>NC_044037.1:177173034-177473034 GCF_901765095.1 Microcaecilia unicolor | reverse complement strand
TATAATTTGAACCTTTAAGGACAATATCTAAGACACAAGTGGAAGATTTGAAATTGAGGAAACAACAATTGGGGAGCATGTACACAGATTGTGGATATATAGAAATGTGCCCACACAAGGTTTATGTGAATGGGTGCTGAAGTGAAGGGTGTGACTGGGCAAGTTCCGGAACTTACACAGCATAAGTGGTTTTATGTGATATATGTATTGTAATAAAAGAAATTACATATTTTAAAGGAAGAATGTTTTTTGTGATATAGTTTTGGGATCTGTTCTTCTAGTTTAAATATTTATCCCCAGTAATATATATACATTGCTAAGTAAAGGCCATCTCATGACTTGCGCTGGCTGGTAAACAAAGAGATAGGGGAGCAGACAGAGGCTGCTCCTCTTTATAGCCCGATAAGACTCAATCCTCTGCACTGACAGTGCACATCTGTTCACCATCTGTTAGTTACTCTGTTTTCACTTCTGTCATATCTAGGCGTGCTTTTTGAAAGAACGCTGCTTTTCTGCATTGCACAGGATTGGGCATTTTTTATTTACTTTTTGTTTTGATCTTTCAAGCAAATTAGCAATAAATAATTACATTCAAGGAGTTATTGCAGTAATCAAAGTCCATTTAAAATATCATTGTCGCCAAACCGTAAGCTCAAGGAACAGATAGTGGACTTATGTGATCTGCTTTACCCACATTTTTGCGCAGCCACGTTTGTACAGTCGACCATCCAACAGAAGTATGACGTGTTGGGGATTCAGTTAAAGCGTTGCCTCTTTAAAAACAACTTTAGCGTGTTGGTAAGGCGGGGAGGGGGAGGAGAGAGCGAGCAAGCCACGTTCTTCACCGAAACAATTGCCAATACGATTTGGTAGCACTTTAACACTGACCACAAACCAGCAAGCGCTCCCATTGGTGCAGTTGCAGTACCTCCTTTCCTGGGTGTCAGAGGAGGCAAGCTCCGGCGCTGCGCCAGCGGATTGGCTGCTTCCCTGTCCTCCTCTCCCCTCCCTCACCCTCGCGCCGCCACACTGCGGACGTCACTGCGAGATCTGTACAGAATTCTAAATCCGCCCCGTTTTGTTCATTCATGAATCTGCTGTGACGTCAGCAGTGCCCCTTTGCAGTGGGCTGCAGGATTGTGGGGGCGGAATTTCCCCCCCTTTTTTTTTAATTCTCCAAATCATCGGATATATTTTTTAACCTTATCAGTTTAGTATCTTGGTTTTGTAAGCAGACAATGGAGAAGCATGTATAGGAATTCTTTTAAAACTGTAAGTATTTCTCTATAAATTTATGTTGCCTGTTCTCTTTGTTTTATTATGGAGATAGGGGGAGGGGTGGAGGAGATGAATTTTGTCTGTGCCCAGCTGTGAAGGAGAGAGGTAGACAGATGGATGGTGCATTTGTTCTCGGGGATCAGTGTACTAGAAAAATGATGCTGAGGGGTAGAGGGTCAGAAACCTGAAACCTTGATTTTACAGGGGAGTGTGTACAAAACACACAGCGGCGGCATTATTCCTTTTTCTTGCTTTCGTCTTGTATTCTCTGTCAGCCCTGCAGATTTTGGGCAAGTCTTATTTGTAAATATGCAAGATACAAAAAAAAAAAAAAAAGATAGCTTGTCTTTACTGAATTGAAGGGATCCACCATAGTCGTACACAGAAGTAAGTCCCGATTCTGTCTGGGGTAAGATTCTAATGTGACCACAGCTGGCTATGGAGAACCTGCGGTAGAAATTCAAATCGTCCTGTTTTTTATTTGTTAAAGAAACCTGACACTGTACTAGAAAATCATACATCTCCAGGACGCAGCTTTTCCTTAGATGATTTGCATAAATAAGGTCTATATATTTTTTTATGACTTTACTACTTTCGGTTTGAAGCATGCACTGTTCTTTTCTATTCTTTAAGCATGGTTTCCTACGGTTGTTTATTTTTTGAAATATTGTCTTGGTCTTTAATATGTTCTGTCTTTTTTTTTTAATTCACAGAAAGACGTGAACCCTTGTGTAGATTAGAATTGTCTGAAACTATTAGTTTAGGGTTGCACAGTTGCTGGAGGAGATATATTGAGTCCCATCCTTTAAGTGGGATAGAGATTTACAGAGAAAGAGGTGGCCAGAGCCAAAAGCTCTGGAGACTCCATATAGATGAGGAGAACAGTGGGAAAGAAAGATGTGAGACAGGAAACTGGGGAGGAAGCAAAAATGAGATGGAGGGGAAATAGAGAACAGGAGAAAAAAAATAAGAAAAATGCCACATTTTGCCTTAATTATTCCTCCTCTCCCCGCCAACTTATTGAAAGTATTATGGAGTGTATCCATTCATGGGTTGGGGGGGGGGGGGGGGACAACCAGTCAATCACCCCAGACCCCCTGCATTAAAGAGGGTCCTATGCTTCAAGCCTTTCGCCTATTCTACCTTTGGAAGGAAAGCAAGCATTCTCACCTGTGCATATTTCCTCCTCCTCCTCCTCCTTCTCCTCCTCTGATTGCACTCTACAGTATAACCTGCATAAGAGCTGGCAAGTGCCATAAGTACATGGCCCCACTTTTCAGCTCCTACTGACTTATGCAAATGAAGGCTTGCAGTGGGAAATGGCCCTGCATCCCTTCTTGTTCCTTACCATCCAGCTTCTGCATAAGATTACAGAGACCTGTGCAATTTAGACTTAAGAAGGAAGCTGGAAGAGGAGCAAGATGGGGGGGGGGGGGGGGGGGGAGAAATTGGGATAGAAGAACATGCAGAGGACAGTTTAACAGAATCATGGCCAGGGAAGGGGGTGAAGAGTATGAGGAGCCCTGAAATGCTGACTTGTCCTGGTTTCACATTTCTCCTTGAGTCAGCCCAGCATCTACAAAAACTAGGTCTGATTTGTTAAGCCAGCCTCTTCCTTGGGCTCATTAGGGCTTGGGATTCAGTGGAGGCAATGTTCACAGGCTCCATGGAGGAGAGAATCCTAACCATTAATGTAACAGTATTTTGGGAAGGTAACAGTCATTTCCTTCTGTTCCTTGGAAGTTTCAGTTCATTCAGAACGGGTTCCCTTCGTCCCCTCCCCTTTTTTTCTTGGGAATTCACTCTAATTCTGGGAATTCACTCTAATTCTTAGTTTTCACTATTTCACATATACAATATATCATTAATAGTCTTTCATCAGATTTCATGTACTGTTTTGAAAGACTTTTAGTAATATATAATCAGATTGATGAAAAACATTTACAAAGTTAAAAGCTATTAATTTCTGGTGAAATTATTTTGTGACGTGAGACAGGTTTTATACATTATATTCAGGAGGAACATATTTTGTTGCAGTGGGTACAGGAAATTACATAAAACGGGGGACTCAGAAAGACAGGAAGGAAATTAGGAGACAGTGAGGGGTAGTGATAGGAAAATGACTGGAGAAGCAGTGAGGGAGGTAGAGAAGGAAGGAGAGGACACTGACAGTCTGGGTGTCTACTCTCTATTACATATACGTCTTACTGAGCCCCTTCCCACTCTCTCTCCCTCTACTAAGAAACATGCACAGGAGAAAGAGGACCTCTGGAAAGGATGACTACTTTGTTATGTAGTTGATTCCCATCCACCCATCCCATTGACTGTTTTTCTTATATAGGCTTCCTAAGAGGCCTCATTTCATACAGTCTTGTCTATTCAAATGGACTTTTTCTCAATTAATCCAACCTATAAACCACCTGGTCTAATTCTTTCCAATTATGGCTTCACTATTTAAACATAAAGCCTCTTCTCTGTCTTGCCTTTGTTGATTAGATGTTAAGCTTGAAGAAGCAGGGGCTATCATTATAGATGCAGTTCTATATTTATTTGTGACTTGATATACCGCCTTAACTGATGAACAGATCAAGGCGGTTAACAAATACTAAAACTAAATTAATAAGAGTAGAAAAGGAACTACAATGTAGTTGGGCACATGCACTTACATGCTTTTTCTTTGTATTTATACGCTCAAGATGCATCACTTATGCACATATGGGTACTATGTGCTACTCTATAAGATAGCTGTTGTAAAAAAAAAAATCTAACAAACATAAAGAAAAATATAGAAAACGGATCTTCAGAGGTGACCTTCCACTTAAGCCATTGGCTTTGGAGATAATGGAAGTAGGTGTTTCATCTTATGTCTTCATCAATCTGAAATCTTTTTTGATCTTTTATGTATATACTAGTAAAAAAGGCCCGTTTCTAAACGCAATGAAACGGGCGCTAGCAATGTAATGAGTTCCTGCCATTAATGTTTCCACGGTTGTATTCTGAATATAATTGTTGTTTACATGTGTAAGATTTCTTTATATACAATAGTTTTTGTGTAAACTGTGTTACAATGTGGTAAAAGTTTTCCTTGTTCAGGCCCTTCAATCAGTTTAACAATCACATCAGAAGAGCTCCTTACTCGTGAGAATGCAACATACAGTTGCCCATGTGAGAGACTGAGAGCGACAGTGTGTTTTACAGACAGTGTAAGAGAGAGAGACACAGAGTGATTGTGTGTGTGTGTGTGTGTGTGTGTGTGTGTGTGTGTGTGTGTGTGTGTGTGAGATGTGTGTGAGTGACAAAGTGATTAAATGTTTGTCTTCCCTTCCGTTCTGTGCACTTGCCTCCACTGATGTTCGTACCTCCCTGTATATGATTGTTTGTTAGAGATTCAATCCTCTCCACTTCCCTCCTCCAAGTTCTGTTCTGTCTGATTGGTTCTTCGTTCCTGTGATGTCGTGTTTGTTTGCTTGGCAACTATGCAGCGTTCTGTTTCCTCGACGTGAGGGCGGGGACAGTGAGAGCCAATGAAACGCTGAATGACAGGCTTACGAACCCTACACTGTCACAGTGCCACGGAGTCAGCTTCAGAATGTTGGAGGTGCTTTTTATTATATAGGATATTTTGTTTTCTTAATTAAAATATATAAAGCAATGTATATAAACTTTTTAATTTACATTATAGCAATACAGTTCATCATGATAAGCATTTCTTATCTGAACTGTATGATATAAAAGATCAAAAAAGATTTCAGATTGATGAAGACATAAGGTGAAACACCTCCTTCCATTATCTCCAAAGCCAATGGCTTAAGTGGAAGGTCACCTCTGAAGATCTGTTTTCTATGTTTTTCTTTATATGTTTGTTAGATTTTTTTACAACAGCGATTATTATATAGTACTTTGACGTTGGTATATAGCTGTTGTTTCTGTTATTTTTATATGTTTAGAGCCAAAGAAATTTACTCTATGAGATAGTGCATAAGTGCTATAGCATGTAGGGCATGGTCAGGCCTCCAACTTACATGCAGCATATAGAATATTATAATTTACAGGGGATGCATGGAATACTTTGGCGCTCTCATTTACATCTGTCATAAACCTGTTATAAATGGGCGTGGCTTCATTTAGGTATGTCAATGTGACTTTATGCTACTATTCTATAGCATAATCAGGGGGCCCAGTTGCATTTATAGAATATGTTATCCCGGTTCTGCATCGGGGCACCCAAAGAGGGTACTTTGTTAATGAATTGCCCCCAAAGTGTCTCTGTAGAGCACTGTGTACATCTGACACAGCCCTTGCATGGGCGAAACACGGCCAGTGTCGGGCTCATTTTAGTTCTCGACCTCACATGAATAAAGTGTTTTTAAAAGGAATTTTCCTTTTGTGATCTGCTCCTTTGCATCGCTCCAAAGCGCCTCTGTACAGCACTGTGTACATCTACAAATAATAATGTGAAAGGACTCAAGTGTTCCAAATGGCCTTAGGTGATAATGAGCATGAGAGAATAATAGCTGAGTAAAATCCAGCATCAGTTTTGAAACTCTGCTGAGGTACCAAATCTTAAAACAGAAGATTTCTGTAGCCTGTCATGTACTACAGCTCTTAATTGATAATGCTAACTATATTGGATTATTAGATTATTTTTGTGAGGAGAGGGAACTTTCTAGACCGAGTTTTCTTCTTTTGGATGTCCAGTTCCACCCACATTTATAAAAACAGATTGCCTGTGATTATAAAGCTTGCTTTGTTCTTTGTATTTATAAAATAAATACCTGTACTTGGTTGCAGAAATATGCTGCTTATTTGCAAATTATGAAAAACTAATGTGTCCTAAAGCACACAAATGCTTAGAGGACGCACTAAGGCATTTCTGCCCCAGAAGCAGTTACCCCATGATCCCATCAAAGTAGACCACTGTTTGATGGGTTCGTTTGCGAAAGAGAGAGAGAGAGAAAACGTTTAAAGCCATTAAAAATCATTTATTTCAGGTTTCAATAAACTATATTTTTTGCAGGATGAAATGATTTTAGTTGATTACATTATATTGTGTTTTTAAGAGGCGTTATGGATGAAAAGAACATAGTTTCAATAGAAGTTACAGAAGCAGAAACAGTATCATGTCTTGAGAAAGTGTGCAACAAGCATAGAGGAACCTTAACTACAATGGCATAAGAAGGGGGTATCCTGAGCAGGAGAAAAGAACCAGTACTGGCTATATACATGGGCTCTGGTGAAATCTTGCCTCAAGTGGAAGAGTAGCCTCAGGACTGGTGCAAAGGTATTAAGCACCATAGGCAAATTTTTAGCCACTTACCTTGCTTCACTTTCAGGCCTCTAGCTCCTTCTCCCCAAGATTTTGATAATTAAACTCAACAATCATGAGTGCCCCAATAGCACCCCTTCCAGAACGACCCTGTAAAAATGCTTGATTGGGCATCATACTTTCAAATTTTAACCTTTGCTTTGTATGGATATACATAGGACAGTTTCAGAAACCTAGTCAAATGGGCTGTTTAAAAATTGCTTACCCTCCCAGTAAGAAAATTGTATTTATTTATTTTTTATTTTATTTGGATTGAGCTCATACTGTGGAAGTAGTAGTTCAAAGCAAAATGTTATATGATGATGATTCTTCAAGTTTATGCAGCTGTGAAGTGGAGGAGTAGCCTAGTGGTTAGGGCAGCAGAGTCTGATCCTGGGGAACTGGGTTCAATTCCCTCTGCAGCTCCTTGTGACTCTGGGCAAGTCACTTAACCCTCTATTGCTCCAAGTACAAATAAATACCTGTATATACCATGTAAACTGCTTTGAATGTAGTTACAAAAACCACAGAAAGGCAGTATATCCCTTTCCCTTTATTTTGTTTTGATTAAAGCTGCTATTTGCCATCCTTAGAAGCTGCTGTCCTAGGCCAGTGGTTCTCAATCCAGTCCTAGGGGAACCCTCGGCCAGTCAGGTTTTCAGCATATCTACAATGGCTGTGCATGAGATAGATTTACATACCAAAACAGCAGTGCATGTAAATCTACCTCATACATATTAATTGTGGATATCCTGAAAACCTGACTAACTGGGTGTGCCCTGAGGACTGGGTTGAGAAACACTGTCCTAGGAAAACTCAAAGTTTCTTGGTCTTCATTCCCAGTCCTCAAAGCTGGCAGTGGGCCAAGTTTCCAGGATATCCCTAATGAATATGTATAAAGGAGATCTGCAAACCTACTACCTTTATTGTATGCAAATCTCTATTATGCATACTCATTAGGGCAGTGGTTCCCAAACGTGGTCCTGGAGGCACCCCAGCCAGTCAAGTTTTCAGGATACCCACTATCCTGAAAACCTGACTGGCTGGGGTGCCTCCAGGACCACGTTTGGAAACCACTGCATTAGGGATATCCTGAAAACCTTGTCTGTTGGTGGCCCTCTGTACTGGGAGTGATGACCAAGGGCCTGAGCTATCTATTAGTTGAGCTGGCTCTGATTAGCTTAGTCCCAGTACTTCTCTATCCTCTCCTGCAGTCATACATTGCAATCTAAGGAGGCCACATTAAAACACGCTAAACCCAGATTCAACGCAGCAGTATGTGGGGCTTTTTTATTTTATTTATTTTGCAGGTCCTGTGCTGATTTTTCCATTAACATATGAGACTTGCAAAAAAACTAATCGTTATCCAGTTAGCACACACTTATGCGATCTTGCTAGCTGGTTAATGCTCCGTCTATGACATGCCCACTCTACAAAATATTTTGAAAAGAAATTGCTAACAGACAAAATACTGCAAAGTGCTTTGATGTGTTTTGCGGTAGCCTATTTTTCACACGCTAAGTACATGTTAGGGCTTGACGCTCATTTGTAAAGCGGCCCTTAAGTTTTGTATATAACAGGATGGAAGATGAAGTGACTTATCAAGGTCATCAGGAGTGTTAGGGGGAGAAGTAGAGTTTGAATCCTGGCTTCCCTATTTCTAAAAAAATGCAAACAAAATTCTTCAAACAAAGTTTGGGGGGGGGGGGGGGCGGGAAACATGTGTTTTGAATATCTCTTAGGGTCCAGCATGTCCATCATTGTAAAATGGAAACAGTTTAGCACTACCAAGACACTCTCTCTATTTTGGCTTTTCCTCTAAAATCAGTAACTGGGGTGGGGTGGGGTGGGGGGGGGGGGGTGTTAAAAAAACTGCTGAGTAAGCTCACTGTGAGACCTAAGATTACTTTAGAAGATCTACAAAGGGCTCTGGCTAAAATTAAGGAAAATGTTAACTGTGTAATCTTTTCAAAATGACTCCACGAACATGGCCTGTGTGGAGAGTAGAAGGAACGAAGTCACTGCTGAAAAAAAGCCATACGATGTGCTACATAGGTATTTTTATTCCAAATACTTCCTCATTCCAAAGAAGGATGGAGGTATAAGAGCAATACTAGGCCTCAGAAAACTGAACAAATTCATTCTGAGAGAAAAATTCTGCATGAATACCCTTGCAATAATTCTACCACTCTTACAACAAAATGTTTGGTTCACAGCCCTAGATCTTCAGGATGCTTACTTACATATTCCCATCATCCAGAAAATTCCTCCTATTTCTGGTCAACAACCAACATTACCAATACAAGGTCTTGCTGGATTCACATCGGCCCTGAGAGTGTTCACCAGATGTGAGGTGGCACTAGTAGCCCATCTATATCTGCTGTTTCCCTGTGTGGACAATTGGTTAATAGTGGCACCATCTCCACATCAAAATCTAGAAACCTTACATCTCACGACTCATCTCACAGCGTTAGGTTTTCTAATCAATCACAAGGAATCACATTTAATCCCAACTCAAAGATTAATCTTTATAGGAGCAGAACTTATCTCTCAAACATTTCTGGCAAAACTACCATCACCTCGTGCCCTTCTGTTAATACAAGAAGAGTTCGAACAGTTCAGCTTACAACTGTTCAAACTCTTGTAACTCCACAGTCAATGTCCTACCCTTGGCATGTCTCCATATGCGTCCACTACAGTGGTACTTAAAGTACAGATGGATTCAATACTTACATCCCCTATTGACAAAGATTTTCATAACCAATCATATCAAACATCAACTACTTTGGTGGACACAACCACAAAATCTTCTAGTCGGAGCTCCTTTTCAGGTGCCTCAACCAACCAAGATGCTAACAACAGATGCTTCCAAAATAGGTTTTGGAGCACATATGAACAAATATACAACTCAAGGGAAGTGGACCGTAGAAGAGAGAGCTTATTCCATCAGTTTTCTAGAGCTAAGAGAATCAGATTGGCCATTCAAAACTCTCAACGCTTTCTACAATCTCAGGTAATACAGGTTTGAACGGACAATCAGGTATTGATGTTCTACACGAACAAACAAGGAGGCATGGGTTCTTTCAATCTTTGCCATGAAGCAATCAAAATATGGACCCTAGTTCTCTCCCATCAGTCCACAGTTCAAGCTCCAACAATCAAATAGCAGACTCTTTAAGCAGGAAATTACAACCACATGAGTGTTCTGTCAAGACCACAATTATTCAAAGCCTTTTTCAACTATGGGGAATGCCACAAATAGATCTCTTCACAACCCCACAGAACAACAAGTGCCCCAAATTTCTACATTATTAGATTATTTTTTCCATCTTTCAAATTGTGACCTAGCTTGTTCTTCACTTAAAGTACATATAGCGGCCATTTCATGTTTCATAATCCTATTGATGACACCACTATAATCAGACATTCTATTACCAAACATTTTATGAGAGTTTTACTCAATTTAAAACCTTCCATTCAAATCCCACCAGTAGTTTGGGATTTACTTCTGTTTGAAGAATTGGAGAACTCCAGGCGTTAGTTTACTACATCCCATACACTCAAATTTTACACGATAAGGCTATTCTACGGCCTCATCCTAAATTTTTACCTTTCACCTTTTCATGTTAATCTGTTTTACTGCCAATATTTCATCCTCCTCTGCACCAAACTCCAAATTATCGCCATTTGCATACTTTAGACTGTACCAGAGTGCTATCTATATATTTACAATGTACTGCTTCTACAAATAGACCTTCTCAATTGTTTCTACTTTACAATACGAAAGATCATTAACCAGTCTCCAAATGAACCCTATCGGGCTATATTGCCAGTTGCATTCACTTTTGTTACAGGAGATCCACTGTTCAAGAGCCAAAAACTATTCCTCATGTTACAGTTCATATTTGCACAGAGCACACCTCTGCTTGATATATGCCATGCTACAACTTGGTCATCGATGCACACATTTATCAAACACTGTCTAGATGTTGATTCACTTGCTGATTACAACTTTGGAAAACAGTTCTTCAGGAGATGATTTGAACAACAACTGACCTCCACCTCGTGCATGCTCAGTTTCATTAAAACAAGTGTGCACAGCAACTAAAAACAGGACAGGGTGCCAGACAATGTGAGACCAGTTTGGGACAAACACTTTAGCTGGCGGGGGTTGGGGACTCCCACCAGCCAAGACACCTTCACAGTGGTGTGGGGGTGGGGGGGCAGCAGTGGCGGGGAGGAGCGGAAGCAATGGCAGGAGGGAGGTGGGCCAAAATGTGCCCCCCCCCCCACACCTTGGGCTCTGGCCCCCCTCCCCCTCCCATCAAGGTCTGGCTACACCCCTGTTGTGTTCACTGAGTTAGTGCAGTAGATTGGTGGGTTCTAGGATGCTGGATGTTTAGGGATTGGTGACGGTTTAGATTAGTGCTTTGTGGTTAAGCTTGGGAGAGATGCCAAGTACAAAGTAAATGGAGAGTCTTCAGCACTGTTCTATGCAGCACAAAGGTGGATGAGAACAAAAATCTGTTTGGGATAAGGAGTGATATTCATATACAATGTTTATAATCCCCCAAATTCTATATATGTCGCCTTAAGTTGTGCATGCTAATTTGGCTGCATGGCCAAATTATGTTCAACACTTAATTGATTAACAAGCCAATCAGTGCTGATAATTCGTACGTGACAACCAATTAGCAGCACTAGTTGGCTTGAATTAGAAAGTACACAACTTTCTAGGCATATTCTATAATGCAGTACACATAAATTCTCATGTGTGCAGTCGAAAAGGGGGCATGGCCATGGGCGTGGAATGGGCAGGTTGTGGGCATTCCAAAAAACTATGTGCACTATTATGGAATACACCCGATCTATTTTGTCCTGGTTTTAAGTGGCCTAAATGGGTGTACCTAAATTTTAGTCACAAGAACGGCATGTGAGCATATTCTATAAACTACGTGTAACTTTAGGCATAGTTTATAGAATCACGCATAGTTTTTTGGCGCCAATTTTTAAGGTGGTATTTATAGAATTTGGCCCAAAATGATTTCCCAGGCTAAAGGAGAATTCAGAGCAGGTTGCGTAGCTTACACATTTCTCACATCTTGTGCCTTAAAAGGTACCATTCCATTACATTCATTCCCACTATTCCAGGATGAGTGGGTAGTTATGTCCATCGACCAGCATGTGGAGATAGAAAATACAGAACTGAGCACCACTACATAGCTGCCTGCTAGCAGCTCAGCTCCTCAGTATCTTCTATCTCCAGCAGGTGGATGGACAGACTTCCTCTGTCTCTGGTTCTGAGGCCTTGCTCCTGGTCCAGTTGGTCAACTGGTTCCCAGTTGAGCAGAGTGAGCAGTTGAGCAGACATACCTGGTGGTGCTGGGTCCCTGTTGTGCCTTCCCCCTGGGGTGTTCTGCGCCTTTTCCCTGTTTTCCCTTTGTGTGAGAGCCTGCTCAGCAACCAGTCTGCTCAGAAGATGAGGAGTCGCAGGCAACACAGTGAGTCTGGCAGGCCGGTGCTGCTGCCGTGCCCTGCTCTGAAAGGGGGGGGGGGGTGACTGTGTCCCCGGGTAGCGTGGACCCAGGGTGGTGGGTCCTTTTTGCTATGCTTCAGGCCTTGGGACATCGATGGGAGTACTGTATGTCGGTTATACAAAAAAAAAAAAAAACCATGGAGGAAGTGGAGGAGCAGTTTAATGATTAGATCAGTGGAGTGAGAACCAGGAGAGCCTGGTTGAAATCTCACAACTTCTCCTTGAGTTCTTTGGCAGATACAAACAGTCTGTGATTCCTCTGAAGACAGAAAACTGCCTAATCTACCTGAATGTAAAAAAAAAAAAAAAAAGGACATATTTTTGCTTGTTTGTGCTATGCTCTGGTTAAAAAAAAAAAAGCGGGTGTATAGCGTGGTGTGCCACATGTTTTCCCGCGCAGTGGCAGTCTCTGGCCATGGCAACCCCCGCCTAGTGTGTGACCTGCTGCCCGTCTTGCAGTGAGTGGTGTTCCTCCTTGGTCCACTGCACGGTGTGTAGTCCGGTTCCCAAGTGGCGGAGCTGATTCGGGACTCGCACATACAGGGCACGCTCGGTCACAGCAGTGCGTTTCGGCTCTGGTCCCCGGTGCAGGGCCTTGGTGCTTTGCCTCAGAAGGAGGTGGGAATGGTGGCCATTTTGTTTTTTTTTTTTGCAGAAGCAAAGCCCCTGCGCAGGCAGCTTTGTAGGTGGGGGTCCCTTCGGGGGGGGGGGGGCCTGGGTCAGGGCCAACACTTCGTCTGCTCCACCGGGCCTTGGGCTGGTGCTAGGAGCCTTTTCTCCAGCGGGCCTGGCAGCTCCGGGGTGAGAGAAGAGATGGGGATCTCCCTGCCTGTTCCCAGGGGATTGCGACTGCTGCCCCGTGGAGACTTAGTCTCAGATTTCGCTGCAGTTGGGCTGCTAAGAGACGGCCCCCTGATTTCAGAGGCACTTGCAGCGCTCCCTTGGGGAGTTTCTGGAAGGTAGTCAGGTGGCTAGCCTTATGAAGAGCCTCAGGGGACCGTCCAGGGTATTTCTCCATTCACCTGGACATTCGGATCCTGCTTGCCGCAAGGTGGAGTGTGTCTAACACAGGCCTACAGGTTGGGAGGACCGTGGCCCGTCCTTTTTCTCTGGTGCCAGAAGGAGGAGATGTTCCCTCACCTAAGTTGGACTCGGTGTCTGCAGTCACCTAGAGTGCTACCCTCCCAGTGGTTGGCGGCCTTGCCTTGAGGGATCTGCTAGTTAGGAAGCCGAAACGGGCTTTCCAGCACACCTTGAGGTGACTGCTTTGGAGCTGCAGGCTTCTATTTGTAGCCTTTTGGTGGCACAGGCCTGTTTGCAGTGACATCAACAGTCCTTTTTCCCGGGGCAGTCCCGGGCTGCCTGGATGGAGGCGGGCTTAGCCTGTCTGATGGCCACTGTGTATGTCAGTTTCTCAGCCACAGGCATGTCTTTCATGCTCTCCGCGAGGCGTGAGTTCTGGCTGCGGGCGTGGGTGGCCGTTGCTACTTCAAAGGCCTACGTGGTCAGGTTACCCTTTTGAGACACATTTCTTTTTGGGAATGACCTCAGCAATTTGGTTCAGGAGCTGGGTGAGCGGGCCCCAGCGTCCTCCAGAAAACGTTCCTTGTTCCTCTGCTTGCCTTATGGGCTCAGCAGGTTCCCTGTTTCATGACAGCTCCTTGTGTAGGTCTGGTCGTCAGACCTTTGGCCAGAGGGCTCAGTTTCGGGCCCAGCAATCTTCCTTCTGGGGGACGGAGAGCCGGCAGGGCACTCAGAGTGAGTGGCTGCTGTCTCCTGGCAATCCCAATATAGCCAGGCTGGATGGTCCCTCCGGGCCTACAGGGGGCCGCTTCAGGCCTTTCAGGACGTGTGGTCTACCTTTTCCTCAGCTCTGGCGCTGGTTATTCTGGGTGATGGCTTGCAGTTGGAGTTCTCCCCTCCGGTAGCTCCTCTCTTCTTACAGTCTCCTTGTCGGGGGGCCTCTGGCAGCTCAGAGCAGAAGCTCAGTTGAGGTGCTGCTGGCCCTTCGGGCCATCAGTTCTCCTCCTATTTTGAGGTTCCCAGGAAGATGGGAGCAGTGCAGCCCAATTGGGTTCTCTAGGGGTCCACTGGTGTCCGTTTTCGGATGGTGACCCTGAGGTCTGTGCTCCCGTCCGTTCAGAGAGAGAGAGTTGTCTCTGCTCTTGAGACCAGGGAGGCGTAATTACCTTCCCCTCTTGGGGCTGCTTCTGCAGTTCTTTTCCAATTCCGGTCCCGACCTTTTCCTAGGTCGTGCGTGTAGTGGTCTTTCTGCGGAGATGGAGGTTTTGTTTCCTCCTGCACTGGACAGCTGGCTAATCCGAGCTTCTTCTTCCCAAGCCTGTGTAGAGGCTCCTTCAACAATGGTTCGCCTCCTGTTTTGTTTTTTCTTTTCTGGTTTGGGTGTTCAATTTCAGTGGGGGCAGCTGGCGCCAGCACACCAACTTGGAGCATCTAGATGTTCTTTTTGATTCCCTGTGAGCTTGAGTGTTTCTCACAGAGGGACGGCGCTTTAAGTTAGTGCACTAGATTCTTCACTTCTGCTTCATTCCCAGCTTCCAGCCTGGGATTTTGTGCAGCTCCTTGGTTCTGTGACAGCTGCCCTGGAAGTGGTACCTTACCCTCGGATGCGGCCAATTTATAGGGCCCTGTTCAGCTCCTGGTCTCCGATTTCAGAGGGTTACAGCCTCTGGCTTCTTTGCCCCTGGCGGTCAGACAGACCTGAGGTGGTTGTGGCTTCACCAGTCGTTGACCCTAGGGAGGCCCTCCCTGCTCCTGCCTTGGGAAGTGGGGTCTACGGTTGACAGTTTCTTGGGCTGGGGGGGGCCCTTTGCAGGGGTCCCCTGGCACGGCTCTTGGTTTCCATTAGAAGCACATTGGCCCTCTGGAGCTGTGAGGGGTGCGCTAAGCTCTGGAGGCTTTTGCCAAGCTGTTGGGAATGCTTTGGTTTGGGCCATTTTGGGCATTGCTATGGCACTAGCCTCTTCTACTAGCTAGGGGGGACTCCTAGTAGTCTGCTGGCTCTGGAGCCCAACTGGTTAATGGCCGGGGCAGAGAGACACCTGTTTTGCCTTTCAGCGGTTTTGTGGGGACCGACCTTCTTAGCAGGCACACTCAAACTTCCAGCGATTGGGAGCTGTCGTCGAGCCATTACAGCTGCTGATGTGTCAATGGGGCTTTGGTCTCTTAGCCTATTCCTATGTCACCATTCCTCGGTTCTTCAGCCGTCACAGAGAAGAGGACTCTCTGGGTCTGGACTCCCTGCTGTGTTTGTGTTTGAGCGAGGGACTCCTGTACGACTTCCTCCGTGCCGAAGTTAGGCCGGGAGTAGGGGAGAGCGGGAGACCTTCGGGATACAGTGCTCCTGTTCTCCAGCCTGGACACGGCTCCAGTGCTATGCAGATCTTGGGAAGCTCTTAGTTGGGGAACTAATGCGATTCCCTCAAGTTCGAGGTTCTTCTGTTAGGGCCTGGTGGTCATGGAGGATTCTTCTCCCTTTGGTCTTACGGCCTGGCCCTTGAGAGGGCTCGGCTGAGGAAGAAGGATTATTGGTTTCAGTCCTGGCTTCCCTGCTGCAGGCTAGGAAGTGCTTTTCTTCCTTGGCGCCTGCCAGTACTTTGCTTCCTCCCTGGGCCATTTCCTGGCATTTTTTTGGGAGGGAGTATCAAGGGCTAGCGCTGGGTTCCTTGGGGTTCCTGTGACAGCCCTGGCTTGCTTTCAGGGTCATTGGCAGACCTCTTCTTTAGCAGCTCTTCCGGTTGTGATTTGTTTTCAGAGAGGTTTGGGTCGCTTACGCTGCCCTTCGTGTGCCTTTTTTTAATGGGATTTTATGCTGGTCCTTCGGGTGCTTTAGCACTCTCCATTTGTGCCCCGTCGCTAGATGATCCTGATAGTTCTCACGTAGAACTCGGTGTTATTAGGGCACTTCCGTTGGCCTGTTGCTTCTTGCAGTTTCAGGCTCCTTCTTAGGACTGTTTCTCCGTCTTTGTTTTGGAGGCGGGGTCTCGTTTTGGGCAGTACCATCCTTCTTGCCCGAGTGCTTGTTGGTTTCTTTTTATTTAGTCATCTGTATGCCTCTTGCAGGCTTCTGAACTTTCACAGGGCTCTCTTGTGTTTTTTCGATGTTCCCGATGTCTTCCGCCTTTTGTATCGACCTTTTGTGCAGTTTGGTAAACAGCAGTTGGGTCTCATGGCTTCCAAGGCTTCCTTAGCCCAGTGGGTGAAGGTGGCCATGGTCTCTGCTTGTATTCTGGGAGGCTCTTCTCCTCCTCGTTTTGGAAGGCACACTCCTGGGCGTGTGACTACATCTCAGACAAAGGCTTCGTTGTCTTCTCTGATGGATATTTGTAGGGCAGAGGCATGGACTTCTCTGCTTTCCTTCAGTAGCATGATGGTATAGCAGGGGCCACGCAGGCAGCGGCTGCATTTGGGGTGTCAGTTCTGCTTGTGGCAGGTTCGGCTTCCCACCCTCGTAGGGATAGCTTTTCAACATCCCACTCGTCCTGGAATAGTGGGAATGAACGTAATGGAAGGAGAAATTAGGACTTACCTGATAATTTTCTTTCCATTAGTTCTTCACACTATTCCAGCCTCCCGTGGTTCGACGCCCTGATTGGTGGCTCTATGCACGGTCTTTGTATCCTGTTTTCTAGAGATCTTGTCTTCGGATGGTTCTTGGGGCTGGAAATGTTGGTTGCTGACCATGCGCCTGATTGGGCGTTCTTTCTTCCTTGCTTGAGGACTGATACTGAGGAGCTGAGCTGCTAGCAGGGAACTATGTAGTGGTGCTCAGTTCTGTATTTTCTATCTCCACCTGCTGGTTGATGGACATAACTACCCACTTGTCCTGGAATAGTGTGAAGAACTAATGGAAAGAAAATTATCAGGTAAGTCCTAATTTCTCCTTTTCTTTAGAAAACAAGGGGCCCTTTTACAAAGGCGTACCAAAAAGTGGCCAGTGGTAGTGTGGATTCGTGTATTGGATGAGTGCTGGATCATTTCTCCACTTCATCTGGAAAAAAGGGGGGGTTTTGGGACAGGAAATGGATGTGCGGCAAAATTAAAACCAAGCATAGCCTGAGTCCTTAACGCCACCCATTGACTTAGCGGTAAAGGCTCACACTTTACCCACGTGGTAACCATCCAGTGCACGCCAATTGCCGATTACCGCCGGATATACTCCCGCGGTAGAAAATTATTTTCTACCATGGGTTTTCAGTGCATGTCAAACTCAGAATTACCGCCAGGCACGCTTGTTAGCTGGGTGGTAATGCCGATTTGATGCATGCTGCACGCGCGTAGGCCCTTTTGCACCTTTGTAAAAGGGCCCCCAAAACTCCAGGAGGTCATGCAGAGCTTCCAAGGAGGCCTGATTTTTGAGAGGGAGATTTTAAGAGACACCCCCTAGCCCAACACCACCCCAACCAGACCTGCCTCCAGCCCCAACCACTGTGCCTCCTGGCTCATCCCAGTACATCTCAGTTCCGCAGCAGCAGCAGCACCAACAAACCATATTCCCCTCCAGCAGCAGGAGATACCTTAACAAAATGTCATTTCCTGCTGCTGCAGGACCAGTCTTGCGATAAGAGCTGTGAGATTTTGCGGCAGCAGGAGATGACTTCTTATTAATACATCGTCTGCTTCCAGTGGAGGGAGGGGGGGTGGTGGTGGCTGCTGAGCAGGAGTTCTAGGCTGTCCAGCGGGAGTGCGGGAGGTGACCCATAAAAGTGGGAACCTCCTGCAGAATGCGGGAGACTTGGCAGGTCTGGACATGTTAATGACATTAGAGAGAGATACACTCAGTGGAAGTATGAGAAAGTAGTTCTTTACTGAGAGGATGGTGGATGTGTGGAATCCAGCAAAAGCGGTGATAACCAAACACTGGTGTATTTCAAACATGTTATGGATACATGTAGCAGCCAGCAATGAGGACAGGAGAGAGAAGGGAAAGAGTAAAGAAGGCAGTGGCTTTATTGATTTAGCTAATATGTGCTGTCATGTTCTATGTTTATATTTGGAATTTGGTTTGAGAGAAATGAAGGAAAGTGGAGACAAGAAGGGACCTTGTAGCTGTGATCAATCTCGGAAGGTTGGTACTTAAGTGAGGACTCCAGGTTCACTGAACAACAGGAGACAGTAAGCATTTTTAGGTGAGCTATAATATACTACTAAGACTCCTAGACTACTTCGGGATCGGAGGAAATATACTTAGTTGGATCAAGGGTTTCCTAACCACTAGAACATATCAAGTGAAATCAAATTCAAACATATCATCACTGTGGAAAGCAGACTGCGGAGTACCTCAAGGATCACCACTATCACCGATCCTCTTCAACCTAATGATGACCCCACTAGCCAAGTCCTTATCCGACCAAGGTCTTAACCCTTTCATCTATGCGGACGATGTCACAATATACATTCTTTACAAACACGATCCGACAGAAATCGCTAACAAAATTAAGCTCGGATTGAACATCATGGACTCATGGGCAAATGCATTTCAACTAAAACTCAATACAGAAAAAACACACTGTCTCATCCTCTCATCCCAATACAACGTGAACAACCTCATAAATATAAACACCCCACATTACACCCTCCCCATCTAAGACAGCCTGAAACTCCTCGGCGTTACAATCGACCGCAACCTTACACTAGAGAGCCATGTGAAATCCACAACTAAGAAAATGTTCCATTCAATGTGGAAACTCAAACACATGAAACCATTCTTTCTGAGGGAAACATTTCGAAACCTGATACAATCAACGGTTCTAAGCCACTTAGATTACTGCATTGGAATCTATGCGGGATGCAAAGAACAACTCATAAAGAAACTTCAGACCGCTCATAACATGGCAGCCAGGTTTATATTTGGAAAAACACGATTTGAAAGTGCCAAACCCCTCTGAGAAAAATTGCACTGGCTCGCAATCAAAGAACGTATTGCTTTCAAAATCTGCACCCTGGTTCACAAAATTATCTACGGCGAGGCCCCGAGATACATGGCAGACCTCATCGACCTACCAATCAGAAATACAACCGGGTCAACATGAACACATCTAAACCTCCAATACCCAAGCTGCAAAGGACTCAAATACAAATCAACTTATGCATCCAGCTTTCCCTACATAAGCACACAACTATGGAACGCACTACCAAAAGCCGTGAAAACAAAGTATAACCACCTAAACTTCTGGAAATCACTAAAAACTTACCTGTTCAAAAAGATATACCCTACCGACCCTACTTAAATACCTGAACCCTGCAACACTATGAAATCAAAGCACGTAATGGACATAATGTAACTCTTCCTCTATACGATTCCCAAATATATTTGTTCCACATGAACCTTATTCTACCACAACATCACTGTGTAACTGTTTATACCAGAATTGGCGAACGCCTTTATGGTACTATGTAAGTCACATTGAGCCTGCAAATAGGTGGGAAAATGTGGGATACAAATGTAACAAATAAATAAATAAATACATTTTCTTAGGCCTGCTGCCGTGAACAATTGAGTGACTGTGTGTTGCCATTCCCTGCACTAGCAGGATCACAGTATTTTAGTCATATGTTCTCTCTAACCTGATAAGATTTGACTAAAGTTCAAACACAATTTTGTCAGTTTTCTCTTTTGTGGTTGTCATAGTTTCCCAATGTTTGAGTTGTATCAAAAGTACTAGATGTGACAGCCTAAATTAAACAAAAACAAATGTACCGGTCAATATTCAACGCGAGTTAACCCACCGGGAATGGCCACCGACTGGTTAACTCGCATCTCTGCCGATAACTGGCCATTTTCAGTGGCATTTAACCAGTTAGCGCTGCCAAAAATGATGGTTAGCACTGAAAATAAAGCCGGCAATGTTGGGGGTGTTATTTGAGTGTGACCAGTTAAGTCCCAATACTCGGAACTTAATAGACCTGGCTTAGCGAGCAAATAATACCACACAAAAAGTAATCTTAATTTTGCCTGTTAAGCCATGGGCGGTTAATTCTGAATATTGACTTAACTGGTCACGTGCTAGCTGGTGTTGCAAGAACCGGATAGTCAGTGCTGGTCACCGGAAATGGCCTGGCATTGAATATCCGAGTTGAGTGCCAGTGGCAGGCAGTCAAAGCTCTGCTCACAGCTGGCTGAATATCGGGCAGGTGATTTTCTGCATTCCTGTGTCGCTCTGTACTTTTGATTTTCCTGTTTGAGTTCAACAGTGGGGCTTTATCTGGGGAACCACCTACTTGCCTCCCAAGACTTTCAGGCTGAGAAGTTTATGGCAATAGTAGTGATTGTTGGTATTATGTAGCAAGAGGTTATCTTAACAATCAAACAATATGTGGTTTCCATAGTAGTTACAGATCACTTCTGTTACTCATCTATAGAGCTGCAGCTGACAGTTTTGAGTACCTTTGTGTTCTTTTTTTTTTTTTTGAGGTTTCCCTAAATTTGAAACAACAAGCTGCTTTATCAGTCTTGTCACAGCAGAACAGCTGTGCAAACATTTTGTATATTACTGTGTAACTTTGTAAGAGTCTATGTGCTTTGAAAATGAGCTCCAATATGCTTAGTTTCAATTTAGCAGTTGTTTTGTGAATATGTAATGCATAGGGAATGCAGTCCATGTTTTATTTAAAAGCTTGATATACTGCTTAACTTTTCCAAACCAAAATGTTTACAATTTAAAATCCAATAAATCAAGTAGGAAAAGGAACTCCATAAAAGTAAAAGAACAGACCTAACACATACATCCAAGGACACATTCATTCTTCCACAGAAGTATACTAACAGGTCTAAGTAAGTATCCCAAGAGGATTATACCAGCAAGTCTAAATAAAAATCCCTGGAAGACATTGCAATCTCCCTCATACTATAAGCTGTACGTCAAAGGCAGTGGTGTGCTGGTAAATTTTTAACAACAGGCTCTCTCCCCGGTCCACCTCTGCGCCCCCCCAAAATTGCACAGCTGGCTATAGCCGGGGGGGGGGGGGGGGGGGTGGGCGGCAATGCATTACTCTCTCCAGGAAAAAAAAATTAAATGATCCCAGGTTCCAATCTAATTCATGTTTAATATGGGATAAAATGCCATAAATAAGTAAATAAATATAAACTTTTAACGTTCAGCACCTGATTCTCAAAGTGGACATATTCCAAACACTATAATGAAAATAAAATTATTTTTTTTTACCTTTGTTGTCTGCTGACTTTGTTTCTCTGATCATGCTGGCCCAGTATCTGATTCTGCTGCTCTCTATCTGTTCCCTTGACTCTGTTTCCAGGGCTTCCTTTCCATTTATTTCTTTTCTTTCCTCCTTTCTTCTTCATTTCTGGTCCTCCGCAGACTTGACTGTACAGTGGATCCAGCTTCTGCCTATTTTCTCCATCCATGTGCAGTTTCTCTCCTCACTTCCTTTTCCCTCATCTAATCTCCTTCCTCTATCTTCCCTCCATGTCCAGCATTTCTTCTCTCTCCTTTCCCTCCCCTCCATCCATGTCCAGAATTTCTCTTGCCCTCCCCTCCATCCATGTCCTGAAACTCTTCTCTCTCCCCTGCCCCCCTCTATCCATCCATACCCAGCAATTCTCTTCTCTCCCCTGCCCCCTTCTATCCATTCATGCCCAGCAATTCTCTTCTCTCCCCTGCCCTCCATGCCCAGCAATTCTCTTCTGTCCCCTGCCCCCTCTACCCATCCATGCCCAGGAATTGTCTTCTCTCCCTTGCCCCCCTCTACCCATCCATACGTCAGAAGGCGGTACTAAGGGCACGAACTCATCAGAAGCAAACAGGGAAGGCTATAGACGGGCAGCAGGGCTTTAAATAATGCGGCGCTTCAATGGAGGTAATAAAAAAAGATGGATGGGAGCGGGAGGGGAAGGTGGGGGCGAAGGACAATCGCTGGACATGTTTGGGAGCGGGAGGGGAGGTAAGCATGGCCTGTGATGGCACCCTCCTGCCATGTTTACCTCGTGTAATGGAGCTGGCTCGCCCAAAAGAACAACCGGCTCGCAAGAGCTGTCAAAATTTAACAAGCGGCTCTTGCGAGCTGGAGCGAGCCAGCTCCAGCACACCACTGGTCAAAGGCCTGTTCAAAAACATGTTTTTAGTAGAACTTTAAATCTCTTATAATTAGCTTCTGCACAAATTTCTTTGGGTAATTCATTCCACAATGTAGGTGCCAATCAGAAGAATGCTCTCTCCCTTGTGGCTACCCAACATGCCCTAGAGAAATGCTGCAATTGCATCCTATGATTTTGTAAAGATCTGACACATCTCGCAGGTATATATACTACTACTACTACTTAGCATTTCTATATATAGCGTTGTCCACCTATTTAAGTATAACAGTTTATGTTCCTATAGAGATCTATGAGCTATACATAGAATTTTAAATTTAATTCTGAAGAGTATGGGCAACCAAAAATACGTTATAAACAGGGGAGTCACACGATCAAATTTTCGAGCACTCCCCAAAGGTCTGCCATATTTTGCTGTATCTGCAAGTGTCTAAGCTGAACATTTGGTAGGGCTGAGCATGATATGTTACTGTAGTCCAATCTAGAGGTAAAGAGAGCATGCAACAATGCTTCTAATGCTGATTCATCAGCGTGTCCTTTAATTGATTGAATTTGCCTCAGACAAACCCTTTTTTATAACGCAAGATACTTGATCAACAAAACAAAGAGAGGAATCAATTATTATTTCTTTCAAGTATTTAAAGCTTGTAACAGGTGTTATTGGTTTACCAAACAAAAGTGGTGTCAGAGTCAGACACTCATTATATCCTGATATCCCACAGGCTATAGTCTTGTTAACATTAAGAACAATGCAATGTTGCCACAACCAATCAGCTACAGCCGCCAGCCCCTTCTGTAGAAGTGACAGATCCATGGTGGCAGGTGATACCCTTGCCAAGATAAGAACATCGTCTGCATAGCAATAAACAGATCATGATCCTGTCCATGTCATGTTCATGTCTGCCCCAAACCCCAAGTAAACGTGTATTCTACTTCCACCATGATTATTGGTTTATTTCTGTTCTGCCTAACCATTTATAGTACTAATGCTTGAGGTTGAGTAGAACATATATTGCACAACCTAGCAGAAATGGGTGTGCATTTATTTTAATAAAGGGAAGTCAGTAACATGGTAAGTGCACTTCGCTGTCTTGTAGGTCATACTGGATAGACCGGATCTGTCATATATACATAATAAGTTCTTAAAATCACTTGATTGGCCAGTGTTGTAGGTTCTGTTGAAAGGAGGGGGGGATTGTGGGAGAGGTGTTTCTCTTCAGATGCCTAAGCTGCATGCCTCTGGAAAGAGCAATGGGGTCTATAGAGTATAGGCTCAAAGATTTTATTGCAGACCCTTCTGCAAGACCACCAGGCAGTGATCTTGATAGATTCTCTGGGATCCATCTTAACTATCTCTCAACAGTCACTTCCAATTCAACAAGCTCCAAATGGGCAAGTTTTACCACTTGCACTTCGGAATATGTTGTCACTTCAGAAATAATGTTGCCGTAACGTGCCCTGTTGTCGAATTCCCTGGCAATCTCTCTATGTTCAATAAATGTGGAGCAATCCCATCTTAACCTGTCACATTCCATTCCTCAGTCAATTCCTTCTCTCACACCCTCACTATGACCTTTCATTGATCCCCCAGCCTATTCTCTCTCAGAAGGGTAGGGCTGAGGCAAGTATATGAGGCGCTGTCAGCTGGCCTTCAGCTTTGTGCAACCCCTTACCCAAGACTTTGATAAGTAAGTTCAAAAAAACACCCTCCTCAGAACCAAACAATCCTTAAAAGTACATAATTGGACACCATACTTTTAATTATTAAACTTTGTTATAAAATTAGTTCAATATTCAAAATGATTTATCTGTATATAGATTATACATAAAGGCGCTGAAATTCAACCCTATAGCATATACATTTGGATCAGATTTTTAAAAAAGGTGTAACTTGGATCATCAGAGCCAAGTATATAAGCAGTGTGTTTATTGTCAGTATTCACTACTTCAACATGTAGCATGCAGAAGCATTGATAATTGGCAGTTCTAGGTATAACTTATAGATAAGTATCCTGTCCTGTAATTTCAACAGCTTTATATAGATAGTGCCAGTGAACATTTTCTGACTGCTCTGATACTGTCCGTGTGGTGCTAGGGCAGAGCTAGGGCCTTCCACCTAACTATTTGACTATTCAGCCTCTATCCATATAGTTAAGGAGGGAAGTTATAAAGGTGGGCTACTGTTAAGACTTATTAGTAACTAGGTCTCATTGCATAAAATGGGATCTGTCCTAAAGTAGCATGGGATTTGATATACTGCCTTTCTGTGGTACAATCAAGGCAGATTACAATCTTTATAATGCAAGTACTTTCTCTATACCTAGTGGGATTGGCTGGTGAACCAAGTTATCCTAATACAGACAGACAACCAAGCGGTGATGTATTATGTTAAGAAACAGGGAAGCACCAGTTCATACCTCTGGTGTCAGGAAGTGGCCAGAAAAGAGCAACTGTGGTAGACATACTGAGTTCAGTCATGCAGCCACATGAGTGGTCTCTGCACTTGGGTATTATCTGGAGGATCACCACCTAGGAAAAGGATCTAGCTGTCATCGTTGATGATATGTTAAAACCCTCTGCTCAGTGTGCAGCGGCGGCTAAGAAAGTAAATAGAATATTAGGAATTATTAGGAAAGAAATGGAAAACAAAAATGAAGACTTACAATGCCATTGTATTGCTCCATGGTACGACTGCACCTCAAATACTGTGTGCAATTCTGGTTACCGCATCTCAAAAAAGATACAGCGGAATTTGAAAAGGTACAGAGAAGTGATATCGTAATGTTAGGTGAAGTCCAAAAAATGTTTAGTATGCTAATAAAGCAGATAAAAGGGTTTAAGGCAGTGGTTTCCCTGGAGGCACCCCAGCCAGGGTTTTCAGGATGTCCACAATGAATATTCATGAGATAGATTTGCATGCAGTGGAGGCAGTACATGCACATCTCTCATGAATATTCATTGTGGATATCCTGAAAACCTGACTGGCTGGGGTGACTCCAGGACCAGATTTGGAAACCACTGATTCCAAGCTGATGCTGTTTCTTTACATAAAAGATGATGGAGGGATTCGCTGTGCTGAGCATCTTTTTAAAAATTTTGGATGGCATTATACATATAAAGAGCAATTTTGTAAATAAGTGCCTCCATTTAGTGAGAACGTATTCTGGGCACCAAGATTCTGATATAGAATATTAGCATAACCCGAAATCAGTACCTGACATTTACATGCCCACAGTTACAACGGCCACATACTTGGAATAACTGCAGTCACGTAAATGCTGCAGGGACGCATATAACTGACAGTATTCTACAAGGTACATGTGTAAGTGGGAGCCCTGCCTATATCCTATCCATGCTTCTTTCATGGCCACAACCCCTTGCATTTATACGTTATGGCGCTCATTTTCAAAGCACACAGATGTCTCAAAATGGTTTAAAAAAAAAGTCTGTCTGACAATAAACATCCAAATTACGATTTTGGAACTGCAGAATTTGATCGTCCTACAGTGCAGTTCATCTAAATAGCAAGGGGACATATTGTGGGTGTGTTTTGGGTGGGACTAGAGAGGACCTAAAATTAGGATGTTCAACAGCGATAATTGAACGGGAAGAAATGTCCAAGTCTAAAAAGAAAGATGTTTTTATTTAGACCTGTTTCAATCATGTTCAAGGAACAAAAAGGTGTTGTGATTGAGCAGCTGACCACTCGAGGAATTAAGGCATGATCCTTCATGAATCTTCCAGTGGCTGCTGTCCCCCTTCCTCTCCCCTGAAAGTGAAACTGGAAAGGAATACCAGGCTGTAGGGCAGCATTGGGTATTATGGGCACTCTAAGCAAAGCAGAAAGCAGATCTGAGGGGTGGCCTAGCGGTTAGTGCAGTGGACTGTAAACCAGGAGATTATTACTTGGATAGTATTGTGGGGAGTGTGAGACCCGAATACAGAACTATAGTACTGGGGAGCACTGCAGAGAGTGAGGGGACTCTTACATTGGCCTTTAGAACTGTGGATCACTGCAGAGGATGCAGGGCCCTTCCACAGAACGCTTTAGCAGGTCCTACATTAGTCCCTTTTTCCTGTGTGAAGCGCAAATTAGATCTTTTTTTAATTATTAAATTTGTTATTGAAATACAGCCATGATTCATAAGAGGAAATTAAGCAACATTTAAGGAAATACCATACAATCATACAGATATACAAATCGTATACTATCAAATTCCTATAACATAAAAGTTTTGCTTCCTTAGACCACATTAAACTGAGAGGGGGTCGGTGGAATTTAGAGAGGATTTAACAAATAATTATTAACAAAAATAGGAAAAAAAGATAGTGGCTTAACATTCCCACATTATACTTATATCATTACTACTGCCTTGAATCAATGTAAATGCATTGTTAAATTGGGTCAGATTAAATATACCTTTTATTCACCTGAGCAAATTAGATCTTAACGTAGTTTAGTGAAAGGGCCCCTTAGTTTGGAAACCAAATGTATTTGGATAGATCTCATGTGGTTGTCTTGAAACCCAAACCAGTTTGAGCATTCTAAGTCCTAGAGTTGTGAACCATTTCAGCATACAGTCCTGTTCATTTAAACGTGCGGCATTGTAGCCAGCACATTGGTTACATGTACTGAAAGAGTTAACTAAATACTTTCTAATAGTTTTTTTCTTTTCCCTATGGACAGAAAAAGCTCCATCTGTACTTTTGAGGCAAACTTCCAAAATAAAGTTCTGTCAGTATAATGTTAGGTGAATTATTAATGTCAAATGTGAAAAGCAAGAACTTGCCATTGATTTATATAAAACCGAGGAGCCACTGTGATAGCATGCGGCGTGTGTAGGTCACAGATGCACCTGGACTACTTTTTTCCTCAAACCACAATACATTATTTTTTTCTGTTCACTGAATATTCTTTTTGTGTTTCCAAGAACCAGTTGGACTTTGTCTCTCTAAGAAACAGATTGTTCATTTCACACATTTAAAGATAGCTCCGGTTTTAAAAGGCTTCAAAGCTTGTTTCGGTTTGAAACCTAGCTGGAACTGACCAAACAAATTAGTCTGACATGTTAGCTGTAACAATATATATTATACCATCTGGCTATCATGGATGAGCTGAAGGGATCTGGTGCATTTAAACAAGTTTCCTGTTAAGTTGAATTCATGCACGTTGAAATGCCATTACATGTGTTCCATATAAGACCTTCTAGTTGTGCAGATATCAGAATTTCAGAATAAACTCCTCTACATGCTGTACTAGGCCAAACATGTCGCTAGCTTTTACCTGTTTCTGACTTTTGGCAATGCAAATAAGAACAGAAGAACCTGCTTTTCCAAAAGTAAAGTATGCAAAGACTTGGAGGGTCTGACATTTGGCAAAAGGGAAAGGGAAATGGGACTTGATATAGTGCCTTTCTGAGGTTTTTGCAACTACATTCAAAGTGGTTTACATATATTCAGGTACTTATTTTGTACCAGGGGCAATGGAGGATTAAGTGACTTGCCCAGAGTCACAAGGAGCTACAGTGAGAATTGAACTCAGTTCCTCAGGATCAAAGTCTACTGCACTAACCACTAGGCTACTCCTTGGGGCCCTTATACTAAGTCGTGTAGGTGCCTAAGTGTGTCCAACACGCGCCAATTCGGAACTACCGCCCTGCTACCGCAAGGCCTGGGTGGCAATTTCATTTTTTACGCACGTCCACTACGCACGCCGGAAAATATATTTTATTTTCCAGTGCACGGCGCTAACCAGGTGGTAATCGGCATTGTACATGCGTTGACAATTACCGTCCGGTTAATGCGTGAGACCTTACTGCTAAGAGAATGGGAGGCGGTAAGGTCTCATACCCAAAATGGATGCCCGCCAGTTTTCATTTTGCCACACGTACATTTTCAGCCAAAAACAGGCATTTTTTACAGGCACGCTGAAAAATGGATCTGCGTGCATCCAAAACACATGCCTTTACTAGCACAGGCCATTTTTCAGCGCACCTTAGTAAAAGGACCCCTGACAGTATAGAGCTTAAAAACTTTAAAAGGGGTAGCCGTGTTAGTCTGGTGTAATAAAATTGACAGAGGCAGGTGGTACCTTTTAAACTAACCAATTTAATGAGGCATGGGCTTTGAAGGAGCAGAATACACTTCATCTGACGAAGTAACATATAACATAGTAACATAGTAGATGATGGCAGAAAAAGACTTGCACGGTCCATCCAGTCTGCCCAACAAGACAAACTCATGTGTGCTACTTTTTTGTGTATACCTTACCTTGATTTGTGTCTGCCATTTTTAGGGCACAGACCGTAGAAGTCTTGCCAAGCACTAGCCCCGCCTCCCAACCACCAGCCCTGCCACCCAATCTCGGCTAAGCTTCTGAGGATCCCTTCCTTCTGAACAGGATTCCTTTATGTTTATCCCACGCATGTTTGAATTCCGTTACCGTTTTCATCTCCACCACCTCCTGCAGGAAGGCATTCCAAGTATCTACCACTCTCTCCGTGAAAAAAAATACTTCCTGACATTTTTCTTGAGTCTGCTCCCCTTCAATCTCATTTCATATCCTCTAGTTCTACCGCCTTCCCATCTGTGGAAAAGGTTCGTTTGCAGATTAATACCTTTCAAATATTTGAACATCTGTATCATATCACCCCTGTTTCTCCTTTCCTCCAGGGTATACATGTTCAGGTCAGCAAGTCTCTCCTCATACGTCTTGTAATGCAAATCCCATACCATTCTCGTAGCTTTTCTTTGCACTGCTTCAATTCTTTTTACATCCTTGACAAGATACGGCCTCCAAAACTGAACACAATACTCCAGGTAGAGCCTCACCAACGACTTATACAGGGGCATTAAAACCTCTTTTATTCTGCTGGTCACACCTCTCTCTATACAGCCTAGCAACCTTCTAGCTACGGCCACCGCCTTGTCACATTGTTTCGTCGCCTTCAGTTCATAAGTACATAGGTATTGCCTTACTGGGACAGACCAAAGGTCCATCAAGCCCAGCATCCTGGCAAGATCACCTTCCTTTCTTCTGAGTGGATTCCATTGACCACCACCCTCTGCCACCTGTCAGTCAACCAGTTTCCTATCCAGTTCACCACTTTTGGTCCTAAGTTCAGCCCTTTCAGCTTATTCACGAGTCTTCTGTGGGGGACCGTATCAAAAGCTTTGCTGAAATCCAAGTAGATTACATCTAGCGTGTATCCTTCATCCAGTTCTTTGGTCACCCAGTCAAAGAAGTCAATAAGATTCGTTTGACAGGATTTTCTTTTGGTTAAGCCATGTTATCTCAGGTCCTGTAGCCCATTGACTAAAGTTAACTATCCTTTCTTTCAGCAGCGACTCCATTATTTTTCCTACTACTGATGTGAGACTTACCAGTCTGTAGTTTCCCACTTCTTCCCTATCTCCACTTTTGTGAAGAGGGCCCATATGCGCTCATCTCCAATCTCGCAGAACCTCTC
Organism: Microcaecilia unicolor; assembly: GCF_901765095.1. Classification (NCBI taxonomy): domain Eukaryota; kingdom Metazoa; phylum Chordata; class Amphibia; order Gymnophiona; family Siphonopidae; genus Microcaecilia; species Microcaecilia unicolor. The sequence continues at coordinate 177,443,374 of NC_044037.1, read as the reverse complement.
CCATCTCTAAAGATCTATTAAATAAATCTTTAAGAGTTTCCGCCAGGACCTCTCTGAGCTCGCTCAGTATCCTGGGATGTATCCCATCTGGCCCCATAGCTTTGTCCACCTTCATATTCTCAAGCTGTTTATAAACTCTTTCTTCCGTAAATGGTGCAGTATCCACTACATTCCCAGATGTTCTCTCGGCAGCCGACCACGGTCCTTCTCTATGAACACCAAAGAGAATTCAATCATTCATAATAGCATAATATTGGATTACTCGAGGAATTCAATAGGTTGGATTCCAGTATAAGTTGGATCCGTAACTCATGTGATACGGCGATATGTTGATGTGAACTATTGGATAAGATAACCTTGAAAGTTTTCCATGATGATTTGTTATAAGTGATAACAGAGCAAACAATATAAAGTTGTGAAGATCAACAGTGATTGTGACATCTGCAGCCCATTTGGACTGATTTTGTGAACCTAGGTTAAAAGGCACTAGCGGCATTTGCTTGTTTTCTTTTTAACGATAAGATCAGTGTTGCTGTATTATTGTAGAACTTTATTAGTAGGATTTGATAGATCATTTGTTTTATTAGTAGAATAGTGGTGTTTGAGAAAGTTGTATATGTTTATGAGGTCATTAATTGATGAATGAATGGTTTGAATTGATATGTTAGTATTGAAGAGTGCTTTCTAATAAAAAGATTTTTCTACATATTCTAGAGTACCTATTTTTGACTTACTATATACTGACAGAATTGTGTCTGCATTGTACAGTGTGCAATAGGAATAGGATTGCAGCTTGTACCCTAGCAAATTGCATCTTTTCCCCTCCTCATTTTTCGGCCCTGTGAGAGAGATCTTTTAGAATCAGGAAATAGTATTCTCTCACATTCTTTATTGTTCTCCCCTTAGATGTCAGCCTTTTAGGGGGTAATTCTACAAAGCTTTTCCCTGCGTCAAAAGCGCTTTTATAAAATTGCCCAGCGGCATATGCATGTAAAAAATATGTGCTTGGAAAGTGTGTAGAGAACAAAAAAAGAGCAGTGAGCAGTTCAAAAAGGCTCGTGCAAAATGTACTAAAGGTCTTTCAAAATAAATGGTGGTTTCAGATGTATATATCCAGACTTCAACAGCTGTTAGTACAACAGCCCGAGGTGTTTTAGCATTGTAGGACCTGCATCAGAGGCAAACCTGCATCTTTAACGCTGCTTTTGACTCCTAACCACTACTCACTTGCCCTGCACCCCTTTTTTCCTCTCTTTAATTCCCTTACCTCTTAGTTGTTCTATCTGTCTGTCTGTCTGTCTGTCTGTCTGTCCTACTTAGATTGTGAGCTCTTTGAGCAGGGACTGTCTTTTTTATGTATGATATACAGCGCTGCATATGCCTTGTAGCGCTATAGAAATTATAAGTAGTAGTAGTAAATGTCCCATTTACTGTGCATCAGATAATCATATCATAAATATCCACCTTTAAAAATGTAGTATGTCATATAAGGCAAAAAGGAGCCCTTAATGATACTGAAAAACAGTTTGGCACACTGCTACTTGCGAGAAAAGCTGTTTTTCAGTATCACTAAGGGCTCCTTTTTGGCTTATATGAAGTGGTACATTTTTAAAGACACTGTGACACCAAAACATGTTGGGATTTTGTAACAACGTTGTTGAAGTCTGTATATGTACATCTGAAACCACCTTTTATTTTGAAAGACTTGTAATAAATTTTGCTTGTCCTTTTTCAGCTGCTCTACTGCTCTTTTTTTGTTCTCTGCAAATTTGCCTCTCCTCTGTGACTTGGAAATTGTGTGCCTACGTTTAAGTGAGATACTGTAGGCATTCCAGGGGGCACAGTTTGGGTGGAGTGGGGGTGTTGCATTGAATGCGTTTTATAAATTAAGCATGCACATATGTGAAGGTCAATTCTATAACTGGGTACCCGCATTTATGCGCATTTTGCACATATAGGTCTTTATTCTATATATGTCCCATGAAAAGTTTTGTGGAAAAAAATACACCTAGGCGTATTTTGTAATGTACACCTACTTTTTATATAATAGGTTTACATTTCCACGTGATATATAGAATAATGCCGAGTGCATCTCCCATGACCAAATGCAGTTGTGGCCATATACACCATGTTTTGCTTGGTGCATAGAGTTTACAAATGCTGATGCCCCATCCATGGCCATGCCCCCTTTTCAACTATGCGACTTAGGATTTAGGTGCCCCATTACAGAATACGCTTGAGTTGTGCACATAAATCTTAATGCCAATTAGTGCTGATAATTGCTTGTTAACATACAATTAATCGCACTGCTTAGCTAGTTAACCATTTAAGTTATGCACATTGATATAGAATACACTTCGATTTCCATGTGGAAATTAAGGAACCATGTATAGAATCCCAGGGATAAGGGGCCCTTTTACAATGCCGCAATAGAGCTACAGCGGTGGCAGCACACGCCAATCCAGCACTACCGCCGGCCTACCGCAAGAATGTCACCCCCACCATGTGCCATTTCCGGCATGTCAGAAATTTTTGCAATTTGTTACTGCTACTTTAGCATAGGAACCCTTACGGCCTCCTAAATAGGTGGGATAAGGGCTTCCCCCAGAAATGGCTTTTCTGAATGTGCTGCAACAGTTTCACCAGAGCAGAGGGTCTCGGTTTAAGAAGATCCCTGCTGTGGCTGGGAAGGAGCTGGACCTTCACACTCTCTACACCAGAGTCACTACTTTGGGCAGATTTGCTAAGATTTCTGAAAAGAACCAGTGGGGAGAATTTTCAGGAGAGTTACATTTTCCAAGAGGTTGTTCAAATGCTGCCTTCACTTTAAAACAGTATTACTTGTGACTCCTGAAGCAGGCCTGTGGCCGAAACACAGATCTGTGTCGACTCTAAAATAAAATGTCTTTGTTTGACCCTGCTGTCCCAGTCTCTGGAGTCATTGGTCCACTTCCCACTCCTTTTTGTTTGTTGGTTCTGTGAGATTTTGTTGTTCATCTACCAAGGTGGATTACCTGGATATGCCAGATGGCCAGATTAGTGAAGTTGGATAATCGCAACAGTACTGTATTCTGTAATGGAATCTGGTGGGGGGAGGGGGATGCCATTATGGAATAGGCTGTCATCATAAGGCATCAAGGTGCATGCAGGGTATTTGGATGGCACCTAGTTGCTGCCTGTTTTAAAAGGAACATAGGTACCTATGTTCCTTTATAAAATAGTAGTCTCACTGGGTGTATGTGCATCTAGAATTTAGATGAGAGCTGTTATAACTGTGGGCACCTACATCCTGAAGATACACATGCTCTTTATACTATCCTTTAAAGCAGATGCATAAATGTGCATTCTCCCAAGTATCAGCCCTCCTTGCAATTACAGTCATGTCTGTTTATGTACTAATATTCTAAACATTTATGCATATAACACACATGTAAATGTTAGTGCCTTTTTTTATGGAATTGCCCCCATGGGGCAGTTTGCCAGGATTTAAGAGAGTAAGAAGACATCTATTTTATAAAACCTCATAGGTACCTATATTTTTCTAAACTCCTAGGAATAAACTCACAGAAATCATGGCTAGATTGATGTATACACCAGCTCAAGAGCTGTTGTAAATCTACACAGAGACATTCTGCATCACCGTGTTTTTTTAAATAAACAACACATTTAGGAGGGAATTCTATAAATGGTGCTCAAACTTCAGCACTGGAAAAAATCAGCATTAAACGTGATTTTATAAAGGGTGTGCGCCCTTTTTAGAATAGCGTTTAACGCCAATTCCTGTGTCTAACTTTAGGCAGTAGCCTTACACCTGCTAAAACCTGGTGTAAATGCTGGCACCCAAGTTAGGCGCACCAAAGCCGTATTCTATAACTACATGCACAACTTTTTGGAATGCCCCCGACATGCCCATGGCCACGCCCCTTTTGAGTTACACGCTAGTAGAGTTAGCATTATAGAATAGCGCACAGCCAGATGTAGGCACAAATATTAATAAGTGGCAATCAACTTCAATAATTGGTAGCACCCAGTTATCGATAGTTAAGGGCTCGTTATACAGTAAAATTGCATGCGCATCTTGGGCATGCGCACGGATTTGAGCATGCAAATCTAGATGCCATACAGGGCCAGCTTAACCATTGGACCAGGTGAGGCTGTGGCCCAAGGCGCCGGCCATTAAGGGCTCTAAAATACCCAGCTTCTGACCTCTCCTGGTCTACAAGTTAACCTTTACCCCCCCCCCCCCCTCAGTCCAGTCTCTCCCCTTTTCTCTTCCCCCTCCCTGTGGGTCTGGCACTGTTTCCTCACCTCTTTCACTTCCCTGTTGTCTTGTAAAGTTTGTTGGCTGCCGGCGGGAGGAGCAGCAGCATGACAGGCTGCCTTCAGCCAGCCTACAAGAGGGAGAGATGCCACGGGAGAAGAGATCCTGGAAACAATGCTATGGGGGTGGGGGGCACTTCCAAAGCAAGTTGGCTTATGGCGCCACTATCCCTTGAGCCAGCCCTGGCGCCATATATAGAATCTGAGGGACAGTTTGTGACGCCACCCATGCTGTGTCTAAGAACATGCCTACTTTCATGTTGCAGAAAAGTATCTGCTGTTTTATCACCGTACACACTTATATGCACATACCCCCAGATTCTCTAAACGGCAACTAATTAAACAATGAAGTTACAGGTGTAGCTGATTTGCACGTGCAACTTAATTGTTTAACAAGCCAATAATTCACCACTAGCAAGCAATTATCAGCACTAACTGACACTAATTAGAATTTGCGCGCTCAACTTTCTAAGCGTATCCTGTAAAACAATGTACTTAAATTCTAATGCGCAGATCACAAAAGGGGGCATGGCCATGGGAGGGGCATGGGTGGGTCATGGGCATTCCTGAAAATTATATGCAGTGTTAGAGAATATGCCCATTCCCCACCTAAATAAGACGTGCGCATTTACACCATGTTTTAGTTGGCATAATTGGCTGTGCCTAAATTTTAGTCACGGGATGGTCACTGTGCATGTTCTATAAACCGCGCCTAACATTAGGTGAGGTTTATAGACAAGTGCTAAGCGTGCTTTTTCAGCGCTGATTTTTTTGGGCACCATATATAAAATCTAGCCTATAACCCCTGGGGTAAAACAGGATATTTTGTGTGAAATGAAGTTTATAAAATTACCCGCTGTGGAGTATAAGCAAATGTTCACACTTTTTTCAGATCAGGTGTACATTTTTACATGGGCATTTGTGTGTTGCTGGGGCTGGATCTGGGAGCTATTTGAGAAGCCCATAGGCACTTATATTACCTTTATATAGAATCAAGCCCTTTGTTACAGTGACAGCAGCCTGTGGGACTGTTGCTGCCAAAAGATTTTGGGCTTCTTTTACAAAGCCGCCTTACTGATTCCTGCTCAGCAAATGCAATGAAGTCCATAGGAACTGAATGGGCTTCCTCGCATTTACCGCACCAGAAATCAGTACCGTGGCTTTCTAAAAGAAGCCCTTAATACCTTCTCATGAGGTGAACCCCTCCCCCCCCCCCCCCCCCCCCCCCCGATTTAGCTCAGTTTGAAGAACATCAGGTTCTCGGGGCTTGTAAATTTGCTCCTCTGCTTATGCTAAATATACAGCACTGTCCAACTCGCTGCTAAACAGTGACTAGTTAAAGAGAATTTAGATTATTTCCAAATGTCTTCAGTTTCCACAATAAGAGATGAAGAAAATAGAGAGCAGCTAGTTTCCACCTGTTAGAAGAAAATAAATTAGACTAGGTAGGTATTAATAGACTCCATCTATAAAGTAACATGCTTTCCAATGGTCATTGCCATAAAGGACTGTAAAAGTGGATTTATAAGTTAAGAAATGACAGAATTTATAGTATTTTAGAAGAATGGAGAAATAGTCCCTAGGGAAACAGGTGGAAAAAGTCTTTGTGAAAGTAAATACCTAGATTATAGATGCTGAAGAAATTAAGTTCTCCAGGGGAAACATTAAAAGAATCAGTTTTAAATAGATTTCACCACTTTATTTCCCCACACAAGCTTCTATGTGTGTGTCTTTCATTTCTTATTAAAAGATAATAAAGCCTGACATTTAATCTAACCCTCAGAAGTAGAGGGACCAAGTGATTTACTCTTGCCTGAGTCTTCCCCAACCTGGACCCACGAAGTGAATAATTTAAAAATAATTACTAAAGCCTGGCTGGCCTCCTAGGAAGAGAGACCATTCCCATAGGACCCCAATTATGTTGGAAAATAAGAAAGACGGCTGGAACAAACTGTCTTCCCTTATGACATCCGTTTGTAAAAGGTTAGTGCTGCTTTGGGATGTTAATGCTTACCTTTTAAAAACCATTTTGACCTACCTTCACACCATCATTTAACCATGTCTTACCCTCATGTAAGTCTCTTTCCTTTCATTTAAGGGGGTAGTTACTAAGATGTCATATAAGTTTGTGTTTTATTGCATCTAAGTTTACTGTGGGAGCCACTAACCTGTGATCTCAGTACTGCAGGTTAGTGACTCCCATGGTACATGAATAACAAAACTTGAGATCAGCCTCACTGACCTGCAGCCTGATGCTTCCAGAGGGACTTCTTAAATAGGCCAGAGCTGAAGTGTGCTTCCCCTTCCCCTCCCCCACAAAGAGCTGCCCCTTGAAGACCACCCCCTATCTCTTATAAACCCTGGTTGTCTAGTGGCTGCAGGCCAAGAGCGATCCCCAGTTGCTCCTGCCCCCGGTGGTGCCAAGTTCAAATGGCACCAGTGAATGACCTCTAGTCTAGAGATGAAAGTGGCAAGTGTCTATATAAGTGTCTATTGCTCATGTTTGATCTATTCCTACTGTACATCGCCTTGAGTGAATTCCTCCAAAAAGGCGGTAAATAAATCCTAATAAATAAATAAATCTAGCTAAAGGTCAAGCTGCCATATAAGGTACTAATGGTACGCCATTGTTTAATAGCTATCTTATTTATTTGTATTTATTTACTTCCATATAACAAACGCTGCTCATTATATCGTGTGGTAATATATAGTAAACACTTTAAATAAAAACAATATCCTAAAAATATATTATAACAAAAAAATGCTGCCCCTCAATTACCTTACATAAAACTATCCAAGTTAAAATGAACAATCTCCATAGACATAAACTTCAGCTCTGTAAATAAGCTGGATATAGATACATGGAAGATAATTTTTGTAACAGGTCTCGTAGGTCTGGAGGTGGAAAAGGTACCTATTTTTAGCTATGTGGATATAAAGTGCTAGCATAAGTCCCACAGAAATAGTGACTAAGCCGTGGACATTTATGCCTGCTTAAGAGTAGGTGTAAATGTTAGCATGGAAGGTATGCACATATTTAATAACATACATGTATAAATCATGACACCATCACAAAAAAAAGTGGAAAAGAAACCAACTTCAAGAGATCAATCCAAACACCAGGGTAAGATGCTCCCAAATCAAAACTTTATTTTCGGGTCCAAATAAAGTTTTGATTTGGGAGCATCTTACCCTGGTGTTTGGATTGATCTCTTGAAGTTGGTTTCTTTTCCACTTTTTTTTTGTTGTTGTATTATTTGTGGAAATTGTGAACCCCTTTTGGATTTTTGCGGTAAATCATGACGCCACCCATGCTCCAGCCCACAGTTCTGTCCTGAACATTCCTGCTCTAAAGTCATGTACAACTATGTACTTAACACTGGACGTACTAGTAAGAGGTCTTTTATATGTGTATACTGGCATATACAGGTGAAAAACTCTATATAAAAGTACCTCCATTGGAGATAATTTTATATCTGTGTACATACATATTTTTCCCTGTGTGGTTACCGGTAAATTTTCAGAAGAAAAGTATTTACATATTTTTATTTGAAAATTATCCCAGGAAATATATGTTCTTATAATTACATCTTATCATTACTATACACAAAATTTCTGAGTTATTTTGTATGCATTCATAAGTGTGTATTTTCAAAACTATGCACATATGTGCAAACTCCTCCCAAACCTTGTCCTAGGAGAACCTCCACTCAGTTTGGGTAAAGATTGTGGTAGCCATTTTGGATAAGGAACCGTGATGGGCAGGAGCGACTGGGCATCATTCCTGCCCATAGGACCCTATGGACCACCATGGATCGTCAGGCAGGCCTAGGGGGGGAAGATCCATGGTGGGGTGGGGTGGGGTTAGGGGGTCTTGGGATTTGTTTTTCTTCAGGGGAAGGAGGGGGAATTGGGAATGGGGAGGTGGATTGGAGCCAGGAAGGCACTGAAAGCATAAACTCCAATGGCTAGCTTGTCTTAAACTAGCCTCAGATATTCAGCACCTGTGCCTGGACATGGCTCGGCACTAACGGGAGCTGAATATCGACCAGCTAGTGTATAAAAAAGCCCTGAAGACATATTTTTCTCCCTGGCCTTCCCTGAGAATTATTATCGATAGAGCTAGGTCTCAAGTGATAGGAGCTGATATTGCTTTAGCCCTTTTGTATATCAGTTTCTCTCAGCTCTTTCATCTGCCTATTTACCCTTGTTTACTCTACCTTCCTATTCTTCCTTCTGATACTTATAGTTATAGGGGTCAATATTCAATGCGATTTAAAAGACAAGGAGAGGCTCCTGGCCATTTAAATCGCATGTCTGGAGCTAACCAGGGATATTCAGCGGCACTTAATGGGACTGTGCCATGACAAAAGTGGCTAGTTATCGGTGCAGAAGCGGGTCAGGGGGTGTTGAAAACAAGCCAGTTAGCAGAGATTCTCAGGCTGAGCAACCGTATAAAGTTAGGTCAGAAAAAAGTCTGTCCTAACTTTGGGCTTCTTTTACAAAGCCATGCTAGCAATTCCTATGTGGTAAATGAGAGGAAGCCCATTCAATTCCTATGGGCTTTTTCCCATTTGCTGCATGGGAATTGCTAGCGCGGCTTTGTGAAAGAAGCCTTTTATGTAGCAAAGTCAGCTGGGCCCGGTTAACTTTCAGAGCATGGCATTATTTTCTGCCATCCCACTTTCTCCCTTCTACTCCCCTCCCCCCCTGAAAGCAGAGCACGCACCCCTCCTTCCCACCCCTGAATGATGGGAAAAACCCCTTACACCCCCTGGAACTAAGTCAAGACTCCTCCCTCTGCCAGATCTTCCTTCCTCTTCCTCCCCTTGGACAATTGCTGGGGGGCTTACTTGCCCATTTCCTGGTGCTCCACTCTTGCCTGTTGCATCAGCCACCCTACAATGGCTGTCATGAAATCTAGCAGCTGATGACACAAAGTTATTCAAAGTCGTTAACTCGCGACAGGATTATGAAAAATTACAGAAGGACCTTACAAGACTGGGAGACTGGGCGGCTAAATGGCAGATGACATTTAATGTGAGCAAGTGCAAGGTGATGCATGTGGGGAAAAAGAACCCGAATTATAGCTACGTCATGCAAGGTTCCACGTTAGGAGTTACAGACCAAGAAAGGGATCTGGGTGTCGTCGTCGATAATACACTGAAACCTTCTGCTCAGTGTGCTGCTGCGGCTAGGAAAGCAAATAGAATGTTGGGTATTATTAGGAAATGTATGGAAAACAGGTGTGAGGATGTTGTAATGCCGTTGTATCGCTCCATGGTGCGACCGCACCTTGAGTATTGTGTTCAGTTCTGGTCGCCGCATCTCAAGAAAGATATAGTAGAATTGGAAAAGGTGCAGCGAAGGGCGATGAAAATGATAGTGGGGATGGGATGACTTCCCTATGAAGAAAGATTAAGGAGGCTAGGGCTTTTCAGCTTGGAGAAGAGACGGCTGAGGGGAGACATGATAGAGGTATATAAAATAATGAGTGGAGTGGAACAGGTGGATGTGAAGCATCTGTTCACGCTTTCCAAAAATAGTAGGACTAGGGGGCATGCGATGAAACTACAGTGTAGTAAATTTAAAACAAATCGGAGAAAATGTTTCTTCACCCAACGCGTAATTAAACTCTGGAATTCATTGCCGGAGAACGTAGTGAAGGTGGTTAGCTTAGCAGAGTTTAAAAAGGGGTTAGACGGTTTCCTAAAGGACAAGTCCATAAACCACTACTAAATGGACTTGGGAAAAATCCACAATTCCAGGAATAACATGTATAGAATGTTTGTACATTTGGAAAGCTTGCCAGGTGCCCTTGGCCTGGATTGGCTGCTGTCATGGACAGGATGCTGGGCTCGATGGACCTTTGGTCTTTTCCCAGTGTGGCATTACTTATGTACTTATGGTAGCCATTATAGAGCAGTTGGCACAGTGAGCCAGGGCCGCCGAGAGACTGGGCCAGGCCCGGGACAAGGCCGCCCCCCCACCCGAGGGTGTCGGGGCCCCCCCTCCACCGGGCCCTCTCTCCACCCCCGGGCCCTCTGCACTGACCTTAAGCGCCTGACCTTCAAAAGCACAGCAAGCAGCTGCAGACCACTCCTTCCTTCCGTGTCCCGCCCTCAAGGAAGTTACGTCAGGCGAGGGCGGGACACGGAAGGAAGGAGTGGTCTGCCACTGCTTGCTGCGCTTTCAAAGGTGAGGCGCTTAAGTTCAATGCCAGGGAGCGACGGCAGGCGGGCCGCACTACAGCGGTGGTGGCGCCGGGCTCGGGGAATTTTGTCCCCCCTGTCCCCCTCTCTCGGCGGCCCTGCAGCGAGCAGCAGCGAGTGGATGTCGCTGCTGCCAATTTTTCCAGTGGACCACCAGGGAATGGGCAGGTAATCCCCCAGCTGTGAGGGGGAAGGGAGGACTTCCTGTTCTTGGGGGGTTGAGGTGGATATCTTGCTTTGGTTCTGAGGGTGGGAAGGGGGAGTAGGCATCTGATGGGGGCAGATTCTGTTATGCAGCTCCCAGCTGACCTGCATAAGTGTCTTATGTGGGTTCTGTCTGAATATCATCTCAGGAAATAGGCCTGGATATTCAGTGCTGGTGGCTGGACATGGCCTAGTATTGATTATCTGGGCCTAATGCTGACCGCCTCGAGCTGAATATCGACCAGATAGTTTATTCATTTTCTATACCGCTTTTACGGATGGGCAGCTCAAATAAAATTCACAATAAAATACACAATAAAAATAGTCTCCCAGACAGCCTGATTTAGTTTTTATAAATAGCTTTGAGTTATACTTTTACAAGGACAGTAGAGCAAGTTATATAATAGACACAAAGATGAATGTAACTTATCTTGAACAATTACTGGAAAGGTGTAAACTAAATTTAAATAAATATTCACACATGTTCTTCTGTTCATGTACTGTTCAAGCCTAATTTGGGCTTAAAGGTCATTTTCATTTTAACATTTTTGATCGTTTGTCATCTGGCATCATGATTCATGCCACAAAACCCACATTTATCTTTGTTTATTTTGGCCCTTGGCTTATAGAATTAATGATCTGTTGTAATTTTCTTAATACAATATACTCACTACTAGAAACAGAATTTGTTCAAGTTAATCTATTAAACTGATCCTAATATATTGTATAGTATTTATTTATTTTGGCATTTATAGCCCGCATTTCCCCACGTAATGGTAGGTGCATTGTGGCTTCAAGTTACAATTTTATAGAGTAATGTTACAATTTATATAGAACAATGTAGGTTCAATGTGGCTTCAGTTACAGTTTATATAGAGCAATGTTACACTTTATATAGAATAATGAGGTTTCCATTTGTTTTGAATTTGACAAGTTGTATTTGGTTTTATAGTTGCGATGTTTTGCTTGGCTAGGTTGGTTCAGCGGGAAAGAACTTTCTGAATAGATGGGCTTTCAGGTGTTTTCGGAAGATTAGTTAATTGTCTTTGAGTTTTAGGTCTTTTGGTAGTGTGTTCCAGAGTTTGGTGCAGATGTATGAAAAGCCAGTAACATAAGTAGACTTGTATTTATGGCCTTTGCATCTAGGGAAGTGGAGGGTCAGGTAGGATGTCACTGCCTTAGTTGCATTGTGGATTGGTAAGTCTATTAGGTTGGTCATGTAGCCCGGTGAGAGGCCGAAGATTATTCTGTATGCCAGGGAGTAGATCTTGAAAGATATGCGTGCTTTGATAGGTAGCCAGTGTAGTTTTTGGAGTAGAAGTCTAGTGCTTTTGAACTGGTTTTTACCAAAAATGAATCTGGCTGCTGTATTTTGTACTGTTTGTAGTTTTTTTAGGATTTGGTCTTTGCACCCTGCGTATATTTCATTGCAGTAGTCTGTATGGGCTAGGACCATGGTTTAGATTAGGGTGCGGAAAACTTCTCTTGGGAAGTACTATTTTAAACATTGAAGTTTCCACATTGTGTGGAACATTTTCTTTGTTGTGGCTGCAGCCTGGTTTTTGGGGATAAGTCACGGTCTAAGTTGATTCCAGGAATTTTCAGATTGCCTGAGATGGGGAAAGATGATCCCAATGTGGTGATGTTTGTGAAGTGTTCAGTATTGCGTGGGGATGAGAGTATCAGGCAGTATGTTTTTACCCTGTTCAGTTTCAGCTTGGAGGCCGATGTCCAGGATTCCATGGTGTTTATACTGGTCGATATTTGGAGGAGATTTCAGATGGGTCATTTTTGAAGGGAATAAAGATCGTAACATTGTCTGCATAGATGAAGGGGTTAAAGCCTTGTTTTGATAGGGACTTGGCTAGTGGGACCGTCATTAGGTTGAAAAGTATAGGTGAGAGTGGTGAGCCCTGTGGGACTCCGCATTCCGCTTTCCAAGGTGGGGAGATTACAGAGTTTGCATTTATATGGTATGACCTGGTAGTTGGAAAGCCCTTGAGCCAAGTGAATACCTTCTCTCCAGTTCTTAACTTATCAAGTATTCTTTGTAGGATTCTGTGGTCCACCATGTCAAATGCACTTGACATGTCAAACTGGAGTAGGAGGATGTTTTTGTCTATTTAGATTTCATATTTGAATCTGGCCAGCAGTGTGATTCAGCACTGTTTCTGAGCTGTAATGTGGTCTGAAGCCTGATTGGGATTTGTGTAATATGGAGAATTGGTTGATATATTCTATTAGTTTCTTGGCCACTATACCTTCCATCATTTTGGTCGTTAGTGGTATGGATGCAACTGGCCTATAGTTTGAGATATCATTAGTGTTTTTCTTGGTGTCTTTTGGGATAGGTGTGAGCAGGATGTTACCCTTATTTAGTGGAAATTGTCCTTCTTGGAACATGAAGTTTAGATGGGAGGTGAGTTGTTCAATGAATTGGTTGGGAGATGTTTTCATGATGTAGTTGGGGCATGTGTCCAGTTTGTAGTTAGCGGAAGACTACTTTCTCATTGCCTGAGCTACTATCTCATGGAAGAGCTGGGTGAAAGTTGTCCATATCCTGTCTGCTGGTAATTCCTCTTGGGGGGAGGGGGGTCTAGTTCGTCAATGAAGGGTTTCAAGGTTGATATCTTCCAGAGGTAGATTTCTCCATAAGTTGATGATCTTCTCTTCAAAATATTTGGCTAGTTCGTTTGCTGGTGGGAGATCTTCGTTTGCTGTTGTTATTGTTTTGGTGGCTAGTAGATTGTTCACAACCCTGTATAATTTCCTTGTGTCTTTATAGTCAGGGCCTATTTGTGCTTTGTAGAATTTTCTTTTTGCTTGTCATGTTTTGTGTTTGTACCTCTTTTGTGGTTCCTTCCATGTGGTAAATGTAGTTTCATTTTTATTTTTTCTCCATGTTCATTTTTGCCTTATGGATGTTTCATGGGTGGTATCTCGTCTAGGATAGTAGTGCATATTTTGTCCCATTCAGTAAGGAATTCTGTGGAGTCAGTTGGTGATGACCATTGATTTTCATATATGGAGTGCCGGAATTGGTTTTGGGTCAATTTTCCCTCTTGTTTTATATGAGATTAGGATTTGGTTTGGCATGTTCCTAATTCTTTCCAGTCGTACTGTGCCTCTAAATTTTTTTTTGAGAGAAGGGCATTCATGCAGTATTGCTAGGCTTTGCCGTATAATTCATGAGTGGACCTCTTAGCTGCCACTGGGAAATTTAGGGCCTCTTTTATTAAGTCACGTAGGCATCTGTGCGCGCCCAACATGCGCCAAATTGGAGTTACCGCGTGGCCCTTGCGGTAATTTCAATTTTGCCGTGCGTCCGCTACGCACGTCTGAAAAATAATTTTTATTTGTGGACGCATGCCAAGTGGCATCTGATGCACATAGGTCATTACCGCCCAAATTCTTTACTGCTATGTCTATGGCTGGCGGTAAGGTCTCAGACCCAAAATGGGCATGCGGGAATTTTGATTTTACTGCACATACATTTTTTGGGGAAAAAAAGAGGGCTTTTTTACAGGTGCGCTAAAAAATGATTCTGCGTGTACCCAAAGCCCACGCCTACACTACCGCAAGCCATTTTTTAGCGCACCTTTGTAAAAGGACCCCTTATAGTGTGGGCTGAAAATGTCTAACACTTTCACGAAAGTCAGATTTTCAAGATGTTCTCACTCTGCTTTACTCATGTTCCCTAGCTGCCCATCAGAAAGTCACCTAGCTCTCCAAACTCTCTGCTAGGTTTTTATTACAGAGACGGTGGCTTATGCTGATCAGCGTTTTTAATGACACTGAATCTTAAGGAAAACAAAGGTTTCTCATTGAGATGTCATCTTTTGGCAGTGAGCTTTTGTACTCAGGATTTAGCTTTTGAATCTTGCTTGCCTTTCTTTTCTGTAAATGCATTGCATCTCATCCGCCGTCATCCTCAGCATTGTGCACAGCAGGTTCATTAGTTTCCCTTGTCAGAAGCTTTGCACGCTCAGCTGGTTATTTCAGTGATCACTTCTTCAAAATTTCAGTAAGACTAAAATGCCATTGTCCTTATCTAGACTGTCATCACATATTCATTTGAGACTTTTTAAAATTCATTTTTGCTTTCATATTACATCATTGCTCTTATATGCACAGTTATGTAGGTGGTTTATTTTACTTCATTGTGCTCTTCTCCCGACACCTAGCAGGTGGTACAATCTGCATAGCATAACCATAGCGATTTTCTTATTGTAATTGGAAATGGCACAGTGAGAAGGAGACGATTGGCAGTGTCAGCGCAAAGGCCAAAAAATAAATGAAGATCGAGACACATTTATTACCGGAACTTGGCACGAATGACATTCTTAGTGCAGCTGGGACTCATCCTTGGAATAGCACAAAGGAGAGAGAAGGGGGACTGTGTTTGAAAATGGAAAGGATGTGATTTTCTAGCATGTGCAATTATTAGTTTCTCAGTTTACTGGCCCAAAAATAATGGTTAAATCAGAGCAAAACATAAAAAATTGTAAGGTAAAACATTTGTATTCTTTCCAACCCAGTGGATGTTGGAAAGAAATAAGGGTTCAAAAAAATCCGCAATCAAGTGGAAGAACTCGAACTCCCCACGGGGAAACACAAATACAGGTAAAAGTGGGATGTTTGACCACGGAAATACAAATCCTGGAGACAAATATCTTAAAAGCTTCTTTATTGATGAAAAGACTCAACACAACTGTTGTGTTTCGGCCCACAGGCCTGCATCAGGAGTCTGCCTGAAAGGCGTGACGTATTCCAAACTTAAATGCCTGAAATGCAGTGGGGTCCGTATCGCGAACCTGGCGCAGTATGATTGGCTATATGCAGAAGTGGTCTTGAAAAAGACCTATCGTGGTGAACTGGCTCGTAGCAGGTCATTAAGAGTGTAGCATGAAACTTGAAAAAAAGAAATAAGGGGTCAGAAATACCTTTTTGCCTGTCTATTGGCAACATAAATTTACAAGACCAATATTTGACTTGGGCGAATATTCAGTGGAAAGACACATTGAGTTTGAAAATGGGCTAGATCAGTCAAGAGTTTCCAGGGAAATAGTCTCCCAAAAAAATCACTCATGGTCTCCCCTACTTCCCCAAACTTCTGTGGAGGGCATCAAAAGACAATCCTCTCCTGGATACAGGGCTGTTTATTGATCCTTCCAAAAGTGATGACAAAGACACTTCTTGCTCAGTGACTGGTGGACTGGCCCCTCCTCCATGACTTTACATTACTGGCAAGTCATATTAGGAGCAGGGACTCCAGAAGGTTCCCCATCTTTGCCTGCTTCCTCTGCCTTGATATAGAGTGCTGATTTTGAGAAGGAGTTTTATATCTAAAGACTGTTCCATCATCCTGTCTGGCGGTGTGGCACTTAGCCCCGCCATCCTGTCATATCAGCAATGTCCCGACGCCCTATCTCAGTAGGGCTTTATCAGCATGCCCAGTCTGAGACGTTCTGTTCCATCTTTGCCTGATTCCTCTGCTTGGAGAAAAAGTGTTCGCTTTGAGAAAGAATTTTACATTTAAAGAATGTCCCATCATCCTGTCTGGTGGTACAGTGCTTAGTCCTGCCCACCCTGTGATGTCAGCAACTTCCCAACACCCTCTCTCAGTGGGGCTTTATCAGTGTGCCCAGTCTGAGGCGTTCCACCAAAGGAACATGCCTGAGGGGCATGTAACACACCTTAGCATGTACCTTTGGGGGGAATATTGGGTTTAGTTGTTTGTTGAGTATATTTTATTGCATAGCTGCAAAATATGAAGTGGTAGATAATTTATTTGCTGCTCTGCGTAGGGCACTCTTGTAGTGCTTAGAATAGGCTCTGCGTAGGGCACTCTTGTAGTGCTTAGAATAGGGCCCAGGACGAGAGATCAATTCCAGTTATAATTACAAATAGAAAATCAAGATATCAGCTGATAGTGAGTCATAGATATTTAGTGGATTGTAGAGAGCACTCAAGGCCTATTGAGGGTTTTTTTTTAATCATTTATTTATAATTTTTCATTTTACAAGGATCACTTGCAAACAGTAATACAGAGATGACTGCACATTAATAAGAAGAAAACAATCCCAACTAGATATATGGATTATATACAATCTTTCTCTTTCTTAGACCACAAAGTGAAGAAAAATAGGGAGAGTGAGATAAGACAAGGAGATCAATTAAACAGTAAACAGAAAAAAGAAAACATGGTATTAGCCTGATTATCCCCAGATATTACTCATCTAATTCATTATTCCACATTGATCGTCTGGTTGGCTTCTTCAAGACCAAATACGGTGTATAGTCAATTCATTTCATTGAGAACATACTTATTGTCCAGATTTTAGTTAGAAATAATACATCTGATTACATTCTCTCTCTTTTAAAAACCAGAAATTATTTAACAATACATATACTTAAGTCTCTAATTCAAATCACACTGATTAAAGCAATCCCAGTTTTCACAGACTTCACTCCTTTCGAAATAATAATTAAGGAAATATTTCTGAGGAAAACTTTAGGAGTCATACCTGGAACTCTGGGAAATACAATAATCTCGACATTAATCATCCACAATAACATCCACCTTATGATTCAAAGTTTCTGGTCCATTATCATTTTCAGGATCATAACCACTTCTAGCTTGTGTAGAACTTCATTTATTATATCAATTTTTCACTCTCAAAGGGTTCAGTCAAATTGTCCATGTAACTCTCCAATGAGATTATATCTGAAACAAAGTTATTTACTACCGCCGTCAGGTCCCGAAGCAGCCAAAGACTCCAAGGTGATTTCTCTTGAGGTGTTTAGGAGTGGTTCCGCCGATTCGGGTTCTGCTGTAAATGTCCTCCGTTCCAGCATATGCCTCTAACTCACTCCTCCACTCCTTTGGACATGGTGGTTGAATAATTTGGGAGCGATGGAGTTGTTTTTCCAGGTCCAAGAGCGTCGACGCTCCTTCGCTGGCGCTAATCAAAGGACTCGCCAACCCTTTCATCTGTGGTCAGTTCGAAGCGCAACGGTCCCGCACTTGCTACTCAGGGGATAAAACGCTGGCCATCAGCGGTTGACCACGGATTGTTCCCTTCCTCTCAGTTAAGGAAAGTGCAATTGCAGAGAGGGAATTTACATAAAGAAGACAAAACTTCAGAGGGCAGCTGGGCCGCTGGGCATACGAACTTCAGGTCACCATCTTACCACTCTCCCAGTTTGGGACACTCTGAGGGGCATAATCGAACGAGAACGCCTATCTCCATGGGCGTCTATCTCCGAGAACAGGTACGTGAAGGGGCGGGGCAAACTGTATTTTGGAAAAAATGGGCGTCCATCTTTTTTCCGATAATACGGTTTGTGGCAGCCAAATGCATCGGATTTGTGTGGATTTGAGCTGGGCGGTATCGTTTTTCAGCGATAATGGAAACCAAAGGCGCCCAGCTCAAAAACGACCAAATCCAAGGCATTCAGTCATGCGAGGGGCCAGGATTCGTAGTGCACTGGTCACCCTCACATGCCAGGACACCAACCGGGCATCCTAGGGGGCACTTGTAACAATTAAAAACAAACAAACAGTTAATTACCTCTGAAGTCCTTAGCTCCCTTCCCTTGGGTACTAAGCCCCCCAAATCCCCCCCAAAACCCACTCCCCACAACTCTACACCATTACTAGGTTGCTAGGCTGTATAGAGAGAGGTGTGATCAGTAGAAGAAAGGAAGTGTTGATGCCCCTGTACAAGTCGTTGGTGAGGCCCCATCTGGAGTATTGTGTTCAGTTTTGGAGGCCGTACCTTGCGAAGGATGTTAAAAAAATGGAAGCGGTGCAAAGAAAAGCTACGAGAATGGTACGGGATTTGTGTTCCAAGACGTATGAAGAGAGACTTGCTGACCTGAACATGTATACCCTGGAGGAAAGGAGGAACAGGGGTGATATGATACAGACGTTCAAATATTTGAAAGGTATTAATCCGCAAACAAATCTTTTTCGGAGATGGGAAAGCGGTAGAACGAGAGGACGTGAAATGAGGTTGAAGGGGGGCAGCCTCAGGAAAGATGTCAGGAAGTATTTTTTCACAGAGAGGGTGGTGGATGCTTGGAATGCCCTCCCGCGGGAGGTGGTGGAGATGAAAACGGTAACAGAATTCAAACATGCATGGGATATGCATAAAGGAATCCTGTGCAGAAGGAATGGATCCTCAGAAGCTTAGCCGAAATTGGGTGGCGGAGCAGGTGGGGGGAAGAGGGGTTGGTGGTTGGGAGGCGAGGATAGTGGAGGGCAGACTTATACGGTCTGTGCCAGAGCCGGTGATGGGAGGCGGGACTGGTTGTTGGGAGGCGGGAAGTACTGCTGCGCAGACTTGTACGGTCTGTGCCCTGAATAAGGCAGGTACAAATCAAGGTAAGGTTTACAGATATGTTTGTCTTGTTGGGCAGACTGGATGGACCGTGCAGGTCTTTTTCTGCCGTCATCTACTATGTTACTAAGTATGTATTACCATAGCACTTATGGCTGAAGGGGGGCACCTAGATGTGGGTACAGTGGGTTTTGGGGGCGGTTTGGAGGGCTCCCATTTACTACCACAAGTGTAACAGGTAGGGGGGGATGGGCTTGGGTCCACCTGGCTGAAGTCCACTGCACCCACTAACAACTGCTCCAGGGACCTGCATACTGCTGTGATGGAGCTGTATATGACATTTGAGGCTGGCATACCACTGGGGGAGTCAGGAGTGGTCATCCCCGATTCCCTCTGGTGGTCATCTGGTCATTTTGGGCACTTTTTTGGGACTTGTTCATGAAAAAAAAGGGTCCAAAAAAGGTGATCCAAATTCGCGCTAAAAACGCCTTTCTTTTTTCGATTATTGGCCGAGGACGCCCATCTCTTGGTCGATAAACACGCCCCAGTCCCGCCTTCACCATGCCTCCGATACGCCCCCATCAACTTTGCCCATTTCTGCGACAGATTGCAGTTGAAGATGCTCAAAATCGGCTTTCGATTATACCGCTTTGGGCGCCCACGGGAGAAAGACGCCCTCAGAGAGAAACTACACTGGCTCCCGCTCAAGGAACGAATTGAGTTCAAGATCTGCACGACTGTACACAAAATCATTCATGCAGATGCCCCACTCTATATGCTAAACCTAGTGGACTTACCGCCCAGGAATGCCAAAAGATCGGCCCGCAAATTCCTCAACCTGAACTTCCCCAGCTGTAAAGGAATGAAATACAAACAGGCTTATGCTACTACCTTTGCGTACAAAAGCACACAGTCCTGGAATGCACTACCCATGGAGCTGAAAACCATAACCAATCTAACAAGCTTTCGCAAAGCCCTGAAAATACATCTCTTCAACAGAGCCTATAAAAGTCACCCTCAATTAAACAAATCATTCCTTAAACTACCCAAGTACACCTAAGACACCTCTCACACGACCTTACCTAACACCTTTCCATCTGAATTCCTCTTTCACCTCAGCCTATGATTGACTGTCTTTTTTTTTGTTTGTTTTTTGTTTTTTGTCTTCAAATCATGTAACGACGTTTTCATTTCCATACTCTGTATGCCACATTGAGCCTGCAAAAAGGTGGGAAAATGTGGGGTACAAATACAATAAATAAATAAATCTCCCAATTTGGGTCGAAATATGGGCGTCTTTCTCTTTCGAAAATAAGGCGGTCTTTGTCTGGTTTCTCCTCAGAGGCCTGTCTGATATGGGTAACCCTTCAGCATAGCCCTCTGAGTCATTGAAACACAGAAGCCCCTCCACCACGACAAGGTGGTGTCCCTTCGGAGGGGTTGATTGCTGCTGCTTTGCATGTACTAACAGGGAAGTCTGCCCCAGGTGAAAGGGAGGCTGACTTTGTGTGATGGAAGAATGTCAGATAGCTTTTGATAATCTGAAACAGAAGCTTACATCAGCTCCGGTGCTGACTTTCTCAGTGTTTAGAGAAAGTAACTACTCAGCATTCAAGTTAGAACTTTTGGCGTTGAAGGGGGCAGTAACCGAAAAATTTCAGGAATACCTGATTTATAAAATTTTGTTGTCCGTACTGACTATAACCTGCTAAAATACTTAAACTCTGCCAAGGTGCAGGCGATTGAACAACAATGGGTAGCTCAACTGGCCAAGTTGGAATTCACCGTTGAATACAAGCCTGGTTGCAGTAACCAGAACACTGACCTGTTATCTCACTTGCCTGAATCTGTTGAATCAGAATTAGAAGATTAAGACGATAGGAAGGATTTCTTACTCCTGAACTGCTCTCTACTCTCAGTTAAGAGGAAGGCTAGATCTTAGAGTGATCGACAGTATGGACAGTGCAACGGTCTGATGTTAGAAGAACACAAAAGTAAAGAAAGTACAGAGAGAAGATCCTGTTCTAAAGAACGTTATTATCTGGATGGAATTCAAGCAGTTCCAAAGTCTATAGCGGATTGGTCTGTTCCTGAAAAGAAGTTCTGGAGACACTGAGAGAGATTGTTACTACAAGATGGGATTCTTTATAGAATTTATGAGGATTACAGACTTAGAGAGAACACATTACAAGTGGTGATTCCGGAAGCCTTGAAGCGAGAGGTACTGGAGATGTTCCACAATCAAGCTGGACACTACGGCGTAGAAACCACTTCTGGATTAATATGAGAAAAGACGTTGAAGTTTGGGTGCAGAAATGTAAGTGCTGTTGTCTCGCCACATCTCAAGAAAGATATAGTGGAATTGGAAAAAGTGCAGCGAAGGGCGACGAAAATGATAGCGGGGATGGGACGACTTCCCTATGAAGAAAGACTAAGGAGGCTAGGGCTTTTCAGCTTGGAGAAGAGACGGCTGAGGGGAGACATGATAGAGGTATATAAAATAATGAGAGGAGTGGAACAGGGGGCATGCGATGAAACTACAGTGTAGTACATTTAAAACAAATAGGAGAAACATTTTCTTCACCCAACGCGTAATTAAGCTCTGGAATTAGTTGCCGGAGAACGTGGTGAAGGCGGTTAGCTTGGCAGAGTTTAAAAAGTGTTTGGACAGTTTCCTAAAGGACAAGTCCATAGACCGCTACTAAATGGACTTGGAAAAAATCCACAATTTCGGGAATAACATGTATAGAATGTTTGTACGTTTGGGAAGCTGCCAGGTGCCCTTGACCTGGATTGGCCGCTATCGGGGACAGGATGCTGGGCTTGATGGGCCTTAGGTCTTTTCCCAGTATGGCATTACTTATGTACACTTATGTACTTATGCAATACCTATGTACCTATGAGTTTAGGAAAGTAAAATAGAATAAAGATTAGGGAAGCATATTTACCTGAAGAGTGGTCCAGGAGGTAACACTGAGTCCTGTAAAACAACAAAGTTAACACAAAGAGTCAGTTCTTCTGACAAAACAGAATTTTGAATCACATGAGATGTGAAAGTTTGGTTAAAGAGTAAAGTATACTTATCTGATCATTTCTGTTAGCAGAAATAAATTCTCTTTCCTGAAAAGGTGACTCTGTAAGTGTGAAAACTAAACACAGTTTAAGTTGTAAAGTTCAGCTGAATTCACACATTAGTTAATTCATTTTGGGGATATATTGTCTGAACTTTAGACAAACCAGTTGCATTCAAAATTGCAGTTTTAAATAAATTTTATTGTTAACTCGCATCTCTTTGAGTGGCCTGTAATTCCAAAGGCCAGAGAAAAATCCTGATTCTAGTTTTAATTCCTCCATCCTACTTTGAGAAGAGTGGATGAGGTTAGTTTACGTTGTCCTACACTGTTCCAGAGGGTAAGTGAGGTATCAGCCATGACTATTTCAGTTGCAGATTCGGTTTCTTCAGAAACTGAAGATCCTGGGTTTGGTGGGCTGTAAGTTGAATCGGTTACTGGAAATTATTTAAAGGGAGACTGATTATTTGCAGTTCCTGAAGGGGGTTAAAGCATAACTATGGAGACAGGCATATGAGGAAAAGGTAAATGGGAGGGAATCGATGTAATTAGTGCAGGAACATGTTTACTTTAGAAGAGTCTGTGTTTTATTTTGTCATTGGTTGTATTTTGAACAATTCCATATAGGGTGCCAAAAGTTAGGTGTCCAAATGCAGCGCACTGAACACAAATTCTATAATGGCATCCAGGCGTCTGGATTCTATTACAGAATACTAGCATAAGTTGGTATTTATGCAACAACATGGAGGCGTTTCCACGTATACTACTACTACTACTTATCATTTCTATAGCTCTACGAGACATACGCAGCGCTGTACACTGAACATGTGAGAGACAGTCCCTGCTCAACAGAGCTTGCAGTCTAATCAAGACAGAGAAACAGGACAGGGATAGGGGAATTATTTGGGGTGGGAATGATAAAACAGGCATGGGTACTGGGAATGGGAGTTAGGAGTTAAAGGCAGCCTCAACAGAATGGGTTTTGAGCCCGGGTTTCAAAACAGCCAGAGGTGGAGCTTGGCGTGCTAACTCAGGAGGTCTATTCCAGACATATGGTGCAGCAAGATAAGGGGAATGGAATCTGGAGTTGGGAGTGGAGGAGAAGGGTACAGATAGGAGAGATTTGCCCAATGAACGGAGTTCCCAGGGAGGATTACTGAGGAATGTTGCTGCTATTTGGGTTTCTGCCAGGTACTTGTGACCTGGATTGGCCACTGCTGGAAGCAGGATATTGGGCTAGATGGACCATTGGTCTGACCGAGTATGGTTATTCTCATGTTCAGGTATAGTGAAGCTGTGCGCCCTCAGGAACGGGGTAGCAAAAGTACTTTAGATAGCAGAATGTAACAAATGAGCAAGGGTGTGAAGATTTTTACTAGACACTGTATATTAAAATATAGTACTTATATAATTTTACAAGCAGGATAGTCTAGGACGAGCTGTGGAAGGGATAACTCAAGTAATAAAGCCTAAGGATGACTAGCTAAGACCATAGTGTAACAT
The DNA here is from genome assembly GCF_901765095.1 of Microcaecilia unicolor. Lineage (NCBI taxonomy): Eukaryota > Metazoa > Chordata > Amphibia > Gymnophiona > Siphonopidae > Microcaecilia > Microcaecilia unicolor. Next base: position 177,419,719 of record NC_044037.1, on the reverse strand, counting down.
AGTGCTTCTCAACCCTGTCCTCAGAGCATACCCAGCCAGGTGGGTTTTCAGGATATTCACAATGAATATGCATGAGAAAGATTTGCATGCACTGCATCCTTGGTATACGTATCTATCTGGTATAACAGATCCAGCCAACCTGTTCTTACAAGGCAAACATGAGAGTATCAGCTTTAATTATTTAATAATAATTGTTCAATTAAGTGCTAGATAAGTTAGCTAGTTATTAATGTTATGCAGAGTTAAAGGTTGTTCTTGTCTCCAAAGAGCCTGCAATCAATTCTAAGCAAATATGCAAAGTTTGCAACATATGTGTTTCTATCTGGTGGCATCACCGTTCCTCTGGGAGAGTTGCTGAAAGACAGGACTGTGGTCTCTCCTCAAACATTCTTTTGTTTGGAAAACGTAAATATTTTGATGGGCCATAGCCTGTGCCACTAAAATGTTGTTTTCAGAAGTGAACCAATTCTGGCATGTCACAAAACATCAAACTCTGCAGCAGCAACCTGCATTCATGGAAAGAAGAAGAGAAATGACTGCCTTATAATGTCATCTCCTTTGCAGTGGCATAGCCAAGGGTGGGCCTGAGCCCACCCAGTAGCAGCACACCTATGATGTGGCTGGCAGGGATCCTCAAGCCCCACCAGTCAGACTCCCAATAATTGTCTCTCCTGCATACCTTGTATAGAGCAGATCTTCACCTGCAGCGGCCCCACACCTTCCCTCTGATGTATTTCTGCCTATGCAGAAACAGGAAGTTGAATCAGAGGGAAGGATGTGGGGTCAACATGAGCAGTGTGTATTAGCTGCTGCTCGCCACCGGTGAAAATCTGCTATTTAAAAGGTATGCAGAGGAGGGGGGTGTTTGAGAAATCATATGGCATTCAGGCGAGAGAGGAACAGACCAAATCACTTGGGGGGCAAGGCAGAGTTCTTCTGCCCACCCATCTTGGGCCCAGGCCCACCCAAAATTGGATGTCTGGCTACGCCCCTGCTCCTTTGTAGTAATAAAGTTGTGAGACTCCTCCCTTCTTGAAGCAGTTCCAAGATTATGGCTACCAGACAGCCATCCAGAGTAAAATGAAAATGAGACTGAACTTTTGCCCCTTCTCGTAACATATACTGGAGTGATGATATGAGACCGAAATGGAATCCAAGCTATGAAATGCAAGTCTTGTTCAAGTGTGCAAACTTAATTTTAATATAAGCTCCTAACCAGGGAACTAGGCTCTGCTAGTTTTTATTGGACAAATATGGAGGTGAATCTAAGATGAGTTTTATCCCACTTTCAGAAATAATCATATATCTGTATTTCCCCCTTTCTTCTGTTTTCATCTCCTAACGAAGCCTTAGCCATGCATTTTATTTTTAATGTAAAACGTAATTGCGGAGATCCAAAAGTGGAACTGGGAGGGGGATAAATGCATGTAATGTGCTGAAGGATTAGAAGTCTGTTTTTCAACATTCACTCCTGTGACCACTGCGGGATTACAAGGGTTTAAACACCCCAGTATTATGATTCATAAAATAACTATGAAGTAAATTCAGTGTATGATGGACAGCAAGGCTCACTGGAATGCTGCAGTGCTTATGGCATGAATACGAAATCTAATCCATTGTGTCAGCTTGGTAGCCTATGGGCTTTGATGTGTGCAGCAGTGGGTGGGAGCAGTAGCTGAGAGTGACATGCAAGTTATTCATTATGGCTTGGAAGCCCAGAAACACTAGAACACTAGTTCTTCTTGCCAAGGGGTTATAATATAATTACTCGGTACCTCACATCCTCAGTATTTAGTAAAGTAATTATAAGCGCATGATCATTATCCTACCATAAAAGACTAATCTTATCCTTCAGCACAATATGAAATTCAGGTTTAGCTGTGGAACATTAATGAAAATACTGTAGTTGCCAAGGAGATTTGAAAATTAGGTCACAATATCTTTGATTCATATTTGTGGTGCCAGATCATTGCATCTATAATGTGTACCTGTGGTGCAATCCTGCTGTCAAGCTGTGGTACCCAACAAATACTAACAGTGATGAGGATTTGATCTAGTTAGAAAAAGCAGTAGCCGGGTATTCCTGAAGAGCAGCTGTTGTCAGAAGACATGCTAGCTACTTAGCACAAGCCTTGAAGGGTGGGAAGGCAGGGGAATGACCTGGAGGAAAGAATGTAGTAAAGCCTTGGAATTTCCCAACTCAGGGGCTAGTTATCCTTTTATTTGGTTTGTTTGGGGATTTTTTTTTAAGCCGGTCAGTTTCCTCTTGTTCCTTTGAGCTAGAAGCTCAGTTGAAACCAGCCCCTATTGAAGCACTGGCACCCTGAGCCTTCATTCATTCACAATTGCCCAGAATCTTTTACCATCTCTCTAGCCTGCCCATTGCAGTGATGGGGGCCATCATCTTTTATAAGCAGTTGAACTTTTGCACATTTGTGGTTCTTGTTAAAGAGCTCTTCAAGCTAGGAGAACTTTGTTATATATTGTGCCAAGCTGGAATCCAGTGGATGATGTCACCCATATATATTTGACTATTTAAAAGCATTTGGTATATTGCCCGTGTTACAATACATCGAGGCAGTTTACAGTAGAGTTAAAAAAAAGCAGTGGAGTCAACATTCAACACACGATAAAATCAACTATAACTACATAATTAAATAGGTGCACAGACAATAAAATCAACTCAAATGAATACAACATAAGAAATACAGGGGTATATAAGAAGCCCGACTGCATGCGGTGCAACACTAAGAAAGTGGAAACAATTGTATTTCTTTTTGTACTATGCAAATTACAAAGATATCAAAGATGCGGCACAGTCATATTCCCAAAGCTGACATATCCAAACTAATAAACCAGAAATTTAAGATGCTTTTTAATACCTTTGAGTAGACATTTTGAACCCTAATATAACACTCATCCCCCCACCACCACCACACACACACACACAAAAGAACAAAGAATAGGGATGTATATTCACCAGCATGCTTTGAAAAATGTAGTGAATGTAAAATTGATGTAATGTGCGTTCACATGTGAATTAACGTGTACAATCGATTTGCGTACATTAAGAATTTGAAAGTGCATTACAAATTTTGTATCCAAATGAATTGTGAAAAGAATGGGAACCCCCCCCCCCCCCCTCCGACAAATTAGGACATATTTGGAAAAATCCAAAGATGAACTGATAATTTTTTGGCTTATGCACATCCCTAACAAATGGGTTTGGTGGTCTAAACCTAATCCCTTTTGCCTAGTACTTATGAACCCGGTGCCAATGGTGACTTTAGAGAGTGGCAAACCAGGCAGGTCGGTCCAGATTCAGAATAGATGGGGCTTTCCATTGTTTGTATTCTACAATGCATATTTTACCTTATCAGGGGACAGGAGCCATTGAATGGGAGAGTGCATGTACAAAATGACACAAATGAGCAGACATATTCAAGGTGGAGTGTAAGCAAGTGTGTGTAAAAGGAACTGAAGCAACCTATGAGAGCAAAACAAGCATCAGGAGGAAAATGTCTGATAGGATCATGAAAGCAAAAGAGAAAACTGCCAGAAGGCAAAAGGAGTTAAGGATAAAAGTAAATAAACTCATAAGAAACAAAGACGGATAATGTGGGATGTTCACACCTTAAGGGACCCCTAAATTTTGCAACAGCATTAGGTTTTGTGAAGAACAGCCCTCAGTCACTCCTATATCTGCTTTATAACTCTCAACTCTTTAGCTCAAAGGATATTATAAAGATTCACGATACAGTTTTCAATTGCAGTTATTTAGGGCAAAGTGAAACTGAAATCGAAAATGTCTGGTTTGCTTTCAGTGATGTGAAATGACTGTCTTATCAAGAGCCTTGTAACGTGGAGGGGCATAATCGAACGGGGGCGCCCACCTATAAGGGCGGCCATCTCTAATGACGGCCCCGTTAAGCGGCGCACCCGACTGTATTATCAAAACAAGATGGCCGGCCATCTTTCATTTCGATAATACAGTTGGGTGCGCCGCCATTGGTTTTCGCCGATAATGGAAACTAATGGCGGCCATCTCAAACCCGGCCAAATCCAAGCCATTTAGTCATGGGAGGAGCCAGCATTTGTAGTGCACTGGTCCCCCTCACATGCCAGGACACCAACCAGGCACCCTAGGGGACACTGCAGTGGACTTCACAAATTGATCCCAGGTGCATAGCTCCCTTACCTTGGGTGCTGAGCCCCACAAAACTCACTACCCACAACTGTACAAAACTACCATAGCCCTTAAAGGGTAACAGGGGGCACCTAGATGTGGGTACATTGGGTTTTGGGTGGGTTTTGGAGAGCTCCCATTTACCACCACAAGTGTAACAGGTAGGGGGGGATGGGCCTGGGTCTGCCTGCCTGAAGTGCACTGCAGTACCCACTAAAAACTGCTCCAGGGACCTGCATAGTGCTGTGATGGAGCTGGGTATGACATTTGAGGCTGGCATAGAGGCTGGCAAAAAAATGTGTTTTATTTTTTTTGGGGGGTGAGGGTTGGTGACCACTGGGGGAATAAAGGGAGGTGATCCCCGATTCCCTCTGGTGGTCATCTGGTCAGTTCGGGCACCTTTTCGAGGCTTGGTCGTGAACAAAAAGGGACCAAGTAAAGTTGGCCAAATGCTTGTCATGGCCGGCCTTCTTTTTTCCATTATCAGCCGAGGCCGGCCATCTCTTAACCATGCCCCCGTCCCGCCTTCGGTACACTGCCAACGCCCCCTTGAACTTTGGCTGGACCTGCGACGGAAAGCAATTGAATCCGGCCAAAATTGGCTTTCGATTATACCGATTTGGCCGGCCTTAGGAGAAGGCCGGCCATCTCCCGATTTGTGTCGGAAGATGGCCGCCCTTCTCCTTCGAAAATAAGCAGGATAGTAACATAGTAGATGGCGGCAGAGAAAGGCCTGTATGGTCCATGCAGTCTGCCCAACAAGATAAACTCATATGTGCTACTTTATATGTATACCTGACCTTGATTTGTATCTATCATTTTCAGGGCACAGACCATAGAAGTCTGCCCAGCACTATCCCCACCTTCCAACCACCAGTTCCGTCACCCAATCTCTGCAAAGCTTCTGAGAATCCATTCCCTCTGAACAGGATTCCTTTATGTTTATCCCACACATTTTTGAATTCCGTTACCATTTTCATCTCCACCACCTCCCGCGGGAGGGCATTCCAAGTATCTACCGCTCTCTCCGTGAAAAAATACTTCCTGACATTTTTCTTGAGTCTGCCCACCTTCAATCTCATTTCATGTCCTCTAGTTCTACTGCCTTCCCGTCTCCGGAAAAGGTTTGTTTGCGGATTAATACTTGGTATTCCTGGTCTGTCAGTTCAGCCCATAATACAATATGATTTAATAAAATATTTTCAAGCGTATTTGCTGTTCCTTTAGTCTCATCTTCAGCCTTTCTTTCTTGTTCTTTTCTACTTTTCTCTTGTCAGTTTCTTTCATATGTATTTTTACCTGTACTTCAGTTTATATCTTTTCCTTATTCATTCCCAAGTCCCTCTTCTTTTCTGTCATATATTTTGTGTCTTATTTTATTTTATGTTTTGCCTTTTTTTCCTCTTTAGCCTCTCTCATGATGTTTTATATAATCCAGAATGTACAATTCAGAAAAACATAGAGGAACCTTTTGATTTAAATTTTAGATTCTTCTCGGCTGGAAGTTGGTATCTGAAAGGCTAAATCCCTGCTTGATTCTCTTTCTCTCTGGCGTTTGCTTCTTAGTAAGAGGCAGTGCACATGCATGGAGACTGTAGGGCCGGAGGCAGCACTATGTCCTGGTTGTTCTTGTTTGCTCTTTTCCTTAGTGAGAATCAGCGGATTGTTGTCACCTTGCTCAATGTGAACTTTCCTGCTCTTGTGCACACCACCAAAGGTGTTCTTGAGTACTACTATTTATGTACAGCCCCCATGAACAAGAGATCTTTTTCTCTCATCTCTAATATGCAGAGTAGGCATAGTAGGTAGTACGACACTCCAAATGTGAGCGGGCATTAGATTAAACACAGTGGGCTACGTAGGTAGTGTACTTTGAGTGGAGGAGTAGCCTAGTGGTTAGTACAGCAGACTTTGAGCCTGGGGAACTGGGTTCAATTCCCACTGTAGCTCCTTGTGATTCTGGTTAAGTCACTGAACCCTCCATTACCCCCAGGTACAAATAAGTACCTCTATATACAATGTAAACTGCTTTGAATGTAGTTGCAAAAACCACAGAAAGGCTGTATATTAAGTCCCTTTCTTTGGAATAAAGTTGGATGTATTAGTAATTAGTGACAGGAGAGAACTAAATGAATTATTGTAGCCCAGTAGAACATACTGGTATGTGCTGTAGATGTAAACAGAACAAGGGGACATAGTAATATTTCTTAAGGGATACGTTTGTGATTATCAATCACAAATTAATGATCATACTGGACAACACACAATCTTGATCCCTTCTGACCCTCCACATATATCTCATTCGAGCACTATACAGCCTTGTATTTGCTATCAACTGACTGGGCAAACGCCTTGACGGTACTATGTAAGCCACATTGAGCCTGCAAATAGGTGGGAAAATGTGGGATACAAACAAATAAATAAATAAATCAGTAAAGTACAAAGAGATATGTTTGCACTTAGTCGTGGTATACTGGGATAGGATTGTGGTATATGGCCACATAGCTCTTAAGTGAATATTCTGTAGATTTATAGTTCTCTGTTAAAGATTCTCATTTATGTAAAATGTGATATACCATTTGTTCAGCAAGTTTTAGAGAGAGAGAGAGAGAAAGTTACATGTGGCCAAATATAGATATTTGCTTATTTGCTCTTTCATTTTGTTTTAAATTTCACTTATAGTAAAATTCTAAGTGGCACACAAAAACAACATAAGAACTCGTATATACCTCAAACACAAGCATAAGAAGCTTTTTCTGATATAGGCCCTACTGTTTGGAACAATCTTGCTATAGGGCTTAGAATACTGAATGTTCCACGTTCCATCTGCAAGTTATGTATAGCTTGGCTATTTCAAGCAGCTTATGAAGAACCTGGATTTAATTTATGGCTTTCTAATTGTATGTGCTTATTGTAAATTGCTTCGTAGCCTGATGGGAGAGGCAGTTGATAAGATTAAAAACCTCTTTAACATTTATATATCAAACTGAAGCTCTTCACTTTTCTTATGATGCTTTTCCACCCATAAGTAAAGATTTAGGGGTAAATATTCAGCTGGTGGAAGTCAATATTTTTTTGGCCGCTGCTGGCGTTATGCCCAGATATTTAATGTCAGGACATGTACTGGCATTGAATATCTGGGTTTGTGCAGCTGGCTATCCCTGATCCAGTTAAGGGGCCCTTTTACTAACCTACAGTAAAAGGGATCCTGCACTAAAGGCGGCAGCTGTTTTTGCTGCGTTCTGATGCCCTTTTTACCACAGCGGGTAAACAGGTCGAAAAAAAGAAATGGCCATGCAGTAAGATTGCACTTACCATGTGGGGGGAGCACTTACCACCACGCATTGAGGTGGTGGTAAGGGCTCCCATGCTAACCTGGCAGTAACTGGCCAGCAAGTGGCACTGCCCAATTACCGCCAGGTAACTGCTGCGGTAAAAAAATAGGGACCTATTTTCTCTAGCACCCCAGAAATGGCGCTAGCTGGGGGTTGACATGGTATGCGATACTTTATAGCTATTACAAAAATAGCAAAAAATTCCAGCCAATATTCATGTGTTGGTGCGATGTTTAGTGGGTAAAAAGGAGAAAAAGCCCTCAGAAACCTTTGGTGAAATACCAGCGGTTTAGTGCGAGGTTATGCAAGGTTTTTTATAGTATAACTCACGCAACAGTTCTATCATAGGGCAGAAAAAACTCCAATTTACACGGACCTGTACTTAAGTCTCAAAAAATTTTTTAATATTCTTCTCAGACCGTTATGTGAGTCTAAGGGTTTTGATACACAATGCAAGCAACTTTTAAAGCAGTCTTTTTTTGTGCAAAATTTTCAATATTCTTCCCAGATCATTACACTGGTCTAAGGGTTTTAACACACAATGCAAGCAACTATAAAGCAGTCTTTCTGTGTGCGAAAGGAAAATGCACTTAGCTTGTGGTTTGAAATAGCACTCTTCTATGACCATTCGACGGGGACCACCGTTTCACCCGGAAAAACCTGGCTTCATCAGGAACAAAGTGCTTTGACAATGTTGAATCACAAATCTGAAACAGACAAAGTATCTTTAAAATGCCTGCCAATGTGCAAAAAACTTTAGTGAAAACACCTCTAAAAGGTCATCCCATAGACAGGCATACTTATGCTGGAGACGTTAGTGTTAAAATGGCGCCTCAGCGTTCACGTCGAGTCAGCTGTTAGATATACTTGCGTGAGAATGACGTGAAAGGTATCAGAAAAAGTTGAACCAATCAATGGAGCTGTTAAGCCCATTGGGTGCTAGCGTGTCCAATTCAAATATCCATCTCGCCTCCCTCCTGGCCAGTTTAAGTTTTCGATCGCCACCTCTTTTAGGTGGTGCAATCCAATCGATGACAGAGCATTGTAGATCCTCGAATTTGTGTTTCTGAGCAATACAATGTTCCACAATAGGTTCTTTTGTTGCAGACCTGCGGATGTTTGATCTGTGCTCCAAAATCCTGACTTTCAAAGGTCTCGTAGTCATACCTATGTATGTTTTATTACAGGGACAACTTAATGAGTATACCACATGGTCAGTGGAGCAATTTGAAAAGTGTGTCAGCTTGTGTGTTTTTTTAGTATGCGGGTTGACAAATTGTTTGATCTGTTTTGTGATGTTACAAATTTGGCAATGACCACATTTAAAATGACCTGTTGTTTTTACTTTGTTGGTATGTAGTTGAATATCAGCAGGGCTGATCGTTTCTTTGATATTACTAGATCTAGCAAATGCTATGCGAAGGTGGGTGTTTTTGAATGTTTGTGTGGATTTCATAATATCCCACCTATTGCGAATCATGTTAGCAAGAAAGGGGCCATGCTCATTGTATTGCATAACCATGGTAAGTATGTTATCTTCAGTTTTATGTTTCATAGGCTTAGACAACAGTAGCTGTCTATCGTTGTATTTTGCTCTCCGGTATGCATGTTTTAAAACGGACTTTGAATAGCCTCTGTCTGAAAGATTTGTCATCAAGTCTTTGGCTTGTACTTTAAAGGTGGCTGAATCTGAGCATATGCGTCTCAACCTTAACATCTGCGAGAAAGGGAGACTGTTCTTGAGGTATAGAGGGTGACAGCTGGAGTTGTGCAAAAACGTGTTTCTGTCCGTGGTTTTTTTGAATACTTTGGTGGAAAAACAGTCAGATGTGTTATGCACTTCTACATCTAGGTAGTGAATGTGTTCAACCGAGTGTAGTTCAGTGAACTGAATATCTTGGTTGCAACTATTGAGCCAGTTCAGGAATCTTTGAAGGTCTGTTGTTGTGCCTGCCCAGATCATAAAGATGTCATCTATATATCTCCACCAATGTAAAATAATTTCTTTAAATGGAGAATTTGCAATCCATATTGATTCAAATTGTGACATGTACAGATTGGCTATCGAAGGGGCGAAGGTTGCTCCCATGGCTACTCCACTGGTTTGAAGATATAACTTGTCAAGGAACATGAAATAATTTTCTTTCATTGCTGTTCTAGCTAGCGTGATAAGAAAATCGGTAGGTATTTGATGTGGTCTTGGTCTGCTGTCTAGTACTAGTCTAATTGTATCTAAGGCTTCCTCCTGCGGGATAGACGTGTATAAAGAGCATACGTCTAAAGTGACCATTATGATCTTATTTGTGGTCAATGTTTACATCTTGTAATTTTTGAAGAAAATGAGTAGAATCCCTGATGTATGAGGGAATTTTTAGTACTTCAGCGCTCAAAAAGGAGTCGACGAAAATGGACAATGGTTCAAGGACAGAATTTTTGCCAGATAGTATTGGTCTGCCGGGGGGATCCGACAGACTTTTATGTACTTTGGGTAAAAAGTACATAACGGGGATAGTTGGAGAATTTTTACATAAGAACTTTTTGTCTTTGGAAGTAATATAGCCTTCTTCAACCGCTTTTGTGGTTGTCCTGTTTATAAAGGACTGCAGTCGGCTAGTTGGATTAAGCAAAAGTTTTTTATATGATTTAGTATCATTTAACTGCCTTAGTGCCTCCTTAATATAATCACTGCGGTTGAGGACAACAATTCCACCGCCCTTGTCAGCCTTTTTAATAATGATATCATTGTCATTTTTAAGAGTGCAAAGGGCTTCTTTTTCTACTCTGGTGGTATTAAAGTGTTTGAAGTGCAGGGGACTATTCTTCTTTTTGAAATAATCCAGATCTTGGAGAATCATTGCTTTGAAAGTTTGTAATGCTGGAATTTGTGGTACTGGCGGTCTCCAAATGCTTTTAGGCTTGATAATAGTTTTATCAGACATGTTATCACGGCCATAAAAAAATAATTTGAGTTCCAACTTCCTAATGAATTTCTCTAGATCAGTGTGGAATTTAAAATTATTAAAGTGAGTGGATGGTACATAAGAGAATCCTTTAAGGAGAATAGACTCCTCTGCGGGAGATAAAGTTCTGTTTGACAGATTAATGACTGTGGAATTCACTTTTGTGACCGTGTCCATGGTTTGTTCCGTTGTCCTGTGTATCCCCTTCTGCTTCCCCTCCCTCTTCGTTTTCCTAAAAAAGATTGTTGTCTATCACTGTCACCAGAGTCTCCACTACTACCGGATGATGAAGAATTGAAAGTTGCGGTTCGCTTTTTGTAAACAGAAGATTGTACGTCTTCCGTCTGCATCCAAGGGTATACGTTATTGGTGGAATAATCTTTTTCGTCTCTGATTAGTTTTTTGAGCTTTGACTTTTTGATGTTTTCGCGAAATTTGTCTATATTTTCCTTCAAAATAGAGTGTTGTTTGTCAAATTCTACTGTCGCAATGGTGTTCTTAAGTTTGGACAGCTCGGTGTCTAATTCCTCTTTCTGAACATTCAGACTAGTTTGGCTCTTCTCAATAATGAGTAACATTAAATCAAGCGAACATTTGTTAAGTATTCTATTCCACTTGTCTACAAAATTAGGGTCATCAGTGAAACATTGTGGAGCTTTGTTAAAGCGTAAACCCCTAGGGATTTGTTCTTTCTTGCAATATTCGATTAGCAGACCACAATTTAGTTCTATCTTTACAATGTCTTTATATTTCAAAGTAATTTCACTCCACCCACTGTCCGTGGGACTGGAGTGAGTACTCGTAGCGAAATCTGAGGGAAAGCTGAGTAAATTCTTGAATTGGTCATTGGAAAAACTAAATCCTGAGTTCCATGGGTTTTGTGACATGCTGCCTACTCCCAAAAGAAAATCACATATAACTGGTGCAGCCTGGCTGGATTGAAAAAGTAACCTAATACAAAAATAGCAAAAAATTCCAGCCAATATTCATGTGTTGGTGCGATGTTTAGTGGGTAAAAAGGAGAAAAAGCCCTCAGAAACCTTTGGTGAAATACCAGCGGTTTAGTGCGAGGTTATGCAAGGTTTTTTATAGTATAACTCACGCAACAGTTCTATCATAGGGCAGAAAAAACTCCAATTTACACGGACCTGTACTTAAGTCTCAAAAAATTTTTTAATATTCTTCTCAGACCGTTATGTGAGTCTAAGGGTTTTGATACACAATGCAAGCAACTTTTAAAGCAGTCTTTTTTTGTGCAAAATTTTCAATATTCTTCCCAGATCATTACACTGGTCTAAGGGTTTTAACACACAATGCAAGCAACTATAAAGCAGTCTTTCTGTGTGCGAAAGGAAAATGCACTTAGCTTGTGGTTTGAAATAGCACTCTTCTATGACCATTCGACGGGGACCACCGTTTCACCCGGAAAAACCTGGCTTCATCAGGAACAAAGTGCTTTGACAATGTTGAATCACAAATCTGAAACAGACAAAGTATCTTTAAAATGCCTGCCAATGTGCAAAAAACTTTAGTGAAAACACCTCTAAAAGGTCATCCCATAGACAGGCATACTTATGCTGGAGACGTTAGTGTTAAAATGGCGCCTCAGCGTTCACGTCGAGTCAGCTGTTAGATATACTTGCGTGAGAATGACGTGAAAGGTATCAGAAAAAGTTGAACCAATCAATGGAGCTGTTAAGCCCATTGGGTGCTAGCGTGTCCAATTCAAATATCCATCTCGCCTCCCTCCTGGCCAGTTTAAGTTTTCGATCGCCACCTCTTTTAGGTGGTGCAATCCAATCGATGACAGAGCATTGTAGATCCTCGAATTTGTGTTTCTGAGCAATACAATGTTCCACAATAGGTTCTTTTGTTGCAGACCTGCGGATGTTTGATCTGTGCTCCAAAATCCTGACTTTCAAAGGTCTCGTAGTCATACCTATGTATGTTTTATTACAGGGACAACTTAATGAGTATACCACATGGTCAGTGGAGCAATTTGAAAAGTGTGTCAGCTTGTGTGTTTTTTTAGTATGCGGGTTGACAAATTGTTTGATCTGTTTTGTGATGTTACAAATTTGGCAATGACCACATTTAAAATGACCTGTTGTTTTTACTTTGTTGGTATGTAGTTGAATATCAGCAGGGCTGATCGTTTCTTTGATATTACTAGATCTAGCAAATGCTATGCGAAGGTGGGTGTTTTTGAATGTTTGTGTGGATTTCATAATATCCCACCTATTGCGAATCATGTTAGCAAGAAAGGGGCCATGCTCATTGTATTGCATAACCATGGTAAGTATGTTATCTTCAGTTTTATGTTTCATAGGCTTAGACAACAGTAGCTGTCTATCGTTGTATTTTGCTCTCCGGTATGCATGTTTTAAAACGGACTTTGAATAGCCTCTGTCTGAAAGATTTGTCATCAAGTCTTTGGCTTGTACTTTAAAGGTGGCTGAATCTGAGCATATGCGTCTCAACCTTAACATCTGCGAGAAAGGGAGACTGTTCTTGAGGTATAGAGGGTGACAGCTGGAGTTGTGCAAAAACGTGTTTCTGTCCGTGGTTTTTTTGAATACTTTGGTGGAAAAACAGTCAGATGTGTTATGCACTTCTACATCTAGGTAGTGAATGTGTTCAACCGAGTGTAGTTCAGTGAACTGAATATCTTGGTTGCAACTATTGAGCCAGTTCAGGAATCTTTGAAGGTCTGTTGTTGTGCCTGCCCAGATCATAAAGATGTCATCTATATATCTCCACCAATGTAAAATAATTTCTTTAAATGGAGAATTTGCAATCCATATTGATTCAAATTGTGACATGTACAGATTGGCTATCGAAGGGGCGAAGGTTGCTCCCATGGCTACTCCACTGGTTTGAAGATATAACTTGTCAAGGAACATGAAATAATTTTCTTTCATTGCTGTTCTAGCTAGCGTGATAAGAAAATCGGTAGGTATTTGATGTGGTCTTGGTCTGCTGTCTAGTACTAGTCTAATTGTATCTAAGGCTTCCTCCTGCGGGATAGACGTGTATAAAGAGCATACGTCTAAAGTGACCATTATGATCTTATTGTGGTCAATGTTTACATCTTGTAATTTTTGAAGAAAATGAGTAGAATCCCTGATGTATGAGGGAATTTTTAGTACTTCAGCGCTCAAAAAGGAGTCGACGAAAATGGACAATGGTTCAAGGACAGAATTTTTGCCAGATAGTATTGGTCTGCCGGGGGGATCCGACAGACTTTTATGTACTTTGGGTAAAAAGTACATAACGGGGATAGTTGGAGAATTTTTACATAAGAACTTTTTGTCTTTGGAAGTAATATAGCCTTCTTCAACCGCTTTTGTGGTTGTCCTGTTTATAAAGGACTGCAGTCGGCTAGTTGGATTAAGCAAAAGTTTTTTATATGATTTAGTATCATTTAACTGCCTTAGTGCCTCCTTAATATAATCACTGCGGTTGAGGACAACAATTCCACCGCCCTTGTCAGCCTTTTTAATAATGATATCATTGTCATTTTTAAGAGTGCAAAGGGCTTCTTTTTCTACTCTGGTGGTATTAAAGTGTTTGAAGTGCAGGGGACTATTCTTCTTTTTGAAATAATCCAGATCTTGGAGAATCATTGCTTTGAAAGTTTGTAATGCTGGAATTTGTGGTACTGGCGGTCTCCAAATGCTTTTAGGCTTGATAATAGTTTTATCAGACATGTTATCACGGCCATAAAAAAATAATTTGAGTTCCAACTTCCTAATGAATTTCTCTAGATCAGTGTGGAATTTAAAATTATTAAAGTGAGTGGATGGTACATAAGAGAATCCTTTAAGGAGAATAGACTCCTCTGCGGGAGATAAAGTTCTGTTTGACAGATTAATGACTGTGGAATTCACTTTTGTGACCGTGTCCATGGTTTGTTCCGTTGTCCTGTGTATCCCCTTCTGCTTCCCCTCCCTCTTCGTTTTCCTAAAAAAGATTGTTGTCTATCACTGTCACCAGAGTCTCCACTACTACCGGATGATGAAGAATTGAAAGTTGCGGTTCGCTTTTTGTAAACAGAAGATTGTACGTCTTCCGTCTGCATCCAAGGGTATACGTTATTGGTGGAATAATCTTTTTCGTCTCTGATTAGTTTTTTGAGCTTTGACTTTTTGATGTTTTCGCGAAATTTGTCTATATTTTCCTTCAAAATAGAGTGTTGTTTGTCAAATTCTACTGTCGCAATGGTGTTCTTAAGTTTGGACAGCTCGGTGTCTAATTCCTCTTTCTGAACATTCAGACTAGTTTGGCTCTTCTCAATAATGAGTGACACACTTTTCAAATTGCTCCACTGACCATGTGGTATACTCATTAAGTTGTCCCTGTAATAAAACATACATAGGTATGACTACGAGACCTTTGAAAGTCAGGATTTTGGAGCACAGATCAAACATCCGCAGGTCTGCAACAAAAGAACCTATTGTGGAACATTGTATTGCTCAGAAACACAAATTCGAGGATCTACAATGCTCTGTCATCGATTGGATTGCACCACCTAAAAGAGGTGGCGATCGAAAACTTAAACTGGCCAGGAGGGAGGCGAGATGGATATTTGAATTGGACACGCTAGCACCCAATGGGCTTAACAGCTCCATTGATTGGTTCAACTTTTTCTGATACCTTTCACGTCATTCTCACGCAAGTATATCTAACAGCTGACTCGACGTGAACGCTGAGGCGCCATTTTAACACTAACGTCTCCAGCATAAGTATGCCTGTCTATGGGATGACCTTTTAGAGGTGTTTTCACTAAAGTTTTTTGCACATTGGCAGGCATTTTAAAGATACTTTGTCTGTTTCAGATTTGTGATTCAACATTGTCAAAGCACTTTGTTCCTGATGAAGCCAGGTTTTTCCGGGTGAAACGGTGGTCCCCGTCGAATGGTCATAGAAGAGTGCTATTTCAAACCACAAGCTAAGTGCATTTTCCTTTCGCACACAGAAAGACTGCTTTATAGTTGCTTGCATTGTGTGTTAAAACCCTTAGACCAGTGTAATGATCTGGGAAGAATATTGAAAATTTTGCACAAAAAAAGACTGCTTTAAAAGTTGCTTGCATTGTGTATCAAAACCCTTAGACTCACATAACGGTCTGAGAAGAATATTAAAAAATTTTTTGAGACTTAAGTACAGGTCCGTGTAAATTGGAGTTTTTTCTGCCCTATGATAGAACTGTTGCGTGAGTTATACTATAAAAAACCTTGCATAACCTCGCACTAAACCGCTGGTATTTCACCAAAGGTTTCTGAGGGCTTTTTCTCCTTTTTACCCACTAAACATCGCACCAACACATGAATATTGGCTGGAATTTTTTGCTATTTTTGTATTAGGTTACTTTTTCAATCCAGCCAGGCTGCACCACTTTATAGCTATACCTGAGTTTGATTTCTTTTTTTACTTCCTAGCAATTGAGGGTCATTCGGAATTTTAAGAAAATGTCTCTTCAGTCCTATCTGGCTGTGTAGCTTTATAGGATTGTGTAATTTGTTTATAGGAAGAATTGTTTTAAGCTTAATCCTCTAATTTTTGTCCTGTATTTTTACTCCCATTTTACTTCTAGATCTGCTCCCTTCTATTTTATCTTTTATTGTGGTCTATTGTTTAACAGTTATCAGCAATTCTATATATTTTTCTTTTATATTGTTTGATTGTTTCCTTTTTAATTGTTACTGATTCTTTTATGCTTTTCCTTTTTGATCTGATAGGGGCCCTTTTACTAAGCTGCTTAAGGGCCTATGCGCGTACAGCACACACCAAATCGGCACTACTGCCTGGCTAGTGCGTGAGCCAGGTGGTAATTCTGAATTTGGCACACACCGAATCCCATGGTAGAAAATATTTTGCCCAGATGTAAACAGCAGTTGGCGCTGCATGCTTATTGTGTGGGTAGCGTGTGAGACCTTACCGCTATGTCAGTGGGTGGCAGTAAGGTCTCAGGCCAAAAATGGACGTGTGCTCCATTTTTCGGCCCCTTAGATGCGGTAAAAAAATGGCCCAGTGCGTGCCCGAAAGACGTGCTCACACTACCGCAGGCCATTTTTTACGACAGCTTAGTAAAAGGACTCCTCACTATATGGATTATCTGTTTAATTTTTTTGGAGGGACAGTATGGTTTATAAAAGGGTAGTAATGGAATTATAAGTTGGTTGTAGATCTATTTGTCTAAGAAAATCCCCAGGGAGAGCTTAGTGGAGATCTTAAGAATAAAGTAGATTAGAAGCAGTTTCAGTAATGCAGCTCATTTCAGGGAACTTTTCAAAGGTACATAGATTACTCTGTACTCTGAAGAAAGCTGAAGTGAATACAGGCTTCAAATAGGTCTCCATTCATTGTTCACATGCTGGTATAATATCTATATATATAAAAGGCAACCCCAACGTTCTGAAGCCTCCACGTGCCCTGGAGTGTGTGCACCGCCCTCGCGTCAAAACGTCATGATGTCGAGGGCGGAGCTATTGACACTCGAGGGCCGAAACGGCCCACAGCGAACAAGGCAAGTAGCTTCGACGGACGGAGGGAGGGGGCCCCTTGCTAGCGCCCGTTTCATTCCGCTCAGAAACGGGCATTTTTTCCTAGTATATTATATAATTTAATACAGCAGTATATTTAGGAAATGAATGCTTTTGTCCTCTTCCCCATGTTTTTTCTTCCTGATATGCAACTCTTCAAACAGAATCACATTATACACGTTAAAGATCTGTGAACAATAATTTGAAAAAAGCAAATTAGTTGGATTTCTGCCTGAGCCACTTCCATGAAACTCAATGAATTCTCTGGTGGTTCACATCTTTATTTATTTATTTATTGGATTTATTAACCACCTTTACAAAGAGATTCACCCAAGGTGGTGTACGGCAGGTACACTTTATCATAAAGCTTACAATTTTGCATTCTCAGTCAGAGAATCTGCTTTTGCTTAAGCAGCTCCTTTATTTGAGAATGCTGCACCATTTAACTCAGACTGGAATCATCTTTTGCTCTATGAAATCTACCATGGGTTTTTTTCGAAGTAAAAATAGTGCCATTTTGGCAAAATCTGTCACTGATCAGTAGAAAGTGACCGTGGTTTAATATCCATATTTAAATGAAACTCTTTAATCTCTTATTCTCCTGTTAGTCTGTTTTGAAAATATTGTAAGCTCTATTGATCATGGATTGTCTCTTATCTGTATGTGTACAGTGGTGTGTACTTCTAGTAATGCTGTAGCAATAATAAGTAGTAATAGGATATTGTTAAATTGCTGGATTTTGTCACCTTGGCACCAGCTGTAAGAGAAATTAGGTCCCCCGATAAATATGAAGCTTTGCAGCTGTGGCATGATATCATCAGATATTCACCCACAACAATATTATTTCAAGGTGTTTATTTTCTGTTGGTCTTTCTAGGTACAGATGCCAGGTGTTGGAGTGAGCTTGTGCAAGAAGAGGTCTTTCAAAACTGAATCAAGCTGACTGCTCGATGCACACTCATGGTACTATGGCTAACCCTCAGGAGCCCCTGAGTTGGTCTTCTTCTCCCAGCCTGATCTCCAAGACCCTGAATGAAGACAAAGAGTTTATGGTGCACCACGATGTGTATGCACCCACTGCAAACCACTCTTCGTCCAAGATCCTGGAAGATGTGCAAGAGAAGTGCATACCTCAGACAGACCCGAGTGATAACTTGAATAGTCAAGGTACTGCGGCTGTGCTGACCAGCATCAGTGAGGACTCGAGGGACCAGTTTGAGAACAGTGTGCTACAGCTGAGGGAGCAGGATGATGCTGAGACTACCGTTCCTCAGGGGAACCATTATTCAGGGGACGGGTGCAGCAATGGTGGCATGGAGGACATAAAAATCCAGTTTAACAGGTCCGGAAGTGGAAATGGGGGATTCCTTGAAGGGCTCTTTGGCTGCTTGAGACCTGTGTGGAATATCATAGGAAAAGCTTACTCCACTGATTATAAACTACAGCAACAAGGTGAGTCAGGCGTGTGTGTTGGGTGAGAAAGGGAAGAGCAACACAGTGGAAATATCATGTGTGATCCTCTAGTAATATTTTATATAGTGCTGTAATTTTGGATTCTCTGGTAATACTATAATGTTGCCTTCTCATGCAGTATTTTAAATACTTGAATTACTAAAGTACTACTGTTATTTTCTTATAGTATATAATAGCATGATTATACTCCATTATGATCCTGAAACTCACTCATATACTAACATGTATTTGTACTGGGGTTGGAGGGGGAGACAGCAGCATACAGTTGTACTATGCTGTGCAATAGTAATGGTTCCTATTGTGATAATACAGTACCATTCTCTCATAGTAATATAGTCAATACTCTAGTATTTCTTCATGGACGGTGCAGCTGTGGTTTAGTAGCATTTTTAAATGGGTAGTTTATTAACATGGGGGTTGTAGAAATACTAAATATATGATGTGGGGGGAGGGGCACAGAAAGCAGGGACAGTGGCACACCTTTTTTGGTTGGAGAAGCCAAACAAACCAATCTCCAGTTCCATCCCCAAGCTCTCTAGTGTCTGATACTGTGCTGGGCAATTTTGGTCATGCTGTGGCCTAGTGGCCTACCTCAGGTTGCCAGCTGGATCCAGATTTGTCTGACAGGGTGGATCCAGTCTTAGATTTCCTCCATTACATGCAGGCACTTGTAGTCTCACTTTTTTTTTAAGTAATGCAGTGGGGAATCAGAACTACAAATCCCTGCATGGAATGGGGTAAACTCAGGACTGGATCAAAAATCTGGATCCAAGTGGCAACCAGAAGCCAACCCCAATTCGTTGTACTTCATTGACCTGACTAGAGATGTGCAAGGAGATATGGAGGAGTAGCCTAATGGTTAGTGCAGTGTAGAGAATGACACTGGGACAAAATTTGTCCCCATCCCCGCCCTGTCTCTGTGGGTTCTGTCTCCGTCCCCACCCCGTCCCTGCAGGCCCCATCAACATCCCTGTTCCATCCCCGCAGGCCCTGTCTCCGTCCTCGCAGGTCTGTCCCCGTCCCCTTTGCAACTGTTGTGTATAAATTACAAATAGAAAGCAATAATAACAACTAGCAGCTATAATAACCCTCCCACCACCACCACCTTCCAACCCAAACAATAGATGACTTCTACTACCCCAAGGAATCCTAATCCACCCTGTTAAATTGCCCAGGGGTACAAAATACAACCTGTTCTATATGCCCTAGAGGGGAGATTTTTTAATCTGTGGACGAATAAGAAGTCATCAACAATCTCAGGAGTCAGTCTAGCTCTGTCTTCCACAGTCCCTCCTGCAATAGAAGATGTCTTCTTAGAAGATGTGCTGGTAGCAGGATGTACAGGATTCCCCATGCAAATTTTGCTAGGGGTGGCCGCATGTTTGTTTGTTTTTTCCAAAAAATAAAAATATTGTCGTCTGCATCAATCAAACATAAAGAACAGTCCAGTTCATTAACAGGCATCAAAATACACAGTGACACGGGACAGATTTTTTTTCCCCGTCCTTATGGGCTCTGTCCCTATCCCCGTCCTGTCTCCGTGGGATCTGTCCCCGCTTGTCCCCACGGGCTTTGTCCCCGTCCCCATCCCCACAGTTACTGCGGGTCCCCATCCCCATGTCATTCTCTAGTGCAGTGGGCTAAGAACCTGGAGAAGTGGGTTCAATTCCCACTGTAACTCCTTGTGACTTTTGGCAAGTAACTTAACCCTCCATTGCCCCAGGTAGAAAACTTAGATTGTGAGCCCACTAGGAACAGAAATAGTACCTGCATATAGTATATGTAAACTGCTTTGGTTGTACCCACAGAAAGGCACTATATCAAATCCATGACCCTTTCAAATTAAGTATGTTCAATAATTTGACAAACCTTGCAAAAAACAGCAAAGGTTCAGCAAACCTGTTTGAAGAAATCTGAAGCAGAACTGAAAATTTCAATGCACTTTTTTACTGGATCATGGATGTAACCTTTTTTCTTTTTTGTTACATTTGTACCCTGTGCTTTCCCACTCATGGCAGGCTCAATGTGGCTTACATGGGGCAATGGAGGGTTAAGTGACTTGCCCAGAGTCACAAGGAGCTACCTGTGCCTGAAGTGGGAATTGAACTCAGTTCCTCAGGACCAAAGTCCACCACCCTAACCACTAGGCCACTCCACTCTAAATTTCGATGCACTTTTTTACCGGATCATGGATGTAACCTTTTCAGATCCATTCTAGATTTTTCACAAACTCTGCTGGTAAAAATCCAAATGGATTTCTCCAGTCAACTTGGGAAAACACCAAACTTCTGTCAAGCCCAAGCTGGGTAGAAACGTGCCTGGTTTAAATTTGACTTTGGACTGTGCCTATATCTCTGTGCGGGTTAGTAACATAGCGGTGTATAAGGAATTTTTTAAAAACTAAAATATAGTAATAGTAAATGATGGCAGATAAAGACTGAAATGGCTCACCCCAGCAAGGAGTCTTGGGTTGCAGCTGCCATTCTGTGCCTTCTGCTTACAGCTGATAAGCATTTAGGATCAGCTAAATTTTCAAATTCAAATTTTAAATCAGTAATACAGTCTCATTTGGCACTATTGTTATACATTTCCTGCATTAATTAAGGACGCATTTGTGCAGAGCAGTATTACTAGTTTAGCCTGAGTTTAGAATCTTAGGGCCCTGTTTACTAAGCGTGTTAGCACACAAGCTAACCGTGTAGGCGCCTATAGGGATATTGTAGGCTTATACACTGTTAATGCGTGGACATGGTTAACGTGCGTTAAAAATGCTAACGTGCCTATATAACGCAGCTTAGTAAACAGGGCCCTTAATCATAATACAACTACCTGAGGGCTGCAGTGATACTGATGTGAGGCATCAGTATGAGGACACAACATTTAAACAAGTACGATACTAATTTTGCCATAGGACATGACACTGGTGTAAAAAATTTGTGTGAGAACAATAAGATAATGGGTGCAGTAATAAACTTTTCAACCATAAATATGTGTAAGATAGATTAGCATACATTTGATTCACCCAGTAAATGTGCCTGGTCTGTGTATCCTGGACTCCAGCCTAGATTGTGATGCTCGAGGCTGGGAGATGAGTAATCTGTACCAGAGTACTCTCAGGCAATAATATAATACATCTTATTACTACTGTGAGAAGACAGTATTGTCACGGTATTCTAATACTGCACAAGCTGTTATTAGTACAGCACAGTGTGATATTACAAAAAAAAAAGATACTCAAGCAGTACTAGAAAAGGAACTGCTTATACTGCTCATGATCACCTGACCTAGACCTAGAATACTGTTAAAAACAATATACTCCTGCAATGCTACGGCACTGTGTGAGGCAATGTTACTCAGTAATACTACAGGAGCATTACTGTAACGTAGTAACATAGTATACAGTGGTGGAAATAAGTATTTGATCCCTTGCTGATTTTGTAAGTTTGCCCACTGACAAAGACATGAGCAGCCCATAATTGAAGGGTAGGTTATTGGTAACAGTGAGAGATAGCACATCACAAATTAAATCCGGAAAATCACATTGTGGAAAGTATATGAATTTATTTGCATTCTGCAGAGGGAAATAAGTATTTGATCCCCCACCAACCAGTAAGAGATCTGGCCCCTACAGACCAGGTAGATGCTCCAAATCAACTCGTTACCTGCATGACAGACAGCTGTCGGCAATGGTCACCTGTATGAAAGACACCTGTCCACAGACTCAGTGAATCAGTCAGACTCTAACCTCTACAAAATGGCCAAGAGCAAGGAGCTGTCTAAGGATGTCAGGGACAAGATCATACACCTGCACAAGGCTGGAATGGGCTACAAAACCATCAGTAAGACGCTGGGCGAGAAGGAGACAACTGTTGGTGCCATAGTAAGAAAATGGAAGAAGTACAAAATGACTGTCAATCGACAAAGATCTGGGGCTCCACGCAAAATCTCACCTCGTGGGGTATCCTTGATCATGAGGAAGGTTAGAAATCAGCCTACAACTACAAGGGGGAACTTGTCAATGATCTCAAGGCAGCTGGTACTACTGTCACCACGAAAACCATTGGTAACACATTACGATATAACGAATTGCAATCCTGCAGTGCCCGCAAGGTCCCCCTGCTCCGGAAGGCACATGTGACGGCCCGTCTGAAGTTTGCCAGTGAACACCTGGATGATGCCGAGAGTGATTGGGAGAAGGTGCTGTGGTCAGATGAGACAAAAATTGAGCTCTTTGGCATGAACTCAACTCGCCGTGTTTGGAGGAAGAGAAATGCTGCCTATGACCCAAAGAACACCGTCCCCACTGTCAAGCATGGAGGTGGAAATGTTATGTTTTGGGGGTGTTTCTCTGCTAAGGGCACAGGACTACTTCACCGCATCAATGGGAGAATGGATGGGGCCATGTACAGTACAATTCTGAGTGACAACCTCCTTCCCTCCGCCAGGGCCTTAAAAATGGGTCGTGGCTGGGTCTTCCAGCACGACAATGACCCAAAACATACAGCCAAGGCAACAAAGGAGTGGCTCAGGAAGAAGCACATTAGGGTCATGGAGTGGCCTAGCCAGTCACCAGACCTTAATCCTATTGAAAACTTATGGAGGGAGCTGAAGCTGCGAGTTGCCAAACGACAGCCCAGAACTCTTAATGATTTAGAGATGATCTGCAAAGAGGAGTGGACCAAAATTCCTCCTGACATGTGTGCAAACCTCATCATCAACTACAGAAGACGTCTGACCGCTGTGCTTGCCAACAAGGGTTTTGCCACCAAGTATTAGGTCTTGTTTGCCAGAGGGATTAAATACTTATTTCCCTCTGCAGAATGCAAATAAATTCATATACTTTCCACAATGTGATTTTCCGGATTTAATTTGTGATGTGCTATCTCTCACTGTTACCAATAACCTACCCTTCAATTATGGGCTGCTCATGTCTTTGTCAGTGGGCAAACTTACAAAATCAGCAAGGGATCAAATACTTATTTCCACCACTGTATAACAGCAGCTAATGACCTGAACGATCCATCCACTGCTCAAAAGTCACACTGATAATTAATTCATGATTAAACCAACAATGAATGTGACGTAAAAAAATATTTATTTATTGTCTTTCTTTGGCATTTCTTGGACATAGACCATAGAAGGCTGCCCGGCCCTGTCCTTAGATTCCAACTACCGAAATTGCCATCGAAGCCCACTCCAACCTTTCCAAATTCGTCTTGTCACTTGCAGGACACAGACCTTAAAAGTCTGCCCGGTATTATCCTCACGTGCCAAACTACTGAAGTTTCCGTCAAAGCCCCCTCCAGCCCATCTTAAACCAGACTGCTGGAGAGGGCTTCAACAGAAACTCCAGTAAGTGGAATGTGAGGACAGTACCAGGCAGTACAGTGTAAAGCTGTCAAAGCAGTATTTCATTAGAAGTACAGTAATGGAGTATGAGGGGGATGATTGTTGCCAACATCAAGGAATCAAAAAGGGGGATCAAAAAGGAACTGGGGGAGAAGGAGAGTGCACAATACCATGCAGTGTGTGAGATTGTGTTTGGAGCCATACTCAGTTTAGCGTAGCGACATTCTGCACGCCATTAGCAAAGGAAGCAATTCTATAATTGGACAAGTCCATTTCCGAGGCTGCATATGGAATAGACTCCTACCATACGGCCTTGGGGCACCTAAATGGTGGTGTCTACTTATAGAATTGTCTCCTAGGCTAATGGTGTGAATAATGGATCCTAGGCGCTGTTCTAGAATACTAGCATATTTATTTATTTCATAAATTTATATCCCT
This sequence comes from Microcaecilia unicolor, assembly GCF_901765095.1. NCBI lineage: Eukaryota > Metazoa > Chordata > Amphibia > Gymnophiona > Siphonopidae > Microcaecilia > Microcaecilia unicolor. Next base: position 177,395,433 of record NC_044037.1, on the reverse strand, counting down.
CTTTAATACCAACGCGGGTTACAGAAAAACATTCATAAAAGCAAATAGGGACAGATTTACTAGGGAGAACCGTCAGAAAGATCAAAAATTAAACTTTCATAAACACTTATACAAAAAAGTAAGTTTTAAAAAAATCTCTTAAAATGATGCAGATTAGAACACATTTACACCAACCCTAGAACTGGCAAATGCGGGCTTCTAAACGTGGCTGAAATGCATGTAACTTAACAGTATTCTGTAAGTTATATGCATAAGTGAGAGCCCCACCTAAGTCCCGCCTATGCGCCTCCCCTCTACAGCCCCCCCCTTGCAAATATGTGCTATGTAAGTTATGTAAGTATTTGCAGAAAGTGCTTAGCGCCCTTCTAGTACTAAGAGAGATATGTATGCACATACATGCATAAGTGCTAGCATTCTAAGGGATGCCCTGCGCTAGTGTAGGCGCATGTTTTGGACGCGCACAGATCCATTTTTCTGCACGCCTGTAAAAAAGTCCTTTTTTGGGGGGCCAAAAATGGACATGCGGCAAAATGAAAATTGGCGCGCGTCCATTTTGGGCCTGAGACCTTACTGCGACCCATTCACTTAGCGGTAAGGTCTCATGCATTTAACTGGCCGGTAATCACCAACACGTGTACAATGACGATTACCACCCAGTTATCACCACATGCCAGAAAATAAAATATATTTTCCGGTGCACATAGTGGACGGGTGTAAAAAATGAATTTACCGCCCGGGCCACACGGTAGCCGGGTGTTAGTTCCGAATTGGTGCATGTTGGGCATTCGTAGGCGCCCACGCAGCTTAGTAAAAGGGCACCTAAAGTTTTACCCGTGCAACATGTGTATATATGTGGGCACCTGGGCTATAGAATTGTCCCTAGCACATGTAGATAACTAGCACTTACAATCATACGTGTACACTTAGCCATGAAAGCGCCAGAGGGGGAGCCTAAGTGCTATTCTGCAATGCCCTGTGTAACTTACATGGCACATTTATTTATTCCAAACTTCCTGTACCACTTTGTCTAGCAGGACAAAGCGGTGTACATTCTAAAAACAGAAACACAAAAAGGGAAAAAGGAACTACAATCTAATAATGGGAAAGGTAAGACAATCAGCCAAACAAAGACCAGGCAGACAATAACAGCTCTCAAATATCTGGTGCCGGAGCACGCCAAAAACCAATGCTTAGTGACTATGACCACCATAAGCCTCCTCAAAAAGCCAAGTTTTCAGCAACGTTTTAGATGGTTTCAAGGAAAGTTCACTATGCAGAAAGCACTGTGTCGAGTACACTCCAACTGAGCAGAACAAGGACCTGGCAGAACCATGCGGTGATTATTAAAAGGTCTTAAAACTTGCGTAGATGAGTAAAGAATCGTATGTTTGGCTAGGTATGAAGGAGTTCCTTGACAAAAGCCTCGAAAGGCCAACAAAAGAAGTTTGTATTGAATACGGCACCTAACTGGTAGCCAGTGATGGTTGACTAATGCAGATACAACATGATCATTCTTACAGAGATGGCAAAAGAGTCGAATAGCCATATTCTGAGGTGTCTGTAGCTACTGAAGCAAAGCTTTCAAAATACCTAAGTACATAGAATTACAGTAATCCAACTGTGTCATAAATAATGCCAGAAGCAGAGAATGAAAGTATCATGGTCAAAAAAAGAATGAACAGAGCATAAGTGCCGCCACACACAAAAACCAGACTTACATAGAGAAGAAACCTGAGGATCAAAAGTAAGACAAGGAGAACACCTAAGTAATGAAAATTGGACACTGGAGTAATAATACTGTTCAACAGAGGAAAGAGTGCAGAAAGGGGTGTTAAATGACCCGACACCCAGCAAGCTACTGTTTTCTCCTGATTAAGCACCAACTGATGATCAGATAACCACTGAGCAACAGTCTCCAAACGACATTGAAGATATGTTAGATCAATAGAATAGGGGTTATCTTTATAACAAAATGTCTGCATAAATATAAAAAGAAATGTTATGATTCTGAATGGTAGCTAATGGAGTAAGAAAAATATTGAATAAAAGCGGGGAGAGAATGGAGCCTTGAGGTACTCCACATACCAATGACCTAACTGCAGAAGACTGATTATTAAGAGTAACATGAAATGTCCTATCAGAGAAAAAAGATCTAAACCAGTGTAGGACTGATTGTGAGACACAAAGAGATTGTAGCCGAGTCAAAAACAGCGCATGATCTATCAGGTCAAAAGCTGCGGATAGGTCAAGAGATACTGCTAAAGTGATATAGAGGGGCATTTTCGAAAGAAACGTCTAAGTTGGGGTTTGGACGTCTTTGTAAAACGTCCAGATCTGGAGGCGGGGAAAAGTGTATTTTCAAAAAAAGATGAACGTCCATCTTTCATTTTGAAAATACCAAGGACGTCCTTAGATTTGGATGTCTTTGAGTTTCGGCGATTTTCAAAACCAAAGACGTCCAAGTCAAAAACGTCCAAATGCAAGCCATTTGGACATGGGAGGAGCCAGCATTTCTAGTGCACTGGTCCCCCTGACATGCCAGGACAGCAATTGGGCACCCTAGGGGGCACTGCAGTAGACTTCATGAAATGCTCGAAGGTACATAGCTCCCTTACCTTGTGTGCTGAGCCCCCCAAAACCCACTATCCCCAACTGTACACCACTACCATAGCCCTTAAGGGTGAAGGGGGGCACCTAGATGTGGGTACAGAGGGTTTCTGGTGGGTTTTGGAGGGCTCGCTGTTTCCTCCACAAATGTAACAGGTAGGGGGGGGGTGGTATGGGCTAAAACTGCCCCAGGGACCTGTATGTGCTGTCATGGACCTGAGTATGACATCTGAGGCTGGCATAGAGGCTGGCACGTAATATTTTTAATGATGTTTTTTGAGGGTGGGAGGGGGATTAATGACCACTGGGGGAGTAACGGGAGGTCATCCCCGATTCCCTCCAGTGGTCATCTGGTCATTTCGGGCACCTTTTTGTGTCTTATTCGTAATAAAAACACTTCCGTGTGAAAACGTCTAAGTGTTAGTCATGGATGTCTCTGCTTTTTTCAATTATGGGTCAAAGACATCCAAGTCTTAGGAACACCCAAGTCCCACCTTCACCACGCCTCTGATACACCCCCTTGAAATTTGGACGTCCTTGCGACGGACTTAAGTTAGAAACGTCCAAAATGCGGTTTCGATTATACCGATTTGGACATCTCTGAGAGATGGACGTCCAAGTACCGATTTATGTCGGAAGATGGACATCCATCTTTCGAAAATGAGCCTGATAGTGGTTGTCAAGGTGGGAATAAACATCACTGAGAATGGAGGTCAAAATAGTTTTAAGTAATGCAAGCAGCATGAAAATTCGATTGGCAGGGATGCACACTAACTACCCCATTTGGAAACACTGTCCCACAAAAGATAGAAGGGTTTGGATTTAGATGATAACAAAGCACTAGGATAACCTCAGTCCAGAATAGGATTAAAAAGATTATACAATGTAAACCGCTTTGATTCTAACCACAGAAAGGTGGTATATCAAATCCCATCCCCTTTCCCTTCTAAAAAGCAGGGCCTCCGAGAGGGGGGGCAAAATTCCCCGAGCCCAGCATCCTATGGGGGCCCAGAGCCGAGGTCTCTCTCTCTCTCTCTCCTGCTCCTGACGGGACCCAGGAGATCGCGTCCCGACAGGAGCAGGAGAGAGAAAACTCTGGCACCGGGCCCCCCTTGGAGGCTGGGGAGGAGCAGACACAGCAGGACTTCGGGCCAGGGCCTCTGGTTTGGCTGGCAGGGGTCCCTCCCCAAGTCCCTGCCATCAGAAGAGGTCTTCCTCCTCCAGCACTTCTCTTCACTCTGCCGCATTGCCTGCCAAGTGTCTGCTTTTCCCCTCAAGCCGCGCATACTCGGTTTTGAAACTGAGCATGCGCAACGTGAGAGGAAAAGCAGCCGCAGGGGCAGGGCAGGCAATGTGGCGGAGTGAAGAGCAGTGCTGGAGGAAGACTTCTTCTGCTGCGGGGCCTTGGGATCCCTGCCAGCCAAGGAATTTAGATTTTTGCGTGGGTGAGGGGTGGTTGGGGGTGGCAATGGCAGCAATCCTGGGGAGGGCAGCAACGGCGACAGTCTTGGAGGGGGGTGCTGCGACCCTGCTCTGGGCCCGGCGGTGGCGGCCCTGCACTGGGCCTGGCTCAGTCTCTCGGCGGCCCTGCTAAAAAAGTGATGGGGAGGGAGAGGAGCAGAGAGAGGGTAACCTGCACAGAATGGCATGGGGTATCCTGCACAGAGCAGCAGCTACAGCCCTAAACAGAATGGCACCAGAGTGAAAGGGGACCTGAAGGCAGGGGGGCCGCACAGTGGCAACTACAGCCCTAAACAGAATGGCACCAGGGTGGAAAGGGGCCTGGAGGGAGGGGTGGGCCCGCACAGTAGCAGCTACAACCCTAAACAGAATAGCACATAAGTACATAAGTAGTGCCATACTGGGAAAGACCAAAGGTCCATCTAGCCCAGCATCCTGTCACCGACAGTGGCCAATCCAGGTCAAGGGCACCTGGCACGCTCCCCAAACGTAAAAACATTCCAGACAAGTTATACCTAAAAATGCGGAATTTTTCCAAGTCCATTTAATAGCGGTCTATGGACTTGTCCTTTAGGAATCTATCTAACCCCTTTTTAAACTCCGTCAAGCTAACCGCCCGTACCACGTTCTCCGGCAACGAATTCCAGAGTCTAATTACATGTTGGGTGAAGAAAAATTTTCTCTGATTCGTTTTAAATTTACCACACTGTAGCTTCAACTCATGCCCTCTAGTCCTAGTATTTTTGGATAGCGTGAACAGTCGCTTCACATCCACCCGATCCATTCCACTCATTATTTTATACACTTCTATCATATCTCCCCTCAGCCGTCTCTTCTCCAAGCTGAAAAGCCCTAGCCTTCTCAGCCTCTCTTCATAGGAAAGTCGTCCCATCCCCACTATCATTTTCGTCGCCCTTCGCTGTACCTTTTCCAATTCTACTATATCTTTTTTGAGATACGGAGACCAGTACTGAACACAATACTCCAGGTGCGGTCGCATCATGGAGCGATACAACGGCATTATAACATCCGCACACCTGGACTCCATACCCTTCCTAATAACACCCAACATTCTATTTGCTTTCCTAGCCGCAGCAGCACACTGAGCAGAAGGTTTCAGCGTATCATCGACGACGACACCCAGATCCCTTTCTTGATCCGTAACTCCTAACGCGGAACCTTGCAAGACGTAGCTATAATTCGGGTTCCTCTTACCCACATGCATCACTTTGCACTTGTCAACATTGAACTTCATCTGCCACTTGCACGCCCATTCTCCCAGTCTCGCAAGGTCCTCCTGTAATCGTTCACATTCCTCCTGCGACTTGACGACCCTGAATAATTTTGTGTCATCGGCGAATTTAATTACCTCACTAGTTATTCCCATCTCTAGGTCATTTATAAATACATTAAAAAGCAACGGACCCAGCACAGACCCCTGCGGGACCCCACTAACTACCCTCCTCCACTGAGAATACTGGCCACGCAATCCTACTCTCTGCTTCCTATCTTTCAACCAGTTCTTAATCCATAATAATACCCTACCTCCGATTCCATGACTCTGCAATTTCTTCAGGAGTCTTTCGTGCGGCACTTTGTCAAACGCCTTCTGAAAATCCAGATATACAATATCAACCGGCTCCCCATTGTCCACATGTTTGCTTACCCCCTCAAAAAAATGCATTAGATTGGTGAGGCAAGACTTCCCTTCACTAAATCCGTGCTGACTTTGTCTCATCAGTCCATGTTTTTGTATATGCTCTGCAATTTTATTCTTAATAATAGCCTCCACCATCTTGCCCGGCACCGACGTCAGACTCACCGGTCTATAATTTCCCGGATCTCCTCTGGAACCCTTCTTAAAAATCGGAGTAACATTGGCTACCCTCCAGTCTTCCGGTACTACACTCGATTTTAGGGACAGATTGCATATTTCTAACAGTAGCTCCGCAAGTTCATTTTTTAGTTCTATTAATACTCTGGGATGAATACCATCAGGTCCCGGTGATTTACTACTCTTCAGCTTGCTGAACTGACCCATTACATCCTCCAAGGTTACAGAGAATTTGTTTAGTTTCTCCGACTCCCCCGCTTCAAATATTCTTTCCGGCACCGGTGTCCCCCCCAAATCCTCCTCGGTGAAGACCGAAGCAAAGAATTCATTTAATTTCTCCGCTACGGCTTTGTCCTCCTTGATCGCCCCTTTAACACCATTTTCGTCCAGCGGCCCAACCGACTCTTTGGCCGGTTTCCTGCTTTTAATGTATCTAAAAAAATTTTTACTATGTATTTTTGCTTCCAACGCTAATTTCTTCTCAAAGTCCTTTTTGCCCTCCTTATCTCCGCTTTGCATTTGGCTTGGCATTCCTTATGATCTATCCTGTTACTTTCAGTTGGTTCTCTTCTCCACTTTCTGAAGGATTGTTTTTTGGCTCTAATGATTTCCTTTATCTTACTGTTTAGCCACGCCGGCTGACGTTTAGTCTTTTTTCCCTTTTTTCTAATACATGGAATATATTTGTCCTGAACCTCCAGGATGGTGTTTTTAAACAGCATCCACGCCTGATGCAAGTTTTTTACTCTGCGAGCTGCTCCTTTCAGTCTTTTTTTCACCATTTTTCTCATTTTGTCGTAATCACCTTTTCTATAGTTAAACGCTAGCGTACTTGATTTCCTAGTTTCACTTCCTTCAATGCCAATATCAAAACCGATCATATTATGATCACTGTTATCAAGCGGCCCTCGTATCGTGACCCCCTGCACTAGATCATGAGCACCACTAAGGACTAAGTCTAGTATTTTTCCTTCTCTTGTCGGCTCCTGAACTAGCTGTTCCATGAAGCTGTCCTTGATTTCATCAAGAAATCTTATGTCCCTTGCGTGTACAGATGTTACATTAACCCAGTCTATATGCGAGTAATTGAAATCCCCCATTATTATTGTGTTGCCCAGTTTGTTTGCGTCCCTGATTTCCTTTAACATTTCTGCATCCGTCTGTTCGTCCTGGCCAGGCGGACGGTAGTACACTCCTATCACTATCCTTTTCCCCTTTGCACATGGAATTTCAATCCACAGTGATTCCAAGGAGTGTTTTGTTTCCTGCAGAATTTTCAATCTATTTGATTCAAGGCTCTCGTTAATATACAATGCTACCCCTCCACCAATCCGATTCACCCTATCACTACGATATAATTTGTACCCCGGTATGACAGTGTCCCACTGGTTATCCTCCTTCCACCAGGTCTCAGAGATGCCTATTATATCTAATTTTTCATTTAGTGCAATATATTCTAACTCCCCCATCTTATTTCTTAGGCTCCTGGCATTCGCATATAGACATTTCAAACTATGTTTGTTGTTCCTAAGTACATCATGCTTAGTACTTGACAGTATTAATTGGCAATCTTTTGTCTGATTTTTATTGTTATTTAAAGATACCCGATCTACTACAATCTCTTTGCAACCTCACTATCAGGATACTCTATCTTCCCTGTTATGGTGATATCTTTGAAAGATACCTTATCCCGAACCATGCTCTTTGAGCGACTGTCGGCCTTCCCCCCATTTCTAGTTTAAAAGCTGCTCTATCTCCTTCTTAAACGCCGATGCCAGCAGCCTGGTCCCACTCTGGTTAAGATGGAGCCCATCCTTTCGGAATAGGCTCCCCCTTCCCCAGAATGTTGCCCAGTTCCTAACAAATCTAAAGCCCTCCTCCCTGCACCATCGTCTCATCCACGCATTGAGACTCTGGAGCTCTGCCTGTCTCTTGGGCCCTGCGTGTGGCACAGGTAGCATTTCAGAAAATGCTACCCTGGAGGATCTGGATTTCAGCTTTCTACCTAAGAGCCTAAATTTTGCTTCCAGAACCTCTCTCCCACATTTTCCTATGTCATTAGTACCCACATGTACCAAGACAGCCGTCTCCTCCCCAGCACTATATAAAATCCTATCTAGGTGACAATGTGGGAATAGTAGAATATCTATAGGGAGCAGCAGCTACAGTCCTAAAGAGAATGGCACTGGAGGGTGGGGATTAACTGGAATGGAGAAATAGAATGGTGGGGTGGGAGTGGAGGAAGAGGGAGGAGTAACCTGCATGGAGCAGTCCACATAGCTTGCAGGGCAGTCTGAGTGGTCTGCTGTGATCTATTTTGCCAGTTTGTTACCGACTTCGCTAACTGATAGCATGCTAAATTGTAATATGAGTTAGCGTAAAGCCCTTGAAGCTCTTTCAAGAGAAGGTAACCAGCAAGGCCTTGTTGTTCTAGTCTTGAGAGGCACTGGCACTGCAGTGCACAGCAGGGATTTAAATGCTATTGTCTGCAGTTGGAATTAAAGTGCTTATTGTCTAATAATGAGTAGCTGATTTGTGTATAAGACTATGTGCTTGTCAAATAGTCTCAGCAGTGAGTGGGGTAGGAGGGAGGGAAGGGAGAAGGAGGTGGGGAAAGGTTGGTCATGTGAAGAATATGAAAAAAAACCCAACACATTGATGTTCATATTGTATTGTGCAAACAAAGCATTAAAGCGGGAATGGGAGAAGGGTGGATGGCAGCCTAGGGGGAGAAAAAAATGAACTAATTAATAGGTTAGAGTGTCATCTGGTGCTTGGAGAAAGATTGGTAAAGCAGATGGCAAGCTGTTGCTTCTATTTGCTGCTTTCCTGCAACTACAAAAAGACACTGCTAGTGATTTCTATTTGTTAATAACATTTATTATTTCTGTAATGTCATTAACATACTTGGTGCTGCATATATATGATATGTTATGCTGTGGCCCTGTTTCTGCCCTTGGACACTATCCCTCGGATTCTATATAGTGTGAGTTAAGTTCGCACACAAATCCGGTATTCTGGATTTGCGCACGCAACTTAATTAGCTAACAAGCCAACAGTGGCCAATCCAGAAACAAGTGGAAGGGTGGCAACAGGTAGTATATGTTAGGAGTGTGTATGTATGTTTGTGTATGCAGGTGTTCCCAGGGAATGGTGGGTTGTATGGTGTGTCTATTTATGTCTACGTGGAAAGTGTAGATCTGCATCTGTGGAGATGTGTATGTGGAATGTCTGGAGGATGTTGGGGGGGGGGGGGTTGTAGGATTGTGTGTGTGTTGGGAGGGCAAGTGTGTGTCGGGGGTGGCCCAAGTGAAGATTGGGGTGGGCCTCTGGAATATTACAGCCGGACAAAGGGATATAACTGAAACAAGTGTTTATTCACTTGAATCCTGAGGCCTGTTAACATCACAGGGCCAGGAACACAGGGGAAAACATTTCTGTAGTTCAATCAGCAGTCTTTCTCACTTCTTCTCCAAATACTAGGGTCTGGCTCCAGCAGGACCTCAGAGCAAGATGTCAGTTCCAAACAAAAAACAAAAGCAGCTTACCTCAGCCAGGTCATAATTCATAATCATACCCTGGGGCTTCAAGTCCTCTCTGGACCTCTGTATTGGGGCCTCTGTATCAGGGCCTCCTCCTTGCTCTCTCTCTTTGGAGTCTCTGCTTCGGGGCCTCCATGATCTGTACTGCCCGAGAGCTTTGAGCTCTCTGCCTCTCTCCTGGCCAGGGTTGCCAGGTGGAAAAATTTTTTCCCACCCAATCCAGCCCAAATCCAGCCCAAAACCCGCCCAAAGTCAAACCCCGCCCCTGACACCCCCACCCCCGCGTCATCACCCCCGCCCCCGCCGTCATCAACCCCGCCCCTGCCATCATCGGCCCCGCCTCCCCCATCACCGGCCCCGCCTCCCCCGTCATTGGCCCCGCCGAAAACATCACTAACCCCGCCCAAAACATCACTACCCCCCCCCCCCCCCCCGCGACTGAAAAAAACGCTTTTAAAACCGGCCAAAAGACCCAAAGGAGCCCAAAAAAACCGCAACCCGCCGCGGGCAAAAATTTCCCGCGGCGGGTCGCGGAAAACCGCCCAATTGGGCGGTAAAACCGCCCACCTGACAACACTGCTCCTGGCCAGAGGCCCACCCTTCTGACTGAGGCTCAGCCTCTGCAGCCTAGCGCCACCTGCTGCCAGGTGACTGAACTAAGTCAGCCTCCGCCTCAGCAGACTAACTCCATCTGCCGAAAGGGGACTGAACTATATCAGTGAGGAAGTATTTCCTGCCCATACACTACTCACTCCCTCACAAAGTGTGGGTGTCAGCTGTTTGTGGCTATAGGTATGTATGCTTTTCCTCCCACTTGCACACTTCCCTGTGCTCTCCCACTGCACTTGCTTCCTCTCCCTTCCCCCACTGTTCCACTCTCCTCCTCCCTTGCTCTTGCACTTTCTGCCTTCTGTTTGTACTGTTTCTCCTGCACTTCCCCCCCCCCCCCCCCCAACTTTCCATAACTTTGAGATATTTGTGACATTCATATAAAGAACTGGATATCATCTATTAGATCAGCATGAGAGATGAGTTATGCAAAAAATAAAGAATTGCTCATCATAAATTACTGGATTTGAAAGTTAAAAATTTCACACATGCAATCTCTTCTCTTTCTTTATTGGAGTAAACAAATTTCCAAAGGTGTTCGTTTAAACTAAGGGGCTCATTTTCAAAAGAGGAAAACATCCAAAAAGTGGCATAAATCTGAGTTCCCCCTAGATTGCCCTGTTGCTCCCCTGGGATGTCTGTGTGGCCAGTCTATTAAGAATGCTGGCTCCTACTACATCCCAATGGCTTGATTTTGTGCATTTTTCACTTGGACTTTTTTTTCTGAAAATGGACCAAAAAGATAAATTCACAGAGCACAAAAACATCTAGCAAATAGCCATTTTTGGAAAAAAAGATAGTCTTTTTTCTGTTTTGAAAATGACTGTATTCCGCACTTGACTTTTGGATGTTTTTAGCAAAATGTTCAAAATTGGACTTAGGCGTCATATCGAAAATGCCCCTCCACTTAAGACTCAGTCCTTTCTTTCCTACCATGCTTGATTCACTCTTTCCTCAATGATCCCCTTCGAGCCTCAAATCAATCCCCTCAGTGCCCCTTGTAACCCACTTTAGTTTAGTTTTACTTTACTTTATTAAAAATTTGATACACCATCCTTCACCGGCACTTCATTCTCATTCACCTTTCACCCACTAAGCTTAACTCTGGCTTCTCCCAGTTTCGGTGTGCTTCCCCCAGCAGCTTATCCCATTTTATCAGCAATGGGTTAACAGCCCCCACCCCCACCCCACTTCTTTTATGGGGAGCATTCCACCACTGGTTACAATGTGGTTGCCTGATTGCTTGACAGTGGGTTCGAAAGATGATTGGTCAATAAGGAGCCAATATTGACACCGTGAGAAGGAGCCAGGCTAACTCCCGCGATCGATGGCAAACCTGGAAATTCAATGCAGAGTTTTTTTTGGCCACTAAGAACATAGCCGATTAAGCCAATATTCATTGGCTGACTGGCTAAGTTATAGTGGCCAAAGATAGACCTGCTATTTACTCAGGTCTATTTGGCCACTAAAATTAGCTGCTCAGCCAGTGAATATTGGTGCTAACCGGCTAAGTTGCATGACATAGCCAGTGACCGGGCTAGCCGCTAAGGGGGGGAATTCTATATATGGCACCTAAAAAATCAGCACGGAAAACATTTCTGCCTAAGCATATTCTATAAGCAGTACCTAGATTTAGGTGTGGTATATAGAATACATTTAGTTGATATTCCAGCTCTTAAAACTACCCGCGTCAATTTACACCAGTGAAAACATGGCGTAAATCCCGGCACATAGTTTTATGCACACTGGGTCATATTGTATAACTACGCCCATGAAAAGCCCATTTTCCCACCCATAACCACGCCTCTTTTTGCCTGCACACGTTAGAAGTTAGGCACAGTGTGTTACAGAATACGCTTAGTGAGCGGTGCATGTAAATTCTAATTATTGCCAGTTAGTGCTCACCATTGCTTGTTAAGTGCTGTTATCGACGCTGATTAGCTTGTTAAGCCAATTAAGTTATGTGCTCTGTTATAGAATCCGCGGGGGTAAGTGGTAATATTCAGCCATGATACCAGTCTATCTCATGCTGAATATTAGCGCTTAGCCGGCTTAAGGCTATTTAAACGGCCAGGAGCCGTTCCTGGCCAGTTAAATAGTTTGAAATATCAGCCGGTAAGATTTTGATTCTATACTCCTTTTATGGGAGCATGAGACAAACAGATACAGGTAGGATAAGGTCACACATGAGCTTTTGGGACAAGACAGGCTCCATCTGCAGAAGAGATCTACAGTGCAAGTAACTGCTCCCATTGTTTTTCTCTTGTGGGGTTTTTTTGTGTGTATGCAAATTTGAGAAGACTATTAATTGCATGAGACAATACTAATCAATGCAAATATATTCTTCCCTTACATTAAGGTTTGATTTCTAATTTGGGATGAGGCATGCAAGCCTCTATTTTGAGCACACATGTTGATTACTGTGAGTTTGAAATCTTTGCTGTCACGGTGCTAGAATTTACTCCAGGGCTTCTCCATTTGTGGCCTATAAGAAAAAATTTGGGACTTGTTTCGATGAGAATTTCAGAGCTTTGCAAATGACCAAACTTAGAGATACATGACCTGTGGCATTTTCTTTCTCATGCTGCATGAAATGATAACTTATTCCAGCCTGTGTCGATTAATTTTCCTATGCAGTGAGAGAAAGCATTATTAACACTACATATATGCCTGCATCTTCACCCCTCTTTCCATGGCCAAGAAGTTCTCCTGCAGAACTCCTGAGAATGCAGAGTAAATAACATTTATCCCATCTTCAGGCATGAGGCAGCTGTCTGCTGTGTAGCTCCCCTGGTTCCTGCATAAACACATAAAAACATAAGCCTTGCCATACTGGGACAGACCAAAGGTCCATCAAGCTCAGTATCCTGTTTTCAACAGTGGCCAATCCAGGCCACAAGTAACTGGCAAGATCTTAAAAGAGTAAAACAATTTTTATGCTGCTTATCCTAGAAAAAAGCAGTGATTTCCCCCAAGTCCATCTTAATAATGGCTTATGGACTTTTCTTTTAGGAAATTATCCAAACCATTTTTAAACCCTGCTTTTACCACATTCTCTGGAAGTTTCCAGAGTTTAATTACATGTTGAGTGAAGAAATATTGTCTTTGATTTGTTCTAAATGAAGTGATACAAAGGCATTATAATATTCTCAATTTTGTTCTCCATTCCTTTCCTAATAATTTCTAACATTCTGTTAGCTTTCTTAGTCGCTGCTGCATACTGATTAGAGGGTTTCAACATATCATCAACAATAACACCTAGATTCTTTTCCTGGGCGGTGACTCCTAACATGGAACCTTGTATCAGATAGCTATAGTTTGGGTTCCTCTTTCCCACATGCACCAATTTGCACTTTCTCACATTAAATGTTGTCTGCCATTTGGATGCCCGGTCTCCCAATCTTGTAAGATCTTCTTGCAATTTTTCACAATCCTTTTGTGAATTAACAACTTTGAATAACTTTGTGTCATCAGGAAATTAAATTACCACAGTAATTATTCCCCTCTCTAGATCATTTATAAATATGTTAAAAAGCAGCAGTTCCAGCATAGACCCCTTGGGAAACCCATTATCTACCCTTTTCTATTGAGAATACTAACCATTTAAACCTGCTTTGTGTTTTCTATCCTTTAACCAGTTCTTAATCCACAATAGGACACTACCTGCTATCCTGTGACTTTCTAATTTTCTCAGGAATTGTCTATGAGGTACTTTGTCAAACACCATTTGAAAGTCCAGATACACAATATCAAACAGCTCACCATAATAAACTCACCTATTCAAAGAAATTTAGCAGATTGGTGAGGCAGGATTTTCCTTGACTAAATCTATGCATGTCTCTTTAATCCATGCTTATGCATATGCTTTGTAATTTTGTTCTTTATAATAGTCTCTACCATTTTGCCTGTGCATGTCTCATTAATCCATGCTTACGCATATGCTTTGTAATTTTGTTCTTATTTTTTTTTGTAATCTTTTTATTAATAACAAGCAGAGCATATTAATACAAACACTTGACCAATATACGTAAAAAAGTCTCTACCATTTTGCCTGGCACCGACATCAGGTTCACCGGTCTATATTTCCTAGGTCACCTCTAGAGCCCTTTTTAAAAATTGGTGTTACATTTGCCACCCTCCAGTTTTCTGGTAACATGCTTGATTTTAAAGATAAATTACATATTACCAACAATAGTTCTGCAAGTTCATTTTTTCAGTTCAGTACTCTGGGATGTATACGATCTGGTCCAGGAGATTTGCTACTTTTAATTTATCAAATTGCTCCATTACATCTTTCAGGTTTACAGAGATTTCTTTCAGTTCCACTGACTCATTCACCATGGAATACCATTTCTGGCACTGATATCTCCCCCACATCTTCCTCAGTGAAGACTGAAGCAACAAATTAATTTAGTCTCGCTACTATGGCCTTATCTTCACTGAGCGCCCCTTTTACCCCTTGGTCATCTAGCAGTCCAACTGATTCTTTTACCGGCTTCTTGCTTCTAATGTACCTCAAAAAATTTTTATCTCCAACACAGTCTCTCTTTGCCTTCCTTATCAGCGCTTTGCATTTGACGTTCCATTCCCCTGTTTCCTATTCTCTTCAGTCAGATCCTTCTTCCGTTTTCAGAAGGATGTTATGTTAGCTCTAGTAGCTTCCGTCACCTTACTTTTTAAGCATGTTGGCTGTCATTTAGCTTTTCTTCCACCTTTTGTCAATATGTGGAATATATCTGGTCTGGGATTCCAGGATGGTATTTTTGAATAACATCCACGCCTGATGCAAATTTTTGAACTTTGCAACTGCTTCTCTAAGGTTTTTTTGTTTTTTTTTTACCATTCTCCTCATTTTACTATAGTGTCCTTTTCGAAAGATAAATGCTAACATATTGGATTTCCTGTGTGTACTTACTCCAGTTACTTTATCAAATCTGATCATGTTATGATCAGTATCAAGTGGCCTCAGCACCGTTACCTTCTGCAGCAGATAATGCGCTCCAGTAACAACTTTGTCTAGAATTGCTCCCCATCTTGTTGGGTCCTGAACCAGCTGCTCCATAAAGCCGTCTTGATTTTGTCTAGGAACTTTACCCCAAATTCTCACACATATACACTTTCTCCCTTCATCCTGTTTCTCCTGCTGTTCCTCATTCCACCACCATTCTTCCCCACTTCACTCTTTTTCCTGCATTGGTTTGCAATACTCTTCAACATATTATCCTCACAATGGACTTCTAGTGAGACCTCATTTACAGGTATTTGATGCACTGTGGGAAACGTTATCTGTATTTTCTGGATTTGAGCTTTAGATGTCCAAAAAAATCAGTTTTGCTACTATGAGGGTAATTTTTTTAAAGCATTTCTGCTTCATGCACAGAAACAGGGTTTTTATATTGCATGCCAGATAAGTGCATGAAGTTAAGCATGTAGAGCCTGTACCTGAATAACTTTATCTGAACCGAGAGGAGGCATTCCTAGGGCTATGATTGGGAAGGGGTTCACGTTTACATATTTACTGTTGAAAATGTACACATATGTGTTCAAATTTCCCCTGTAAATTTGTGCACAATAAAGAGCAGGTAGAAATGTAAATGCACAGATTTCCTGGGATAATTTTCAAAGTGGACATAAACGCATAATTTTGTTGTGCAAATCTACTGAAACCCACACAGGGAGATGTATGCATGTAATTTCTATATTTGTATGCACAGTTGTAAAATTACCCTCATGTGTCTATCTCCCCCACTTATGGCAAAACTTGGTAATAAAAACTGTAGCAGTCATTCTCTTCAGTTATGTTTTCTGCTTGTTTGGTTCCAGATACTTGGGAAGTTCCATTTGAGGAGATCTCTGAACTTCAGTGGCTGGGTAGCGGAGCACAAGGGGCAGTCTTTCTGGGCAAGTTTCGAGGAGAGGAAGTGGCCATCAAGAAAGTGAGAGAACAAAAGGAAACAGATATTAAACACCTGAGGAAGTTGAAGCATCCCAACATCATTGCTTTTAAGTAGGTTAAAGGGCACTGCCAGTGGGGCAAAATGGGTTATAGACTTGCCTTTTGAAATGAAATGTTTACTTCATACTGTAGTAACCTACTCACAGACAATACTCATACTCTGAGGGGTCCTTTTACAAAGGTGCACTGAAAAATGGCACATAAACAGGCCCACCCACTTTGGACTCAGACCCACCCAGTAGCAGCACACCTATGATGTCACTTTCAGAGATCCCCAAGCCCCACCAGCAGAAATCTCCCAACAACTGTCCCTCCTGCATACCTTGTAAATAGCAGATCTTCGCCTGCAGTGAGCAGCGATTGAAACATACTGTTCACACCGGCCCCACAGCCTTCCCGCTGATGTATTCCCGCCTATGCGGAAACAGGAAGTTGCATCAGAGAGAAGGGTGTGGGGTCAACATGAGCAATGTGTATTAGTTGTTGCTTGCTGCCTGTGAAAATCTGCTACTTAAAAGGTATGCGGAGGAGGGGGATGTTTGAGAGCCCATATGGCATTCAGGCGAGAGAGGGAGAGACCAAATCACTTGTGGGACAGGGTGAAGTTCTGGCCACCCATCTTGGGGCCAGGTCCACCCAATATTGGGTGTCTGTCTACGCCCCTGCAGTGGTGCAGAAACTGGGCTGCTGCTATCATTTAACTATCTCAAAATTAGTCGAGTTTATAAGAAACAGCTTGGTGTGAAAGTCAAGTTACTTGTAATTATTCAGCTGTGTACTTCTCCCACCAGAGGTCCAAGTTGTTATGGTTTGTTGGATACAGCTGTAATTGTGTCCAGCATTGAACCAGCTTGGTGAAAACATGGTTACATAAGGAAATTAAATTTGTGTCTCCAGGTTCACAGCTCTGTGGCTTAACCACTGTGCTACACTGCCAGCTTAGTGGCATGGTGCTTCTTGTTTGAAAGCTCTTGTTGTAATGAGGAGGTAGATGGATGAAAACCATTTAATAGGTAATATATAGAAAGACATTTGGTGCCCCAGTTGCGACGCCTTATTCTTAATTATTGGTCACAACTAAATTACCAGGTTTATGAGTATTTTTATGCTACCTTAAATTAGGTTTGTTTTGAAAGAGACAAACTTTACTGTGAGGTGGTTATACTTTAGAAAAAGACTACACTAAAATGTGTACTTATTTCTATATTTAACTGGCAGTTGTTGACATAGCAAATGCTTATGTAAAATGCTGTGAAAGGAAGTGACTGCAGCTGGAGGTACACAGCAGACGGGCAAACAGAGAGGTCCTTTTACAAAACTGCAGTAAAAAGTGGCCTGCGGTGGTGTATGCATGTGAAATTGCCGTGCAGCGAGGCCCCTTGTTACCGCAGCTGTAATTTCCATTGTGATAAGTGGAGGTTGTAAATGGCCATGTGCTAATAAAAACAGTAGCACATGGCAGTTTTACTGCCTGAGCCCTGACCACCACCTATGTTGTAGGCGGTAAGGATTCATGCGCTAACCCGGTGGTAATCGGACAGCACACGGTGATGGCTGATTACTGCTGGGCATGCCTACACTACGTCCCTGCGCTAGAAAATAGAAAAATATTTCTGGTGCGGGAGATGCCATGCGTCAAACACAAAACTACCACAGGTCGCCTGGGCGGCCCCCGCGGTAGTGCTGTTTTACCTCACGCTACCCACGCGGTAGCCCTACTGCTGCTTTATAAAAGGACCCCAAAGATAACCTAAAGAAGCTCACAGGCCTTCTGTTACACAGGGTATCATTTCCACATTTACCGATATTGACTGGGTAAATGTAACATCGGGACACGCTAGGGAGGTAAAATTCCTTGATGAAATCAAGGACAGCTTTATGGAGCAGCTGGTACAGGAACCGATGAGAGAAGGAAAAATTCTAGACCTAGTCCTTAGTGGAGCACATGATCTGGTGTGGGAGGTAATGGTGCTGGGGCCGCTTGATAACAGTGATCATAATATGATCGGATTTGATATTAGCTTTGAAGTAAGTATACATAGGAAATCAAATACATTAGCGTTTAACTTTAAAGAAGGAGACTATGATAAAATGAGAAGAACGGTGAAAAGAAAACTTAGAGGAGCAACTGCGAGGGCCAAAAATTTACATCAGGTGTGGATGCTGTTCAAAAACACCATCCTGGAAGCCCAGGCCAAATATATTCCACGTATTAAAAAAGGAGGACGGAAGACCAAACGACAGCCGGCGTGGTTAAATAGTGAGGTGAAGGAAGCTATTAGAGCTAAT
This sequence comes from Microcaecilia unicolor, assembly GCF_901765095.1. Lineage (NCBI taxonomy): Eukaryota > Metazoa > Chordata > Amphibia > Gymnophiona > Siphonopidae > Microcaecilia > Microcaecilia unicolor. The sequence goes on along the minus strand of NC_044037.1, from coordinate 177,377,135 downwards.
AGAAAATCCTTCAGAAAATGGAAGAAGGAACCCACTGAAAATAATAAGAAACGGCATAAGGAATGTCAAGTCAAATGCAAAGCGCTGATAAGGAAAGCTAAGAGGGACTTCGAAAAAAAGATTGCATTGGAGGCAAAAACACATAGTAAAAATATTTTTAGGTATATTAAAAGCAGGAAGCCGGCAAAAGAATCAGTTGGACCGCTAGATGACCGAGGAGTAAAAGGGGCCATCAGGGAAGACAATGCCACAGCGGAGAGATTAAATGAATTCTTTGCTTCTGTCTTCACCGAGAAAGATTTGGGTGGGATACCTGTGCCGGAAATGGTATTCGAAGCTGACGAGTTGGAGAAACTTAATGAATTCTCTGTAAACCTGGAGGATGTAATGGGGCAGTTCTACAAACTGCAGAGTAGCAAATCTCCTGGAACGGACGGTATTCATCCCAGAGTACTGATAGAACTGGAAAATGAGCTTGCAGAGCTATTGTTAGAAATATGTAATTTATCCTTAAAATCGAGCATGGTACCGGAAGATTGGAGAGTGGCCAATGTAACACCGATTTTTTAAAAAGGTTCCACAGGAGATCCGGGAAATTATAGCCCAGTGAGTCTGACGTCGGTGCCGGGAAAAATGGTAGAGTCTATTATTAAGAACAAAATTACAGAGCATATTCAAAGCATGGATTAATGAGACAAAGTCAACATGGATTTAGTGAAGGGAAATCTTGCCTCACCAATCTACTACATTTCATTGAAGGGGTGAACAAACATGTGGATAAAGGGGAGCCGGTTGATATTGTATATCTGGATTTTCAGAAGGCGTTTTGACAAAGTACCTCATGAAAGACTCCAGAGGAAATTGGAGAGTCATGGGATAGGAGGTAGTGTTCTATTGTGAATTAAAAACTGGTTAAAAGATAGAAAACAGAGAGTAGGGTTAAATGGTCAGTATTCTCAATGGAGAAGGGTAGTTAGTGGGGTTTCCTAGGGCTCTGTGCTGGGACCGCTGCTTTTTAACATATTTATAAATGACCTAGAGATGGGAGTAACTAGTGAGGTAATTAAATTTGCTGATGACACAAAGTTCTTCAAAGTCATGAAATCGCGGGAGGATTGTGAAAAATTACAAGAGGACCTTACGAGACTGGGAGACTGGGCGTCTAAATGTCAGATGACGTTTAATGTGAGCAAGTGCAAAGTGATGCATGTGGGAAAGAGGAACCTGAATTATAACTACGTCATGCAAGGTTCCACGTTAGGAGTCACGGACCAAGAAAGGGATCTAGGTGTCGTCGTTGATGATACGTTGAAATCTTCTGCTCAGTGTGCTGCTGCGGCTAAGAAAGCAAATAGAATATTAGGAAAGGAATGGAAAACAAAAATGAGGATGTTATAATGCTTTTGTATCGCTCCATGGTGCAACCACACCTCGAATATTGTGTTCAATTCTGGTCGCCACATCTCATAAAAGATATTGTGGAATTAGAAAAGGTGCAGAGAACGGCTACAAAAATGATAAAGGGGATGGGACGACTTCCCTGTGAGGAAAGGCTAAAGCGGCTAGGGCTCCTCAACTTGGAGAAAAGGCGGCTGAGGGGAGATATGATAGAGGTCTAGAAAATAATGAGTGGAGTTGAACAGGTAGACGTGAAGCGTCTGTTCACACTTTCCAAAAATGAATCGGAGAAAAGTTTTCTTCACTCAATGTGTAATTAAACTCTGGAATTCGTTGCCAGAGAACTTGGTAAAGGCGGTTAGCTTAGCGGAGTTTTTAAAAGGTTTGGACGGCTTCCTAAAGGAAAAGTCCATAGACCGTTATTAAATGGACTTGGGGAAAATCCACTATTTCTGGGATAAGCAGTATAAAATGTTTTGTACATTTTTGGGATCTTGCCGGGTATTTGTGACCTGGATTGGCCACTGTTGGAAACTAGATGCTGGGCTTGATGGACCTTTGGTCTTTCCTAGTATGGCAATACTTATGTACTTATGCACTTAATTTCCTAAATATTGAAGCATGTGCATCACACTGTCTTTCTTTTCCAAAGATGCAGAACCTGATACCTTTTCCACAAGACATAAGGAGTATGGAACTGGCACAAAGACAAGCTTGCATGTGTATACTATTTTTTCAGAACACATTTTAAAGCTTCCTTTTGGAATTTCCAGCTTATATTTATTGACTATGGTAGTGAGGTGGGAGGGAAACCACGAGACAAGACAGAAAACAAATTGATTCAGGTTTTAGTTTCTTTGTCTATGGCCCTGCAACATAAGGTTTTACATATGTCCAATAGAGTTCCTGCCAAATTCAGGGAGTCCAACAATGTAATTACTTGTGATGAATCTTTAAAGCTAAAAAATAAAAAAAAACCTAGTTTGAACTCCCAATTTTAAAAGAAACAAAATCTCTGCTTTGTAATGCTGGGATGGGGTCCCAACCCTTAAAGAGAGATTTCCTTGATGTAAAATCACCAATTATTCCAATAAGAACATAAGCATAGCCATACTGGGCCAGACTAATGGTCCATATAGCCCAGTATCCTGCTTTCAAGCCAGGTCACAAGTACCTAGCAGAAACCCAGTTAGTAGCAACATTCCGTGCTCTAATCCCGAGGCAAGAAGTGACTTCCTCCATGTCCATCTAAATAACAGACTATGGACTTTTCCTCCAGGAACTTGTCCAAACCTTTTTTAAACCCAGATACGCTAACCGCTGTCACCACATCCTCCAGCAGCATGTTCTAGAATTTTGAGTGAAAAAATATTTCCTCCTATTTGTTTTAAAAGTATTTCCATGTAATTTCATTGAGTGTCCCCTTGCCTTTGTACTTTTTGAATGAGCGAAAAATTGATTCACTTCTACCCATTCTACACCTCTCAGGATTTTATAGACTTCAATCATATCTTCTCTCAGCTGTCTCTTTTCCAAGCTGAAGAGCTCTAACCTCTTTAGCCTTTCCTCATATGAGAGGAGTTCCATCCCCTTTATCGTTTTGGTCGTTCTTCTTTGAACCTTTTCTAATTACGCAATATCTTTTTTGAGGTACGGCGACCAGAACTGAAAGCAATACTCAAGGTGAGGTCGCACCATTGAGCGATACAGAGGCCATTCGTTTCCTAATAATTCCTAGCATCTTGTTTGTTTTTTCAGGCACCGCTGCATACTGGGCAACAACATAACATAAGAACATAAGAGTAGCCATACTGGGTCAGACCAATGGTCCATCTAGCCCAGTATCCTGTTTTCCAAACAGTGGCTAAGCCAGGTCACAGGTACCTGGCAGAAACCCAAATCGTGGCAACAGTACATACTACAAATCCCTGAGCAAGCAGTTGCTTCCCATGTCTGTCTCAATAGCAGGCAATGGACATTTCCTCCAGGAATTTGGCCAAACCTTTTTTAAACCCAGATACACTAACCGCTGTTACCACATCCTCCAGCAAAGAGTTCCAGAGCTTAACTATTTGTTGAGTGAAAAAATATTTTCTCCTATTTGTTTTAAAAGTATTTCGATGTAACTTCCTTGAGTGTCCCCTAGTCTTTGTACTTTTGGAATGAGTAAAAAATCGATTTACTTCAACTCGTTCTACACCACTCAGGATTTTTTAGACCTCAATCATATCTCCCCTCATCTGTCTCTTTTCAAAGCTGAAGAGCTCTAACCTCTTTAGCCTTTCCTCATACGAGAGAAGTTCCATCCCTTTTGTCATTTTGGTTGCTCTTCTTTGAACATTTTCTAATTCCGCTATATCTTTGCTGAGATACGGCGACCAGAACTGAACGCAATACTCATGGTGCAGATGCACCATGGAGCGATACAAAGGCATTATAGTATTTTCGGTCTTATTCACCATCCCTTTCCTAATAATTCCTGTCGTCCTGTTTGCTTTTTTGGCCACTGCCGCACACTGAGCAGAACATTTCAGTGTATTATCTACAAGAACACCTAGATCTTTTTCTTGAGCACTGCCCGCCAAGGTGGACCCTAGCAGCAGGTAACTATGATTCTCTTCTGTGAATTGAAAGTGCCTATGCTGTGCTGTCTAGAATGACACCTAGATCTTTTTCTTGAGTGCTGACTCCTAAGGTGGATCCTAGCATCAGATAACTATGATTCGGATTATTCTTCCCATGTGCATCACTTTGCATTGGTCCACATTAAATTTCATCTGCCATTTACATTCTCCTCTAATTCATAAATACCTTATGAAGCATCCTAAGAGGCTTTACATCTTAGCAATTTGAGCCATGTTAGAGCCATTATGGGCTGGATTCAGTAAATGGTGCCAAAAAGTAGGTCCTGGGAGAAATTTGTACTCAGCACCATTCTATAAAGAGCTCTCTGGGCAGAGCGCTCTTTATAGATTAGTGCTTAGTGAATATGCCAGCACCCAAATTTGGGTGCAGTGACTTACACCATCTGAAACCTGGTATAAATCCTTGTGGGCAACTTGTGTTGTCAGCGGCCAGCATTGAGGAACGTGGAAGAGAGCGAGTGGTGATTTGTGAATGTCAAACTGTTTTGAATAAACCTCTTCTGAAGTTGCTTGGGGCTTTTGCAATGGATGAGCTGTAACATCGAGGGCAATCAGACCCATTGTCATAAAGGAACAAGTAACAGTAAAGGTTTGAGAACCACGAGTGTTGAAGTTAATGTGGGATATCAATAAAGAAGCAAGGAATTCCCGGGAATGGCAAGTTGGTTCAGAAAAAGATTTTGATGGTATACAGAATCAAGCATGGATTGATGCAGGCTTGAGGATTATAAGAACATTGTTGAAGAATAAACTTTTGTAGATCTGAAATTTGGATTAGATGGTTGGGTAATACATATGAACTATCAGCACATGATAAGAATGAGGGGAAAATACTGAAAAGAGATAAGTGACAGGCTGGGTGTATAACGTATAAAAAGTGTTAATTTTTGTGTTTATTTTGTAAACAGTAAATGTATGTGTATAAGAGAGGGGATTTGTTTGTAATAAATTGAAGGAGAAAAGAAAAAATGTTGTCTGGAGCACATTTTTGTGATTGGGTATATATTTATACCAGTGTTTTGTTAAGACCTTTTCTTCTGCCCTTTCACTGGGTGTGATTGGCATGCAGCTTAAACATCATTATGAGAAGACTCCGAACTCTTGATCCAAAATCTTCTTTAATGCAGTAATCACACAAGGAAAAATAACTTACAGTTCAGATGTAACATAGTAACATAGTAGATGACGGCAGAAAAAGACCTGCACGGTCCATCCAGTCTGCCCAACAAGATAACTCATATTTGCTGCTTTTTGTGTATACCCTACTTTGATTTGTACCTGTGCTCTTCAGAGCACAGACCGTATAAGTCTGCCCAGCACTATCCTCACCTCCCCACCACCAGCCCTGCCTCCCAACCACCGGCTCTGGCACAGACCGTACAAGTCTGTCCAGCACTATCCCCGCCTCCCAACCACCAGTCCCGCTTCCCACCACTGGCTCTGGCACAGACCGTATAAGTCTGCCCAGCCCTATCCCCGCCTCCCAACCACCAGCCCCGCCTCCCGATCTTGACTAAGCTCCTGAGGATCCATTCCTTCGGCACAGGATTCCTTTATGCTTATCCCACGCATGTTTGAATTCCGTTACCGTTTTCATTTCCACCACCTCCCGCAGGAGGGCATTCCAAGCATCCACTACTCTCTCCGTGAAAAAATACTTCCTGACTTTTTTCTTGAATCTGCCCCCCTTCAATCTCATTTCATGTCCTCTCGTTCTACCACCTTCCCATCTCCGGAAAAGATTCATTTGCGGATTAATACCTTTCAAATATTTGAACGTCTGTATCATATCACCCCTGTTTCTCCTTTCCTCCAGAGTATACATGTTTAGTTCAGCAAGTCTCTCCTCATACGTCTTGTAACGCAAATCCCATACCATTCTCGTAGCTTTTCTTTGCACCGCTTCAATTCTTTTTACATCCTTAACAAGATACGGCCTCCAAAACTGAACACAATACTCCAGGTGGGGCCTCACCAACGACTTATACAGGGGCATCAACACCCCCTTTCTTCTGCTGGTCACACCTCTCTTTATACAGCCTAACAACCTTCTAGCTACTGCCACCGCCTTGTCACACTGTTTCGTCGCCTTCAAATCCTCAGATACTATCACCCCAAGATCCCTCTCTCCGCCCGTACCTATCAGACTCTCCCCGCCTAACACATACGTCTCCCGTGGATTTCTACTTCCTAAGTGCATCACTTTGCACTTCTTCGCATTGAATTTTAATTGCCAAACCTTAGACCATTCTTCTAGCTTCCGTATGTCCTTTTTCATGTTTTCCACTCCCTCCGGGGTGTCCACTCTGTTACAGATCTTAGTATCATCCGCAAATAGGCAAACTTTACCTTCTAACCCTTCGGCAATGTCACTCACAAATATATTGAACAGAATCGGAACCCAGCACCGATCCTTGAGGCACTCCACTACTTACCTTTCGCTCCTCCGAGCGAATTCCATTCACCACCACCCTCTGGCGTCTGTCCGTCAACCAGTTCCTAATCCAGTTCACCACTTCGGGTCCTATCTTCAGCCCATCCAGTTTATTTAAGAGCTTCCTGTGGGGAACCGTGTCAAAAGCTTTGCTGAAATCTAAGTAGATTACGTCCATAGCTCATCCCTGATTCAATTCTCCTGTCACCCAATCAAAGAACTCAATGAGGTTCGTTTGGCACGATTTCCCTTTAGTAAATCCATGTTGTCTCGGATCTTGCAACTTATTGGCTTCCAGGAAATTCACTATCCTTTCCTTCAGCATCGCTTCCATTACTTTTCCAATAACCGAAGTGAGGCTTACCGGCCTGTAGTTTCCAGCTTCTTCCCTATCACCACTTTTGTGAAGAGGGACCACATCCGCCGATCTCCAATCCCTCAGAACCTCTCCCGTCTCCAAGGATTTATTAAACAAATCTTTAAGAGGACCCGCCAGAACCTCTCTGAGCTCCCTCAATATCCTAGGGTGGATCTCATCCGGCCCCATGGCTTTGTCCACCTTTAGCTTTTCAAGTTGTTCATACACACTCTCTTCCATGAACGGTGCTCTATCCACTTCAATCTCATTTGTACTTTTTGCAGTCCATCGCGGTCCTTCTCCAGGATTTTCTTCTGTGAAAACAGAACAGAAGTATCTATTTAGCAAATGTGTTGGACAAGAGTTTTTACCTTGCAAACTGGGAGTCTGTTGTCCACCAGCTCTCTCTCTTTGCAAGAGAGAAGCTGGGAGTAATTCAACAGAACACTGAGTAGAGATGCTGTTTAAACTTTTACAATGGTGAAATCTTGATAGTATCACAGTAGCTTCAAGATGGTGATACAGCAAAATGCAGCATAGGTACTTTCAATTCACAGAAGAGAATGCTGCAGACTAATTCATCAAACCCAATGGAGAAAGAAAGGGGGAAGAGCAACTTGCCCACCATGCAAACATGGCAAGTCAATAGAAAGAGTCCCAAAAGACACAGAGAGCTAAACATGTGCTCTGAAAGAGCCTATTTCAGGGAACTACAGGACTACAGTGATTTGTAGTTCAAGGGCACAGTGTTATTTATTTACAGATAATGTAAGCTGGTATAAACTATGTTTAATATATATATATACATAAACAATAAACAGCCTCCCTTCATGCAAACAGGGGCAGAAGACTCCCTGCCTGGTATACTACTATTTAATTCCTCAAAATATAAACCATTATGAACATGCAAAGACCATTAATAAAGTTGGTTCTTGAAGATTGACAACTCCTTGCTTGACTCAAGTTCTCTGTTGTTAAGGTGAATTCTCTCTTGCAGTCTCATAGGAGCTGAAATGGGAAACAGACAACACAAATAACATAAAAGAGAGAAAAAGTCTGAGTCTCTGGAGTGGGCAATGGTCCATGGAGTTCATGTCTTTTCGTGGTGTATGCAGATCACTGGCTCAGCGATGGCTCTGATGAAGCAGTCCATTGTCTCCTGCTGGAGTATGTTGTCGAAATTCCCAGGTGGTGCCAAGTTTCATTGATGCTATGCAGTTCTGCATCTCAGATGGCAGTTTGATGATAAGTGTCTGATCTTTCATCAGCTGGTTGATAAACTGAAGACACCATGTTGGTGGCATGAACAGTCATCTTTGGACATATCTCTCTGCGTTATAGTCAGGGTCTATAAGCTCAAAGGAGTTCTCTGTAGCTGAGGAAGTGTGGTCAGGTTTTAGAAGGAAATCTGGTCCTGATAACCACATAGTTTTCATTCGATAGGACACTAGCACAGTTCTGGTGGCACAGTTTGCTGGATTTTGGTTAGTCGGCATGTAATGCCACTGTTCTCATCGTATTGACTTCCATATGTGCTCAACTCTGTTGCTGACGTATATGTTAAATCTCCTGGTTTGGTTGTGGATGTAGCCCAGGATGACTTTACTATTGGTGTAAATATTGACTGTGTCTATTTGAATGTCATTTTTGCTTATTATCATCTCTGCTATCTCTACTGCCAGCACTATTCTAAGCATGGAATGTTATGATTGGGTTGTGGTGCTAATTTGGCTTTACCAAAGATGAATCTTACATGAGATAGCCCATCTGCATCTGTAGCTTTCAAGTAGGCCACTACAGCTGTGGCTTTTTCAGAAGCATCTCATTAGATGCAAATCTCTTTGTGACAGGCAGTACTGAGTGCTGCAGGGATGTAAGTGCATGGGATGTGCAGTTGTGCAAGATTAGAGAATCATTCCATTTTTCCCATTCTTGTCACATTTCTTGTGGCAGTGGGACATCCCACTGATCAGTACTTTGGGAATTTCCCTAAGTAGAGATCTTCCTTGAATGTTGACCAGAGCCACAAACCTCAGTGGATTGTACAGACTATTGACTGTGAATATGGTTTCTCTTGGGTGGAGACATGAAAGGTAAAAATGGCTCTTTTTAGGTCCCAATGTAATCCAAGGCTTCTCTAAATCCTTTAAATCTTTGGCAGGAAATCCTCTCATTACTTCTGGACTGTTGGATGTTATTTTATGAAGTCTCAGATTGGCCTTTGACAGCATTGCTTGTGTTCTTAATAAGTCAGTGGCTTTTCCTATGGTAGGTAAGGACTTCAAACCATCGGCAATGTAAAAATTTCTTTCAATGAAGTGTCTGGCATCCATGCCATATTCTCTTTCTCCTTCTTGGGCTGTCCTTCTAAGCCCATAGGTTGCCACTGCAAGTGTTGGACTGCTACCAAAGACATGAACTCTCATTCTGTGTTCCACAATCTCCTGGTTGATGTTGTTGTCATTGTACTATAGGAATCTCAAGTAGTTTCTGTAGTCTGAATGTACAACAAAGTAGTAGAACATTTGCTGGATTGTGTACACTTTCTGAAGCGAACCAAGACTCCTAATAAGCTGTTGATCATGTCAGGCCCAGAAAGAAGCACATTGTTGAGTGAGATTATGTGAAATCGAACACTGGAATCAAACACAATTTGTAGATGACAGAAACCCAAGATGGGTAAGTACCAACCTTCTTCATAGTCTTTTAATGGTGGAGCTGGCTCTGCATGGCCATTATCCAGCACATTTTGTATGAGTTTTATAAAGTACTGTTGAGTCTCTGGTTTCCTTCTTAGAGTCTTTTGCAACTAAGTGAGTTGAGAGAGAGCTTGCTCTCTGTTATCAGGGAGTCGTGATAAGGGCATCCAAAATGTTGAACTACCAACTGTTTGACTTATCTTTGTCGAATTCCTTGTCTATGATTCTCAAGAACTCTATTTTCTATTGAAAGAGATGGCTTGTCATCATCCTTGGTGACTTTGGAACAGTGAATTCCCCAGATGGTCTCCTAAATCTGGTGGAGAGGTGTTCTCACAGATGGTTGAACCAGGGTCTGGTTCTTCCCAGCTGAAAATCTCCTTTACATGCAGATGGTTATGACAAGGTAGTGTGCCCATTATCTAAGATGCACTTTTTCTATACATCTACACTTAGTCTTCTCAATCTGTTAAAGCAGACATCACCTACTATCACCCATCCCAAGGTGAGTTGGTAGGCCTATGGAGCATCGGGTGGACCTGCATGTAGCTCATGAACTCAGATCAATGTTGGTACATCTCTTCCCAACAAGAGTTAGACCTCAGCATTTGGGTTCAAAGGTTGAAGATACTCCGCTATAGGTTGCAAATGACGGTGATGCTGCTTAACCTCTAATGTGGGAATTTCCTCCCTGTTATCAGGTATCTGATTACACTCAATAAGAGATGGTAGATGGGTCTTGTTGCTGCAATCCATTGCTTCTATTATGTTTCCACTTGCTCTTCTCCCTGTCCTCTTTGTCATCCTTGTATAGGTCTTGAGGTTTTAGGGATAGCGATCTCCCTGGATGTCAAATAAGTGAAAGAATTCTGTCCTTTCCAAGAACTGGTTACTCTGTTCATCTATGATGACATACAACTTTACTGCCTTTTCTGGTTGCTCTTTTGGATATATTTTAGCTACACATATCTTGGTGCATGACCTTTCACTGCAGCTTCCTCCACAGACTTGTGTACAGATTGTAATAGTGTTCGGTAGTGATGCTTGCACTGCCTCCTTCTCCCCACTGTGGCTGAAGTCTAAAGATGAAAATTGCAGCTCAGAACAGCGGACTATGGATGAGATGGTTCACAGCAAGCACAGAAAAAACTGGTACAATGGACATTTGTAGATTTTGTAAGAAAGAAGCAGAAATGGTTACTCTTCTCGTGGGTGGCTGCAAAGTGCTGAGGGCTGAAAATTTCTATACAGAAAGGCACAATAAGGTAGCACGTCTTGTCCATTGGAAACTCTGTAAACATTACAATGTCAATGTAATGGAAAAGCATTGGGATCATGACCCTAAGAGAATTGTGGAAAACAAAGAGGTTATGGTCATCGGGGACATCCCCATCCCAACAGATAAAAAGCTGGATGCAAGGAAACTGGACATAGTGGTAAAAGAGGAAAACACCAGGATGGCATTAATCATAGAAATATCAGCCCCAGGTGATTACTCTGTAAATCCAGTGGAGAGAGAAAACATCCTTAAGTACCAAGAAAATGTGGCAGAAAGATATAGAAATGTTTCCCATCATTTTGGGTGCCACTGCCATAGGCTTGATCAAAGTGAATTTCCAAACACACCTGGATAAGTTGCCTATGTTACATCTTACGATATGTTGATTATGCATAAAAACATTTCAGTGCATATCCACATTTTCCCCTGAGCCATTATTTATAGCTATGTTTTTATTTATTTATGCATTCTTGTATCCCACTATTATCCAAAAACAAGTTTCGGTTCAACTTGGCTTACAATTTACATTTGGTGAAATTACAATGGTTCTTTGCAATGTAGAGAGGGCATCTATAGTTCATGCAGTTAGTCTTAGAGTTTGTGAAAGAGATAGATAGTTTTTGAAGAGGTAGATTTGTAGAGGAAAACGCGATTATAGCTTTTGTAGTTAGTGTAGAATTTTTTGAGGCGATAGGTTTTCAATTTAAATGTATCTATATGTATATTTCCAATTGGTGTACTGTATAGGAATACACCAGTACCCATGAAGAGTTCATAATTTAAGTGGGTACCTGAGGAAACACAGGTTGCTCAAGGTTGTAAGGAATATACAGCCTCTGGCTTCATGTTACTATATCCTCATGAAGTATGGTGTCTTAGGAGGGTGACTTTACATCTTTAATAATATTTATTCTGTGTGGACTCTACTTTCTTTGCAGCTGTAATCTCATCTCAGATATTTCTTTGTATACTTTCTTTTCACAGAGGTGTGTGCACCCAGGCCCCATGTTACTGTATCATCATGGAGTATTGTGCTCATGGCCAACTTTATGAGGTGCTTCGAGCTGGCCGGAAAGTTACTCCCCAGCTACTTGTTGAGTGGTCCTTAGGGATTGCCAGTGGGATGAGCTATCTGCATCTACATAAGATTATCCATCGAGACCTCAAGTCCCCAAAGTAAGTTTGAAGAGCTTTTCCAATCTCTCTTCAGTTCCCTCTTTCCCTATGAATACATTTAATTGTAGCTGATTTTAGGTATCTACCTCTCTGTCTGACACTGTTCTGTTTTGATTCACTCAATGGTTAATTTTCAAATGCTCATTTTCATATGGTGGTCTCCATGTATGTCTGAGGGTTTTTATATGATAATGCTGGGAGGATGGGGTGATTGGCAGAGTGGGTGCAGATTATTGTGACATTATTAATTGATTGTGATTATTAATTTGATTTTGTACATCACCTAAGTGGAATTCCCTGAAGGATAGATAAATAAATGAATTAAATTAAAATATATTTTTATAGACCATCACCAACGTTAGGTCTAGACAGTTTACAGTTGGCAAACAAAATTTCTACAGGAACAGTTTTAATAAAAATAATCTCTACAGACCAAAAGTGGCAGAAATTAACTCAGGTACTTACCAAACCAAGTTTTCAGTTTTCAATAATATAGGTGCCACATAGTTAATAAGTTTCTTGTGCAGGGAAACCAGTCATACAGAAGTTGCAGGAAGTTCAAGCATTTTAATATGAAACAAATTTGCTAGCACGCAACTTTACTAAAAAGTCTAGCTGGCATTGGTAACCAATGTACTTTACAATAAAAAATTAAATGCAATCACATTTTTTCAGAGAAAAATCAACCTTAAGGCAAAATTCTGATTTGGCTAGAGTTTTTTCATGAAAAGCCAATGACAGTTATAATAATCTAGCAAACTTAGCAACGTTGACTGAACAAGGAGATGAAACTGCTCTTCCGCAACACATTTTCAAATACAAGACAATTTGCTCAAAAGGATAAAAGTTCTTTGAACCATCTTGTTCACTTGAGGGGTCAAAGAAGAACTAGAATCCAGAAAGATAGCAAGAACTCGCATTGTAACAACAAAATGATATTCTTGATGATTTATTATAACACTAAACTGTTTTGGCCCAGAGGAGCAGTCTACCAAAAGAATTTTAGTTTTGGTAGTATTTAATTTCAACTTATGGGCTCTTGTCCACTGTTGCAATGTAGAAATAACAGCATGAAGAAATGACAGTTCTGACGCTACTGTAGTAGACACTGGAATGAGAACTGTGATGTCATCTGCATAACTATAAGAAAGTATACCCAACTTCTCCAGTTCAAAGCCAAGAGAATGTAAATACAAATTAAATAAGAACGACGAAAGGAGGGAGCCCTGTGGGACATCACAGGGATTACTCCACCCCTTCGAAAAATCTGAACACGTGGAGAGGCATTTTCGAAAGGGACGTCCAAGTTGTGATTTGGACGTCCTTACAAAATGGCAAAATCTAGGGGTGGGGAAACCCGTATTTTCGAAACAAGATGGACATTCATCTTTCGTTTCGAAAATACCGTCAGGGACGTCCAAATCCTTAAATTTGGACGTCCCTAGACATGGACGTTTCTGACTTTCGGCGATTTTCAAAACCAAAGATGTCCATGTCAAAAACGTCCTAATGCAAGCCATTTGGTCATGGGAGGAGCCAGCATTTGTAGTTTACTGGTCCCCATGACATACCAGGACACCAACCGGGCACCCTAGGGGGCACTGCAGTGGACTTCATAAATTGCTCCAAGGTACATAGCTCCCTTAGCTTGTGTGCTGAGCCCCCCAAATCCCCCCAAAACCCACTACCCACAACTGTACACCACTACCATAGCCCTAGATGTGGGTACAGTGGGTTTGTGCTGGGTTTTGGAGGGCTCGCTGTTTCCTCCACAAATGTAACAGGTAGGGGGAGTATGGGCCTGGGTCCGCCTGTCTGAAGTGCACAGCAGTACTCACTAAAACTGCTCCAGGGACCTGCATGCGCTGTCATGGACCTGAGTATGACATCTGAGGCTGGCATGACATATTTTTAAAGATGTTTTTTGAGGGTGGGAGGGGGTTAGTGACCCCTGGAGGAGTAACAGGAGGTCACCCCCGATTTTCTCCAGTGGTCACCTGTCATTTCAGGCACGTTTTTGTGCCTTAGTCGTAATAAAAACAGGTCTGGGTGAAAACATCCACGTGTTCGTCAGGGACGTCCTTGTTTTTTGTCGATTATGGATCAAGGACATCCAAGTGTTAGGCATGCCCAAGTCCCGCCTTCGCCACGCCTCTGACACGCCCATTGAATTTTGGCCATCCTTGCGACGGAGTGCATTTGGAGACGTCCTAAATCGGGTTTCAATTATACTGATTTGGATGACCCTGGGAGAAGGACATCCATCTTCCGATTTATGTCGAAAGATGGACGTCCTCTTTCGAAAATGAGCCCAATAGTAACCTTATATCTTCTAGATGACAAAACCCCTCAAAACCATGACAACACATGACCAGTGATCCATATACCATCTAGAATCTGCAACAAAATACCATAATCCACCAAATCAAAGGCAGACAATTGAACTAAAGTGTCAATGCCTTCTTTTTCCTCATTCAGCCATAGATGAACTTTATCCAACAAAGACCCCACTAGAGTCTCTGTACTGTAATTAGGTCTAAAACCCAACTGAAGGCCAATGCACAAAACTTACCTGGCCAGCAACATGGGTTTTTGACCAGTTCCAGACAGTTTTGTGATCACAGTATTCAACGAGGAATGCACAAATGGGATCCACGGGCTCTTTTCCATTCGCGGTAGTAGATTATGTTAATGATATGCAAATGTATTACAAGTAGCTGATTACTATGTAAGTGTGCATTCTGAGGGATGCACAGAAAGGTCTGCCTACCTTTAGCAAGAGAAATTTTACGGGAGGTCTGGAGCAGCTGTAGTGTAGCTTCTCAGCGGAGCAGAGCACCTTGGAGGCTTGCAGATTGGAGATGTGTGGTCAGAAGCTCAGCCAAATAACTGTGGTTTGGGCTCCCAGCAAAACTGCCCACTCTGTACTTGCTGGGGGTGGCATACAAGCCATTGCTGTTGTAGGTGTTACTACTGCAGCTCTTTGGTGTCTCCAGCAGAGGATAGGTGCCAAAATGTGATGACTTGTTCCCATTCTGCAAGCTAGTGATGTGGGACAGAATAAAATCAAGTCCACAAACTTTCCCAGGTTTTGTGCATCTGGGTTTCAGGAGGTTTTTCTCTGTTGGGGTGGGCCTCTTTAGTATCCCATCATGCTGTGAGAGCGTTCGGAGGCGTGCGACGGAGGTTGGTTAGCAGCTTTGCTGGTGGCGCATGCTTTGTGGTAAATCATGCTCTGGCTACCCGTCACTTTCTTTACGGCTGGTACCGGGGCTGCCTGCAGAGTAAAGAGCTTGTGCATTTTGCTTTCTGTAGGACTTTTATCCTGTTTGACTCTATATCATCCTTAGTATATATTGCCAGCTCTTTTCCAATGTGATTGACTCTATCATGTCAATATAATTTATACCATGGTATCACAGCTTCCTATTGGTTATCACTTTTTCATTGCCTGCTATGTCAACATCTTCATTTAGCACCACACATTATAACTCTCCAATCCTGTTTAAACTTCTGCCATTCGTGTTCAGATAATTTAAAGTATGTTTTTTAAAAATGTGTATTTACAACCTGTGCCAAGTTGATGCAGCTGATTTTGTATCATCTATATTACAGCACAAGTAACAGTAAACATAGTTATGGGGGAAGAGTAACTGAAAACTGCATTGCTATCGGATGCCTTTCTTTGTTCAGCTGAGAGGAGCTAGGCAGAGGAGTAGTCTGCTCACACTGACATCACTGTGCTTCTGTTGTAGCTATATCCATGATGATGCCATGGTTGTGTTCTTTCCCCTCTGCTAACAGTGTACTGGTTACTCATACGGATGCTGTGAAAATCTCAGACTTTGGCACATCAAAGGAACTCAGCGACAAAAGCACAAAAATGTCATTTGCTGGCACTGTGGCTTGGATGGCACCTGAGGTTATACGCAACGAGCCAGTTTCAGAAAAAGTGGACATATGGTAAATAACATTGTAGTGTTAAGTGAATAGTAAGATGGTGACAGCAGAAGCATAGCAGAAAAAAGATGATGTGAAGCTGTCTTTGTTTTCTTGCTTTGGGCTTTTTCTCATCTACTTCCATGTGGCCATGGTCAGGAGTGGGCATTTTCAACCTCAAGGGCCCCAAACCAGTCAGGATTTCATGATATCCCTAATGAATATACGCCTCTATTTACACCAACAAAAATGTGGCGTAAATCCCCATTCGTAGATGTACGTGCACTGGGCCATATTCTATAACTACGTGCGTAAATTTGGGAACGCCCATTTCCCCGACCATAGCCATGCCCTTTTTGAATTGTGCACATTAGAATTTAGGCGCAGTTTATTACAGAATACACTTAGCAATTTGTGAGCGTAAATTCTAATTATTGACAGTTAGTGCTCATTATTGCTTGTTAAGTGCTGTTAGCAATGTTGATTAGCATGTTAAGCCAATTAAGTTACGCTCATTGCTATAGAATACGCCGGGATTGCACAGATTTCTAGATGTGCTATATAGAATCTGGTAGTATGCACTAAGCGCTAATATTCAGTGGATGTAACTGGCTATCTCGTGCTGAATATTTAGCCTACAAGGAGCCATTCCTGGCCAGTTATATAGCATTGAATATCGGGAGGCAAGTGCAGATTGGGCAAAGAACAGGAAGATTGAAAGAATGGAGTATAACACACTTTGAAGGTACTTCTATAACATATGCGCTAGGTGTATTGGTGTACACAGACATGTATATACCAATATTCCACCTAAGCACTATTCTGTAGATACATGCATATCTCATATGCCTCCAAATTCTCACCCAGCTTGGCATGCAAAGTTGTGCACACAGTATATATCAAAAGGTCAGTTAGGCACCTAACTTGTTTAATTAGATTCTAATTGGCTTTAGCAATTGATAGTTGACAATTATTGGTATTAATGGGTGCTAATTGGCTCTAATTGGCAGTTAGTTGAGTAACTGACCTTAGTATTCTATAAACTGGGCATGCCATTTCCAAGGGGGCATGGATGTGGGAGGGACATGGGTGGGGCAGGGGGGGTTCCTTGGAGTTATACACACGGACAGGGCCAGTTTTAGACATGGTGGGGCCCAGGGCAGAAATTAAGTAGGGGGCCTCTGATCCCTTCTCCACCACCCCACCCCCAGTCCAGGCATCTCTTCCCCTTCTCCCTACCAAGGCCCTTATCCCTCCCTTCCCCTCACCTTGTGGTCTTCTTTAAAATTTTTATTTCCCTTCTCAGAGGGACCCCAGCGCAGCAGCCATTCTCACAAGCTGCCTCTGGCTGTCCTGAATCTGTCCCTGTCTGCCGCGATTCACCCAGGCGGAAACAGGAATTTGCGTCAGAGGGGGGGCAGATCACAGCAGAGAGGGAAAGTTTTGGGGCAACTGCAGGCAGCAGGTGTGAATGGCTGCCACACCGGGGCCCCTCTGAGAAGGAAAAGAACAGGAAGAGATGCCTGGACCACAGGGCCCCTGGAGCTGTAGGGCCCAGGGTAGCTGCCCTTTTTGCCCCCCCCCCCCCCCCGAGGAAGAGATGCCTGGAGCTGTAGGGCCAGGGTAGCTGCCCTTTTTGCCCCCCCCCCCCCCCCCGAGGAAGAGATGCCTGGAGCTGTGGGTCCCAGTGTAGCTGCCCTGTTTGCCCCCCCCCCCCCCCCAATGCCGGCCTTCACACAGGTTATAGAATACTAGCAGTTACATGCTTAATTGCTTACAGTTAGGTACACAAGCATGTACACCATCCATTTGGCTGGCATAGGTGCTTTTGTCTAAAGTTAGATCCGGAACGGTGGACTTGCATTAGCATTACGCACGGAACTTCCGTTATAGGATTCACACTTATTGCGCATCGTCACAGCACCTAAATTTTGGCAGTCTTATGAGAATTTACCCCACAGTGTATATTTACATAGTATGTATAGAGAGGAGTGAAGCCTGGGCGTGGTTCACCCCTACACCCATACCTTATAGTATATTATATGTTACCCTGGGATTCTATTTATTTCATCTCAATTTCTGTGTGGAAGTCGTATTCCATAACAATGTGCATAACTTAATTAATTAACAAGCTAATCAGCACTGATAATTGGATGTTAAAAAGCAATTAGCACTGATTGGCATTAATTAGAATTAATGCACACTACTTGCTAAGCATATTCCGTGGTGTGTTGAAAAGTGGGTGTGGCCATAGGCATGGAATGGGCGGGTTGTGAACATTTCTAAAATGTATGCGCATTGTTATAGAATACACCCGGTCCATGCATAATTTAGGCGTTGGGCTTTACACCAGGTTTTAATTGGCGTAATTGACCATGACTAAATTTAGTCGCAAGGAGCCATGCTCAGCGTATTCTATAACATATGCCTAAATTAAAGCGAACTTTATAGAATACGGTTTGATTTCCTTGCAGAGATCGAGGCGTGATATATAGAATCTAGCCCTATATGCATATCTCCTACACTTGGGTATAAGCATTTACACCAGCTCTATGGCTGGTGTCTAAATTATAAGTGCACAACTGATCTGTTACACTAGTATTTTATACAAGTAAGCACCTACTTTTCCTTTTATAAAACAGGCTTCTATCAAGCACCTGTTTGTAAGCATCCTGTTAAAGAATTGCCTCTTTATACCAGTTATTGTCATACATGTTTGAAGGAATTTCTGAGTCAAATATTCAGCAGCGTGCTACCTTTTGCACTGACCCATGAGAGGACAAATTTAGTACATTCAATAAACAACAGTAGCTTTAGATAGCAACTCTGACTATACCAATTAGCTGAAGATCACTTCTTCAAGCCATCTGTCAAAGGTTTTCTCTATAAATAGCTTCTCATGTGAACAATAAAATAGGTAAATTAAATAAAATAGGATAGATAACCGTAGCAAGCCACATAGAGGTGAATAAATACTAGGGAAAGGATGACATGCTTCAGAAAAGTAGAAGATCCTGAGAGATTAGACATATGCTGGAAAGTGGTAACTACTGAAATAATGCTCTAGAAAAAGGTAGATATACAAGGTCAATACTGATGAGGGTACTATAGAAATTACTGTAAAGAAAATGACTATATATAACCCATGGTCTATGAAAAAGTTATCTTTTTTTCCTCTGTCTCCTTACATCCGTGCTGCTGTCTTTCTCTTTCCACAGGTCATTTGGGGTAGTTCTGTGGGAGCTGTTGACTGGGGAGATTCCCTATAAGGATGTTGACTCATCGGCCATCATCTGGGGAGTAGGCAGTAACAGCTTGCACTTGCCAGTCCCTTCGACCTGCCCAGATGGCTTCAAAATCCTCATGAAGCAAACGTGGTGAGAGTTCACCTTCACATGATTGCACAAAAAAATTACTCAAAGATACTAAAGATTTGGCAGGAAACTATACTCCACCAGCCAAGGTGCCAGAGTACCATCAAAAATAACCTTCTGCCCATGGGCACTAGAGGGTGCTATCCTGTATATCATCAGTCTGGGAGTTTCTACCTGTGCTGTAACTGCTCTGTGGATAATTGAAGGATTTCAGTCTGGTGTTTCTTACCAGTACAAAACTCGCTTAAATTAAGTGAAAGTATCTACCAGAAGGACTGCACCAGCCTTTGAAAAGTCTCACATCTGTGCACAGTGAGAAAGAAAACGTACTGAGGATGAGGAAAGGTAGAGATCCAGAGATACAGGTGTATTAACTATGCGTACTGAACTTTGTTATACTTTCATCCTAGGCAGCTCTTGTACACCCTTGTGTGTGCCTAAACTTGAGCAGCTGGAAACCTCCACAAATAAAGCTGTGAAGGGAAAAGGCAACACAGCAGCCTATGGTGGAGGTATTCATGCATAACCAATGAAAGAGAGACCACAGTGAGAAAGGGATAGCTAGAGATCCAATGCTGATAGTTGACAAATTACCTTCACCTTTACTGCCACTAGTCTGGATGTATTCCTACAGGTATTGCTCTAGGCAAAGTGTTCATCCTAACAGGTAACTGTCTCTTCTGTATCCTGTAGTAATCAAGACCAGAACATGTCTAAAGTACAATATAAAAGAAGTATATAGTATAACTTCGTGTCTGTAAATATTTTACTCTGTTTTGGCTTGCTTTATAGCCTATTTGTAGTGTTCACTGTGGACCCTGTCTCTAGCAGTGCTTTCAACAAGCCCATGATGCTTGAACATTATTTAGTATGCTCATAATGCCCAGCCTGTAAATAACTTGGATGGGTTAGAAAATGAAACTCTTTGGAAAATAGAGATTGTTATGTTACTCTGTAGGCCTCTATGTTCCTGTGTGAAAAGATCTGTGCTGGACATCGAAATAAACTGGGTCCTTACCCCTTCCTTTCAGGCAAAGCAAGCCACGGAACCGTCCATCCTTCCGGCAGATTCTCATGCACCTGGATATCGCCTCTGCTGATGTGCTTGGAACCCCCCAAGAACCATACTTCAAGTCTCAGGTAACAACTGGGAAGACAACACGTGGTGTGTGTGGTAAATTCAAGAAAATGCGCCAGATAGTAGGCGTGAAAAATATGGGCAATCAATGCCATTTTGGAATAGAGCATAAATTGGCATGTCCATGCCCAACTTTAGGAGCAAGCACTTACGCTGTCTCAAAGGCTGGTGTAAATGAACGCACCTAAAAATGACAGTTCAGTTCTTAAGGGACAGTATTCTGTCACGCATACAACTGCAAGACACGCCCAAGTGCACGCCCCCTTTGTGGTTGTGCACTATAGCATTTACCCCCGGATTCTATATAGCATGACCGGAATTACGTGCGCAAATCCAGCCATCTTCTGGATTGCGCAAGCAATTTAATTACCTTAACAAGCCAAGCAGCGTTGATAACAGCACTTAACAAGCAGTTATCAACACTAATTGACATTAATTAGAATTTACACACACACAATGTGCTAAGCGTATTCTGCAAAGCGGTGCACGTAAATTCTAATGTGAACTGCCCCAAAGGGGGCGTGGCTATGTGTGTGGCATGGGCGGGTTATGGGCGTTCAAAAAAAAGTACACGCAGTGTTATAGAATACACCTGCTCCACGTGTAACTTAGGTGCCAGTATTTAAACCAAGTTTTACTTGGCGTGAATGGAAGCACCATCATGGCTCTAGGTGTATTCTATAAACCTGATAGATTTAAGTGCGTTTTATAGAATACACCTAGAGCCGTAATGGCGCTTAACTCTAGGTGCGTCCATTTACGCCAAGTAAAACTTGGTGTAAATACTGGCACCTAAGTTAGGCATGAACAGGTGTATTCTATAACACTGCGTGTACATTTTTTTGAGCACCATGTATAGAATTTATAGAATAGCGCCTAAGCACAGTTACATATGAACCTACAAATTAGTTCCAAATAGCAACAATTAACATGACTTAAGGGCTTTTATTGGTACTTAAAAGCCATTGGCGCCTAATTTAACAATTGTTTGATGCAGAACTGACACTATTCTATAACTCATATGCTCAAATTTGTGCACCAGTCGAAAATTTGGGAGCACAACTTTCTAGAATAGTCCTTCTACAGCACTTATATAAGAATATTGCTCAGAAGCCTCCACCCCCAACTGCATTTGTTTTTTGTTTTTTTTAGAGGTTTTTAATAGCCCTCCTTGCTGCAGTTCAGTTTCTAGGAACTCACATGTATTAATGCAGAAGGAGAGATTGTATGTATGTAAAATGTATTCCCCACATTTATACTTAAAAGTATTTTTTAAATTCTCAGAAACTATAGCTTTGAAAGAATTACTCGAGTATTTTGCCACAGGCCGAGTTCTTTAGATGAGTCATTGAAATATGACAAGTAGAAGACACTGCTACTTTTAATTGCTCAGGGAGTTGGTTTGGCCTTTAAATAAAATCTACACCCACCACATACTGTGTAATGTTTCTTAAACACATATGGCAGTCAGGAGTACCCACCCTCTGTCAATTAAAACATTTCTATTTAAGGTAAAGTAGGAGATATTTAGTCTGAAAAAAAAAACACTTGCATGTGTTCTACAGGTTCAGCTTTTTGAATCTCTATGCCAGTGATATTCAAACTGGTCCTTGGTTACCTGTGTCCTAGCTAATAAAGTTTTCAGAACATCCCCTAATAGATGTGAATGAAGTACATTTATAGGAGTGCCTGCAAATATGCAAATTCATCAGAGATAACCAGACAACACGACTGGTCATGGGTTCAAGGACTGGTTTGAGTACTATTAATATCTATAATTGATCCTACTCAATGGAGGGTTATAATATTTATTAAATAAATTTGTGTTTAGCTCACACCTTTCCAGTAGTAATTCAAGGCAAATTACATTCAGGTATAACAGTATTTCCCTATCCTTGAAGGGCTTAAAATATAAGGGTTAGATACTTAAAAAGTATGTAACCTAGCCTAGAATGGGTGGCAGAGCTGGTGGTTGGGAGGCGGGGCTAGTGTGGGCAGACATATAAGGTCTGTGCTGGGGCTGGTGGTTGGGAGGCGGGACTAGTGCTGGGCAGACTTATACGGTCTGTGCCGGGGCTGGTGGTTGGGCGGCGGGGATAGTGCTGGGCAGACTTATACGGTCTGTGCCAGAGCCGGTGGTGGGTGGCAGGGATAAGTACATAAGTACATAAGTACATAAGTAGTGCCATACTGGGAAAGACCAAAGGTCCATCTAGCCCAGCATCCTGTCACCGACAGTGGCCAATCCAGGTCAAGGGCACCTGGCACGCTCCCCAAACGTAAAAACATTCCAGACAAGTTGTACCTAAAAATGAGGAATTTTTCCAGTCCATTTAATAGCGGTCTATGGACTTGTCCTTTAGGAATCTATCTAACCCCTTTTTAAACTCCGTCAAGCTAACCGCCCGTACCACGTTCTCCGGCAATGAATTCCAGAGTCTAATTACACGTTGGGTGAAGAAAAATTTTCTCCGATTCGTTTTAAATTTACCACACTGTAGCTTCAACTCATGCCCTCTAGTCCTAGTATTTTTGGATAGCGTGAACAGTCGCTTCACATCCACCCGATCCATTCCACTCATTATTTTATACACTTCTATCATATCTCCCCTCAGCCGTCTCTTCTCCAAGCTGAAAAGCCCTAGCCTTCTCAGCCT
This sequence comes from Microcaecilia unicolor, assembly GCF_901765095.1. Classification (NCBI taxonomy): domain Eukaryota; kingdom Metazoa; phylum Chordata; class Amphibia; order Gymnophiona; family Siphonopidae; genus Microcaecilia; species Microcaecilia unicolor. The sequence goes on along the minus strand of NC_044037.1, from coordinate 177,354,038 downwards.
CTCTTCATAGGAAAGTCGTCCCATCCCCACTATCATTTTCGTCGCCCTTCGCTGTACCTTTTCCAATTCTACTATATCTTTTTTGAGATACGGAGACCAGTACTGAACACAATACTCCAGGTGCGGTCGCACCATGGAGCGATACAACGGCATTATAACATCCGCACACCTGGACTCCATACCCTTCTTAATAACACCCAACATTCTATTCGCTTTCCTAGCCGCAGCAGCACACTGAGCAGAAGGTTTCAGCGTATCATCGACGACGACACCCAGATCCCTTTCTTGATCCGTAACTCCTAACGCGGAACCTTGCAAGACGTAGCTATAATTCGGGTTCCTCTTACCCACATGCATCACTTTGCACTTGTCAACATTGAACTTCATCTGCCACTTGCACGCCCATTCTCCCAGTCTCGCAAGGTCCTCCTGTAATCGTTCACATTCCTCCTGCGACTTGACGACCCTGAATAATTTTGTGTCATCGGCGAATTTAATTACCTCACTAGTTATTCCCATCTCTAGGTCATTTATAAATACATTAAAAAGCAACGGACCCAGCACAGACCCCTGCGGGACCCCACTAACTACCCTCCTCCACTGAGAATACTGGCCACGCAATCCTACTCTCTGCTTCCTATCTTTCAACCAGTTCTTAATCCATAATAATACCCTACCTCCGATTCCATGACTCTGCAATTTCTTCAGGATAGTGCTGGGCAGACTTATACGGTCTGTGCCAGAGCTGGTGGTTGGGAGGCGGGGTTGGTGGTTGGGAGGCGGGGATAGTGCTGGGCAGACTTATACGGTCTCTGCCAGAGCCGGTGGTGGGGAGGCGGGGTTGGTGGTTGGGAGGCGGGGATAGGGCTGGCCAGACTTATACGGTCTGTGCACTGTGCACTGAAGAGGACAGTACAAATAAAAAAAGTAGCACATATGAACTTATCTTCTTGGGCAGACTGGATGGACCGTGCAGGTCTTTTTCTGCCGTCATCTACTATGTTACTATGTTACTTAGCTTGGTAGACTCCTACCAGATTAAGGGCCCTTGTACTAAGGTGCGGTAAGTCTTAATGTGTGTTTACTGCAGCAAAACCATGCCTACTGCGGGGTGTGCTCAGGCATCCCCCTTTGGAGTTGTGCACAAGATGAATTAGGCTTACAGGTTATAGAATAGGGGTGCAGAGCAAATACACATGTAGCCAGTAATTAGTGCCAATTAGCACTTGTTAAGGCCAGTCACCAATTTAGCCAATTAGTTTCAGTGGCATAGCTACGGGTGGGCCTGGATGAGCACAGGCCCACCCAGCAGTGGCTCAGGCCCACCCAGCAGGGGCACCATACTGCTTCCTCCCCTCTTTCCTCCGTGGCGTCCTGGCATCTGCACTCCTGTTTCTGAACCCCATCCTTCCCCGGTATACAATAGAGGCGTCCTCAGCGCCTTCAGCAATTCATTCTTGCTGCTTGTGCCGGCCCCCTAGGCTTCCATCTGCCAAGTCCTGCCAGACAGGAAACAAGCAGTGAGGTTAGAAAACCGACAACGTTCATCACGAAAGCATGAGTATAAGCGTTTGCTTTTTTTTAGGAGACATTATTACTGTAAGGAAACTGCTTTTACAATGTTCCCTTTTTCTGTGCCCTTAAAAGTATTGTGATTTTGGACCCCTGAGGCAGGCGTTGTTACACCGAAACACGGCCTGTGTTGGGTCTTCCAGAATAAAAGGAGTCTTGATCGTCTCAGTCTTGAAGGCGCAGTTGTGCTTCTTTCCTTGGTTGCAACCTTTAGTTTAGCCAGCTTCTCACGAACACAATCCTCAGGAAATCATTCAGAAACTACTACCCCTTCGTTCCTATTTGTGTTTATCTTCTTCAGTCCTTATGGATTCAAATTCCATGTGTAAAGAGGAAAAGGATAGTGATAGGAGTGTACTACCATCCACCTGGCCAAGATGAAAAGGTGGATGTAGAAATGTTATCAGAAATTAGGGAGGCTAACAAACTGGAAAACACAATCACAATAATAATGGGTGATTTCAATTACCCCGATATTGACTGAGTAAATGTAACATCAGGGTATGCTAGGAAGGTAAAATTCCTTGGCAAAATCAAGAACTGCTTTATGGAGCAGCTGGTACAGGAGCCAACAACAGAAGGAAAAATTCTAGACCTAGTCCTTAGTGTATGTAGCACATGATCTGGTGCGGGAGGTAATGGTGCTGGGGCCGCTTGATAACAGTGATCATAATATGATCAGATTTGATATTGGCTTTGGAGTAAGTACACACAGGAAATCCAATATGGTAGGATTTAACTTTCAAAAAGGAGACTATGATAAAATGAGAAGAACGGTGAAACAAAAAACTTAGAGGAGCAGCAACGAAGGTCAAAAATTTACATCAGGTGTGGATGCTGTTCAAAAATACCATCCTGGAAGCCCAGACCAAATACATTCCTTGTATTAAAAAAAGAAGACCAAACAACAGCCAGCATGATTAAAAAGTGAGGTGAAGGAATCTATTAGAGCTAAAAGAAAATCCTTCAGAAAATGGAAAAAGGAACCGACTGAAAATAATAAGAAACAGCATAAGGAATGTCAAGTCAAATGCAAAGTGCTGATAAGGGAGAAGGTAAAGAGGGACTTTGAAAAAAAGATTGCATTGAAGACAAAAGCACATAGTAAACATTTTTTAGGTATATTAAAAGCAAGAAGCCAGCAAAAGAATCGCTTAAACTGCTAGATGATCGAGGGGTAAAAGGGGCAAACAGGGAAGACAAAGCCATAATGAAGAGATTAAATGAATTCTTTGCTTCAGTCTTCACCAAGGAAGATTTGGGAGAGATACCAATGCCAGAAATGGTATTCAAAGCTGACAAGTCAGAGAAACTGAATGAAATCTCTATAAACCTAGAGGATGTAATGGGGCAATTTGACAAATTGAAGAGTAGCAAATCTCCTGGACCGGATGGTATTCATTCCAGAGTACTGATGAAATTGAAAAATGAACATGTGGAACTATTAGTGATAAGTAATTTATCTTTAAATTCAAGCATGGTACCGGAAGATTGGAGGGTACCAATGTAACTCCGAATTTTTTAAAACGTTCCAGAGGAGATCTGGGAAATTATAGACCGGTGAGCCTGACGTCGGTACCAGGCAAAATGGTAGAGACTGTTATAAAGAGCAAAATTACAAAGCATCTTCAAAAGCATGGATTAATGAGACAAAGCCAAAGTGGGTTTAGTGAAGGGAAATCTTGCCTCACCAATCTATTACATTTCTTTGAAGGGGTGAACAAACATGTGGATAAAGATGAGCCAGTTGATATTGTGTATCTGGATTTTCAAAAGGTGTTTGATAAAGTACCTCATGAAAGACTCCAGAGGAAATTGGAGAGTCATGAGATAGGAGGCAGTGTCCTATTGTGGATTAAAAACTGGTTAAAAGATAGAAAACAGAGAGTAGGATTAAATGGTCAGTATTCTCAGTGGAGTGGGGTTCCCGAGGGGTCTGCTTTTTAACACATCCTATATAATAATTCTCACCTCCAACGTTCTAATGTGCCTGGGACTGTGGATCCCTCGGAAGTGGTCTGCTAGGCAGCTTAGAACGTACTGACGTCAGTGATGTCACTGACAGCTGATTCCAAGGCAAAGGGAATCAGTGCGCCGCTCCCTGCCACTTCGGAGCAAGTGGCAAGGAGCAGGGCAACACAGAACACCCCCCCACCCGAAGAACATCAACACCCCCGCCTCCCCACACACACATGTCACTCCCTCCCATCCCATTCAAGGAGTGCGCGTCCCACCCGGCGCCGGAGGCTTGAGCCACACAAGATGGCGGCGGTGTGCAAAGCCTGCCACAGAGTGTAGGTAGAGCGGAGGGAAACAGGCGCGCCTCCCTGGGGACCCACCGCGGCACTCACCAGGCCCTCTTCACGCCGCTGAGGTCGCGCTGATCACGGTCCGATGCCCGGCTGTGCACAGGATGCTCCCGCCGCCACCCATTTCCGCTCAGCGCCCTTCTGACAGGCTGAGGGAAGCCGAGCTGGAGAACAAGATGGCGTCTCCTCCATTCCCTTCCCCTCTCTACTGCTCCGTCCGAGGAGGTTGGTGCGCAGGCGCGGGGTGGGCGGGGCATGGGTGGTGAGCAGCTGTGTGGCTCTCACGAGAGTTCCGGGAAATGAGCAGGAGTGATAAAATAGCGAGCCACGCCAAGGGCGCGTAGTTAAGGCGGGACTGGACGGAGACGGAGTGAGAGGGAAGCTGGAGTAGATGCAACAGCACAGTTAATGCAGTGAGTAACCGGCTGGGAGGGGCGTGAGGGGCCCTTGAACTGGGAGGGAGGGGCGTGAGAGGGCCTTGAACTGGGGGGGAGGGGTTGGAACTCAGAGGGAAGGAAGGGAGGGAGGGAGGTCTGGAACTCAGAAGGAAGGGAGGGAGAGAGGGGGGTCTGGAACTCAAAAGGAAGGAAAGCAAGGGAGGGGGGGTCTGGAACTCGGAAGGGAGGAGGGAGGGAGGGGGGTCTGGAGAGAGGGAAGGAGGGAGGGGGGATTACCTTGCTAGCGCCCGTTTCATTGCCTACCGAAACGGGCCTTTTATACTAGTTTATAAATGATCTAGAAATGGGAGTAACTAGAGAGGTAATTACATTTTCTGACAACACAAAGTTATTTAAAGTTGTTAAATCATGAGAGGATTGTGAAAAATTACAAGCGGACCTTACGAGACTGGGAGACTGGGCATCTAAATGGCAGATGACGTTTAATGTGAGCAAGTGCAAAGTGATGCATGTGGGAAAGAGGAACCCGAATTATAGCTATGTAATAATGCAAGGTTCCACATTAGGAGTCAGTGACCAGGAAAGGGATCTTTGCGTCATCGTTGATGATACGTTGAAACCCTCTGCTCAATGTGCGGCGGCGGTTAAGAAAGCAAATAGAATGTTGGGTATTATTAGGAAAGGATTGGAAACCAAAAATGAGGAAGTTATAATGCCTTTATATTGCTCCATGGTGTGACCTCACCTCGAATATTGCGTTCAGTTCTGGTTTATATACTTTCTGAGAATTCAGAAACACGCTAGCTCACTTTCGTTTTGTTTGCTTATTAACACCCTTAAAAAATCTAACAGTTTGGTAAGGAAAGACTTCCTTTTCCCAAATTCTATCCATAGGGCCAGTCATTTTCTTATTTTTCTGAATAGCTTCTACCATTTTGCCCAACATCAGTGCCAGGCAGCACTGAGTAGGATGTAACTGGCAGACATGGTACACTTGTTTATCCTTTCTTATACTACTAAGATGAGCAGAAGTTTTCCAGGTCACCTCTGGAGCCCTTTTTAAAAAAAATTGGTGTTAACATTGGCTAGCCTCCAATCCTCAGGTGGCCTACCTGATTTTAATGATAGGTCTGCAATTTAATTTTTCAGCACTTTCAGAATTTTGTATTATATAACATCTGTTCCTGGTGGTTTACAGCTAGAGTTATTAACCTGCATCATTGCTTTAGTGCATTCTAATGTAATTAACACATATTATTAGTAACTAGTTCCCATTGCATATAATGGGACCTACGGTAAACTAGTGTCCATTAATAGATTTACTTCCTTCTAATATGGTACTGCATATTAATTATTTTAGCTGTGTGGCAAAAGCTTCTTGCATTGCAGTGAGAACTAGATGTATGATTTATCCATTCAGAAGAGGCTCCTACCCGGTTAAATCATAAGTGGGCCATCCCTAGATTTCCAGCAGCACTTAACCACACACTGTCACTGAAAATCCAGTGTGAACATCATATTACTTGGTGGATATTACTGGGGCACTTTGGAGGCAGAATCGGGGAGGAGTCTGGAGTTATGTGAACACTGGTGATATTCAGTGATGGTGGCCACATAGCTAACTGGACATATAGGACTACACAAAAGGCAGTCCTCTTTGCCTGGTTAGTTATGCGGGTATGGCACTGAACATTGGCAATACCCACATAAGTTCCAGCTCCTGATGAAGACCTAGATATTCATTGCTGGTGCCTATGCGGGACAGGAAGTTGTAGCAGAGGGAGAACTTCCGGGGCCACTGAAAGCAGTCTGCTTACTTCACTGATGCTGCCAGTGGGCAGCAGCACGGAAGATTAAACAAGGGCAGCAATTCAGGGAGAAGGAAGGGGGAAGGGAGAAAACAGTACCAGATCCCACAGGGGGAGGGGTGGAGCAAGCAAGGAATGCTGCACCTGCCGATTGCGGGTGATGAGAGAACCACAACATCGCCAGGAGTGGGAGGGAGGGAAGTATAGAGATGCCAGACTGCAAGGGAGGGAAGGGAAGGAATGGAGAGAGAGATGACAGACTGTGGAGGAGGGGAGGATGGAATCAGAGAGATGCCAGACTGGGGGAGGAGGGAAGGGAAGGGCAGCGATGTCAGAATATGGGGTGTAGGGTAGGGCAGGAGAAGGGAAGGTGATAGATGCCAGACTGGGGGGGGGGGGGGGGGGGAAGAGAAGGGTATTGATGCCAGACTGTAGGGTGAGGTGGATAGGAGAAGGAAAGGAGATAGATGCCAGACCACGGAGAGGGATGAAGGGAAGGAGAGAGATGCCAGACCACGGAGAGACTGTGCAGGGGAAGAGGAAGGGAATGAAAGAGATGCCAGACCATAGAGGGAGAGGAAGGGAGTGGAGAAGAGAAGGGAAGGAGTTTGATGCCAGACTGGGGAGGAGGGAAATGAAGGAGAGAGAGATGCCAGACCATGGGGGGAGGGGGAAGGAGCAAGAGATGGATGGGGCCAGGGAGTGTGGATGAGGGAGGGGAACAGAGTAGAAGATGGGGCTAGGAGGTGTGGGGGGAAGGAACAGGAAATGGATGGGGTTGGAGGTATGGGGAGGAGGAAGGAGCAGGAGATGGGTGGGGGTGGGAGAAGGAGCTTGAGATGGATGGGGCTAGGGGGTATAGGTAGAGGAGAGGGGGACAGTGGGAGATGATGGGGCTCGACAGTGTGGGTGGAGGGGAGAGGAAGAGGAACAGGGCAGGAAATTATGGATAGGGGAGGTGGAGTGGGAATTTGATGGGATAATGAATACTTGGCAATTTTAGATATGGGGGGTATATTGATGGGTTGGGAGAATGAGTGAGGGTGTGAAATGAGGGATATGAGAAGAGGGACAAGAAAAGGGGATCTTGTAGGGAAAGGTTGAGAGGATCAGAGACATTGAAAAAGGATGAGGGTACTGAGGTATGGGAAGAAGGGGATGGGTCTCTGAAGAGGTTGAATGAGAGTGGAAATGGGGTTAAAAAGATGGTGAAACAGAGGCTACTGGGTATAGGGTAACAAACAGAAGAATGGCCTTGGAGGCAAGGGAAGAAAGGAGAGACAGGGATGGAGCTGAGACTGATAGGGTAATGAGATGCAGTGGAGGGTAGATGAGGGCTAAGAGGGTGAGTACAGAGGATGGGACGGGGGGACTAAAGATGGGGGAGGGGTTCAGGAGACTTTGTGGGGAAGAGACAGAGGGGGGGCAATGGGAGTGCTGGAAATGGAATGAGAGGGAGATGGTAAAAACCAGTAGATAGATGAGGGTGAGAGAAAAGTAGGGTGAAACATAAAATGAAAGATCAGTGCCAGACAGATGTAGAGAAGAAAAGGAAGAAGACAAGAGGAGAAGACAAGTGGAGAGAAAAAAATGGAGAAATCACCCTGGAAAAATATTTTAGGAGAAGACTGACACATGGAGAGTGGAAAAAAAGACTAGGCAGATGCTAAACAGGAACACAGAGGAGAGATGCTGGACAGGACAGATGGGATGCAGAGAGAAGATAGATGACAGACACGGAGAGAGAAGAAATGTGAAATGGATAGGAGATCCAGGAAAAGCAGAAGAGACACGGACCGAATCAAATGTAAAAATAAAATGCTCAGACTACAAAGGTAGAAAAAATTACTTAGTTTTGAATTTATTGGTTGGAACATGTCAAACTTTGGAAAATATTTATCTCTGATATTTTGTATTTCCATTTCTGTTTCTCTAGTATTGCTGTATATGCAGAGTCTGACTCCTGGTTTTCCAGTTCAGATTTTTGCCTTTGTATCACTATTATTGGTCTGTGATTCCTTGTTTCATGTTTGTTAATAGACTATCTGTGTTTCACATGTGTGAGCAAGGTGTGTTATTCTGCTAGGCTAGCATGTAGGTTTTGTGTAGAGATCTGTAGCAGTCCCGTTTGTTCTTTTTTTCTTACTAGATAGTGTATTGGGATTTTAGGGTATTGTGTAATATTTTCAAGTGCTGCCTTTTAATAGATAAGGTTGTTTCTCTTTACGCCCTGGGAGTTAGTGCTGTTATGGTACAGTAAGGTTCTGATTGTGTTTCTGCACAAGTTTGTGTTTAGTGTTTTGCAATGGAGGGATTGTGTGTTGTACCTGGCTTAACAATGATGTGGAAATCTCATGAGTTAATCTGTTTTTCTTTACAGGCTGAATGGAGGGAAGAAGTGAAGAAACACTTTGAGAAGATTAAGAGTGAAGGAACGTGCATTCATCGCTTAGATGAGGAGTTGATACGTCGTCGAAGAGAAGAGCTTAGGTATGTGAAAAGAATATCTCTTGGGTTTAATTTCAGTGGCTACCTATGACTGGCAATGCAGGCATTACAGTTCTCCCCTGGTGAAGAATCTCAGACTGATAGACTTCCGTATTTTTTAATCACAAGAAGAGGGTACAGCAGCGATCAAAAACCTCTTGACCTGGGGCCAAAAGTACATCATTGGTGTGTTAGTGTTCTTTCCATGCTACCAGCATGAAAGCATGCCCCCTGGATAAAATCTAGGTGCTGAATTTCAGTGTATCCCCAGCCTTATACTGCCTTCTTCTCTAGCCCACTTTCAAACCTTGCAGTGAAGGGCATTTTTCAGTGAGCAGCATGCCAGTTAGATGATTTTGTAGTTGGCAGATGGCTAACCTCTTAGCTGGAGGCCAATTTGCATTGGTAGTCATTCACAGATGAAACTTTAGTTTGCACACAATAGCATGTTTCCCTTGAGAAGGGGAGCCAAGTAGTGTGAAATCCAATCATTGGACATTTTTCTCTGGGTCCAAATCTAGTCACAGAGGTTTATTTATCACTTGTTATTTCATGAATGAATTTGTAAGTGTTTCCATTGTTTTTAGGAGTCAAGAGTTTGTTTATATCTCTTCGTATATGCTTCCACATGTGTGTCTGTGTGCTTGTGCAGCTGGAGAAATACACAGAGCAGGCTAGCAGGCCCTAACCCTAACCCATACCATCCAAAGGAGATGGAAGACAAGTGGTGGCAGTCCCCCCAAACCCACCTGTCCTTTTCAGCAGACATATATTTACCAAATTCAGGGCCAGTCTGAGACCCAAGTGTAGCAAAAGAGTGTCAGGATGTGTTGGTGTGTCAGTGCATATTCCTCAGTCCAACCCTGTTCTTGGCCTCCATGCCAGAGAAGGGTCTGTGACAGGAATGTGCACTGACAGCCCCATATGTCTTAACCACTCTGCAGCTCCCAATACCACTGCATTGGGTCTTAAAACTAGTTTCAGCTTTAGTAAATACATATGTCCATGCAGGGCCGTGCCGATGCTGTAAGCGGGGTAAGCGCCGCAGGGGGCGCCATCCTCTGGGGGGCGCCGCCGCTGCGTGCTTACCCTGCCCTCCCGCTCCCATGTAGGAACTGCCCGCCCTCTTCTCCCCCCCAAGATCCCGTTCCTTTTTTTTGTTTGTTTTAAATTTACCTTCCTCTGGCAGCGCAGCGTCAGTGAAGGAGGCGACACTCCCAGTCCCGACGTCTCTAGCCTTCCCTTGTTCGCTGCTCACTGCCCCGCCTTCTTCTGACGTCAAGGATGGGAGAAGAGGGCGGGCAGTTCCTACATGGGAGCGGGAGGGCAGGGGAGAGAGGGGAATCGCTGCCTTGGAGCCAGGCAGGTGCGGGGGGGGGGGGGGGGCCAACTGGTAGTCTGCAGGGGGGCGCCAGAGACCCTTGGCACGGCCCTGTGTCCATGGGCAAAAAGAACAATGGTGTTACTAGGAGATTGCTGGAGAAAGGGGAATACACCATTGTGCCACATTAAGGAGGTAATTATATAAAGGATTTTTTGTACATATGTGCCAGTATATGCGTATAAAAGGCCTCTTATAAATTACTTCAGCTTAAAAGTACACAGAATGCAGTTAGGCACATATGTGATTGTAGAGTTCAGGGTGTAGTTTGAGTGGAGCGTGGATTGAGTTGTGATTTACGTGCATATTTGTGTACGTTATATGCCAATATTTATGCCTGTTCCTGAGCAGACATAAATATCTGCAGCTTCAATCTAGCCGCTGTTTCTGTGGAATTCGTGCTAGTATTTTAAGAAGACCCACCAGGGAGGGACACCCATCTTCCGACACAAATCGGGAGATGGGAATCCTTCTCTCAGGGTCACCCAAATTGACATAATCGAAAGCCGATTTTGGGCGTCCCCAACTGCTTCCCATTGCAGGGATAACTAAAGTTCCCGGGAGCGTGTCGGAGGCGTAGTGAAGGCGGGACTGGGGCGTGCCTAACAGAGGGGAGTCCTCAAGCGATAATGGAAAAAAGAAGGGTGTCCCTGACGAACACTTGGCCGACTTTACTTGGTCCTTTTTTTTTTTACGACCAAGCCACAAAACTGTGCCCTAAATGACCAGATGACCACCGGAGGGAATCGGGGATGACCTCCCTTGACTCCCCCAGTGGTCACTAACCACCTCCCACCCTGAAAAAAAACAACTTTAAAAACGTTTGTCTTTTTTTTTTAGAGCATGGGTGAAGAACCTCCTTTGCTATGCCTCAGGGACGGTAGTTGAGGACGTCCTTAGTAGTAGCTCAAGGTGAGTTACATTCAAGTACACTGGATATTTCTATGCTGCCGTCCGTGCGACATCCAAAATGTGGATGCTTGTGAGAAGGATGTCCATGCCTGGATGTTTCTGTGAGAAGGATGTCTGTGCCTGCCATGCCTCTGACACCCCTTTTATTTATTTGGATTTTGGATCACAAGTAGCAGCAGTGGGATTTGAACTGGCCACCTCTGGATTACAAGACCAGTGCTCTAACCACTAGGCCACTCCTCTACTCCACTCCATGCCCTTGAAATTTGGCCATTCCTATGGGAGGGTGCAGTATGCAGGTCCCTGGGGGAGGGAGTATGTGTGTGTCAGCGGTGGCATAATGAGGGCATCCTTCTTTCAAACATTTTGGACGTCCTCAACTGCCACCCCCCCCCCCCCCCCCCCCCACAGGGATGTCCAAATTTCAAGGGAGTGCTGTGGAGAGGAGTGGCCTAGTGGTTAGAGCACTGGTCTTGCAATCCAGAGGTGGCTGGTTCAAATGCCACTGTTACTACTTGTGATCCAAAATCCAAATAAATAAAGGGGGTGTCAGAGGCACAGCAGGCATGGACATCCTTCTCACAGAAATATCCAGGCATGGCCATCCTTCTCACAAACATCCACATTTTGGACATCCTCAACTGCTGTCGCACGGACAGAGGCATAGAAATATCCAGTGTACTTGAATGTAACTCACCTTGAGCTACTACTGAAAAAGGTGTGAGCAAAATCCAAACAAATAAATAGCAAAGGACGTCCTCAGCTGCCATCACAGGGACAGAGGCATAGCAAAGGAGGTCCTTCACCCATACTCTAAAAAAAAAAAAAGACTAAAGTTTTTAAAGTTGTTTTTTTCGGGGTTGGAGGTGGTTAGTGACCACTGCATGCCTTTTTCCATTCAGTTAGTGCATCAGTTAGTCCACAGCAGTGCCCCCTAGGGTGCCAGGTTGGTGTCCTGGCATGCCAGGGGGACCAGTGCACTACGAATGCTGGCTCCTCCCATGACCAAATGACTTGGATTTGGTTGTTTTTGAGATGGGCGTCCTCGGTTTCCATTATCGGTGAAAACTGGGAATGACTATCTCTAAAGTCGACCTAAATGTTGAGATTTGGGCGTCCCCGACCGTATTATCGAAACGAAAGATGGACGCCCATCTTGTTTCGATAATACGGGTTCCCCCGCCCCTTCACTGGGACATCCTTAGAGATGGGCGCCCTTAGAGATGGTCGTCCCCATTCAATTATGCCCCTCCACGTGTCTTTATAAGATAGGCTAAAAATATGTGACTGTGCAGCATTCACACACGTGACCTGCTATAAAATTGTCATCTAACCTTCTAATTCTATAAACTAACACACACATTTTTACAGTTCCCCCCGGATTCTGTATGAGGTGCGGCGAGTAGCATGTATTAAATTGTGCATGTGGCCATTTTATGCACATCACTCAAATAGGTAATGAGCCAACTAGTCATGATAATTGGCCAATAACAACAATTATCATCTCTAATTGGCAATAATTGAAACTTATGTTTGCTTTCTTAGGCATGTTCTAAAAAGAGGTGCACGTAAATTCCAACACGAATAGCTGAAAAGGGGGTGTGGCCGTGGGAGGAGTAAGGCCATGTCAGGATGTCAATCATATTTACATGTGCTGTTATAAAATTTGGGGGAATGCGTAGGCTTTTATACCAGGTTTTGAGTGGCATAAATGGCTGCGCCTAAATGTAGGCGTGCTCTCCCCAGCCTATGTGCTATTCTATAAACTTACTGTGGATGCGGTTTATAAAATAGCACTAGGCTCGCTATTCCAACGTTCCTACATTTTGGACATCTTATACAAAATCTGGCTCTTAATGTGCAAAGTTGCATTCACAGGTTATAGAATAGTCAGTTATGCACATAACTTAATGTACTAATTAGTTGCTAATTGGCATTAACAACCAATAATTGACTATCATTGGTGTTAATTGGCACTAATTAGCAGTTATGTACATGACTGCCGTTAGTAGGGATTCTGCAAATTGTGTGCGCAAAATCCATAACACATAACTTGCGAGGGGGCACGGACTTAGGATGAGCACAGGTGGGTCAGGGTCATGCCTAGCACTCATGCATACTATTTATAGAATACTATCAGTCATAAGCATGAGAGCAGTTAGTTGCAGGCCTTTACATTAGCTTTTGAGCTAGTGAATGTGCTCACGCCTTCCGTTATACAATTAGCGCTTAGCTCGCATCATCTCAATGCCTATCTTTAGGCAACCTTGTAATAATTATCCCCTAAGTTTGCACTTTCTAACTTGCCTGAGATCGTTTGAGCATTAAAATTATGAAATTCCAGTTGTCCTTGAGGCTTGCATTTTTGAAAAGTCATTAGCCTTTGAAAATTGTAAATTAAGGATAAAGGTCTCAAACCTGTGTTTTATATTGTTGGGGTTTTTGACTATACATAAACCAATAGCAATTATTTCTAGATTAACTGCATAAAAGTCATTTTGCTAAGTGAGTGGGATTTCTTGACAAACTAGACTTACCATTACAGAAGTGAAGTAGTTATGACTCATTAGACAATGCTTTAGCTGCTGAAGACATTTCTGGAGGTAGTATCAGTGATGTCTCTTGGGAAAATTCTGCATAACTGCGTAGTGCAGAGTGTGTGCAGCATTCCATCAGTCCATAGAATTTATTGCAAGCCAGCAGGAAGAGATAGAGTTGGGGGAGAAAGTCTGGGCAGCCGGGTTGCAGGAGAGTGTGGAGGGAGAGGCAATCTGGGGAAAAGACTTGCTGAGTGAGACAGAGAGATGGAATGTGGGGAGGGGGGTGGAATCTAAGCTGGGAGGAGAGAGTGTTGAAGGGGTAAACTGGGGGAGAAGAGAAAGTGTTGCAGGAAAGAGGAAAGAAAGTATTGAGAGAGAGAGAAGGAGTGACTGTATAATGGGAAAATGGTCTACTGTTTAGGGCTTCAGGATTTCAGAAGTTTTCTTCGGCAGTAAGCAGAAGTTAAGAAAGTTGTCGGCAGTACTGACTTCTTTCAATTGCTGTCATTTGTAGCAGCAGCCACAAATACCATTCTGTTGCTGCAAATATTAGCAGCTGTAAGACATCGGCATGTCCTGCACCTCAGAGTCCCCTTGGAATCTGGATCCCTAAGGTAAAAGTCACCAAAACCCAGAATGCCAGTGGTGCATCTGCACGACACACACTTTAAAATTTTGCATCTGAGTGAGAACATTCTGGGGCCCTTTTACAAAGGTGCAGTAGGGCTGCCGCATGGGTAGTGCACGACAAAGCAGCAGTACCACCAGGCGTGACCAAGCACCCTACGGTACTTCTGTGTTTGCTGCGTGCTGTTTCCCGTGCTAGAAAATAAATTTTATTTTCTTGCTCTGGGGCGGAGAGTAGGCAATCACTGGTGGTAATCAGGCAGCGCAGGCACATTGCCACACATTGCCTGATTACCACACGAGTAGCTCGTGAGCCCTTACCGCCTCCTAAAGAGGCGGTAATGGCCACGTGCTAATTTGGAAATGAGCACGTTGCCAATAATGGCAGAAATACAATTTCGGCGTTTGCATAGCCTTGCTAAAAAGTGGCCAGAGCGTGCAGGAAACCCTTGTGCTAAAACTACCAGCGGCCACTTTTTAGCACAGCTTAGTAAAAGGACCCCTCTGTTTTGAAGAATTAATTATTACTCAAAGACGGTGATTATACTGCATTGTTTACTAAAAATAAAACGCAGTGGATTTTTTTTCATGTATATTTTATTCAATTTTAACGATACAGCCAACAATACTATTGGAATTCTGGTGATTTAGTCCATCTGGATCAAGAAAGCAAATAAGACATAACCCGTTACATAATTAGAGATGGTTGAAAGTTATCTACTCATCTGCTACAATAAAACCCAGTTTAGCATAGGGCGTCCAGGTAGGAATTGAGATGTCCAGGTCGGGATGTGCACTTTTTTCCCTGAGTATTTTACAAACGGCTTGCTGAACATGGAGCCATTTTTATAAGAATGCTGGGAAATGCATGCACAGGTTACAGCACATCTAACACATTGAAACAATGCTAATGTCCAGATTTTTTTTTCAAGTATACTTGTACTGCCATTGTAAAATGAAAACTGTATGCATATTTTTCTGGCCTTCCAAAAGGAAACCCAAAACATGCCCCGTTGGAAACTCTGCATGCTGCAGACCTAAACATGTAAATAATATTACAATAGTCCAACTTGGTTATAAGAAGGGAAAGAATAAGGTCATGAAATGTATTTTTATCAAAAAGATGTCTTACTTGCCCAAGATCACAAGGAGCCAAAGTGGGATTTGAACTTGGCTTTCCTGGTTCTCAACCTGGCGCTTTAATCATTAGGCTCAGTACCACCAGAAGGGGGGAGGGGAAGAGAGTGTGGTGGAACTCCCCATTAAGATTTGTTTGTGGGTCTCAATTCTCTGCCATTTCTGATCTTACCTGTATAACTAACATGCAGCAGATGTCAGTATCTGGGTTGGGTTTTGTCCCGCATCATGTTTATGTCAAATAACTCATTCTGTGTTCTTAGCTTCCATTTCTCCAGTTTCATATCTTGTTTTTTGTCCCTGCTAGACATGCACTGGATATCCGTGAGCACTATGAGAGAAAGCTGGAGAGAGCCAATAACCTGTACATGGAGCTCAGTGCCATAATGCTACAGCTGGAGGTTCGGGAGAAGGAACTTATAAAGTATGTGGATAGGCTTCTGTATGTCTAAGAAAATTATGTGGTTGTTATCAAGGGCCCCCTCCTCCCCAGAATGTAATATCTTTCACATTTGGGACCTTTAATAATGTTAGGAAACAAATAAAGGGGTTTTTTCTACTAAAGGGTGTTGAAATCTGGGCTCAGTGCATGCTAATGTGGGACTTTCCCGTATGCTAAGCCCAGATTTAATGTGGCACTTTTTTAGGCCATTTTCTATTTTTTTTTTTTTTTGATTTTCAGGAGGCTGTAAGTTCTCTTATTTAGGAGGTGGTACGTGCTCCCTTGTTAACTCGGCATTAGCCGGTTAGTGCACAATAAAACATGTTAGCTAGTTAGTCCTTCCACACCCATTCTCTGCCCGTGACACGCCCTCACCAAAAATATTTTTAGAAAATTGCTAACACACGGTTAGCGCATGGAAAAGGGGAAAATACCGTAAAATGCTTTAATGCATTTTGCGGTAGCCTGTTTTCCCGCAATGAACACTATTTCGTAGAAGGGCTTGTTCCAGGCGGGACCAGCCTACCTGAACACTCACTGTGAGGATACCCTCTTCACACCACCTCTGAAATGGGGACGGCTTACCCAAATGATTCTCACACAAGTGGTTGTCACTTCAGCACAATTCTCTTTATTTTACGGTATTTTCCCCTTTTGTGACTCTGGGCAAGTCACTTAACCCTCCATTGCCCCATGTAAACCGCATTGAGCCTGCCATGAGTGGGAAAGCGCGGGGTACAAATGTAACAAAAATAAATAAAATTTTCTTGCTTTAATAAGCAGACAATTACCAAAAGCAAGGGCAGAGTGTAAGCAGCTACTAAAACGTAAAACTATAACGGTTAGAAGTGGGGTGCTAGGTGATAATCAGCTCCCTAACCACCTCTTAGACTCCCCCCAGACTATGGGTGGTTCGTTCTTTTTATAACTTTCTAGCTGTCTGTATGTCCCATCCCTCTCATATGCCTATCTATGTTATATCACCAATCATTTCTTTACTTACTAATTCCACCCATGTTCCAGAATAATCTTTCCCATCTTCTGTCTTGTTTCTGTGTCTCGTCCAGCTACAGTTTTTCCTCTAAATTCCTAACATTCCGGAGTTAGTTAGCTCCTGGTAACATCCTTATCTACTTAAAATACAAGCTGAGGATGCTGTAGCAGTAATGACCAGATGCTAAAAAGCACATATCTCCATGCAGGCTTTGTCTTGTCCACAAGGAGGGTGAGCCCTTAGGTCCCGCAAGGCCCAAAAGGACCTCAAAGGACAGCCGCGCAACCCCAAGTCTTCACCCGCGGCAACCGCCGTTCACCAAGGGTTGAGCCCCCAGCTGCAGGCGGTCAACGGGACTTCAGGAACCATGGGGTTACCGGACTGGCCTGGGCAGGAACTGGGAGAGAAGCGGGCAAGTGGAAGCGTCCAAAGACTGGCAGGAGATCAGGGCCGGCAGCCAAAGCGTAGTCGGGGTCAGGCAAGAGGTCAAGGCCGGCAGCTAGTAGAGAAGTCAAAGTCAGGCTGGAGGTCGAGGCAGGCAGCTAGGCAGAGAAACCAGGAAACAGTCCAAATTCCAAAATCCGCAAAACCAGGAAAACACCAAAACACAGGAACCACGGAGATAGGCTTCGGGAACAGAACCTGAAGCAAAGTGCTAGCTCAGTTCCCCACTTTAAATACAGAACTATATCAGCCGCCCCGCCCCCATAGGAACAGCTGACCAATCCAGTCCTGGGTATCGGCAGAGCCCCTCTGATTGGCTCTGTCCGATCTCCCAGGCGGGACCACCAACTTGGCCTCCCAATCCGGCACCTCAGAGGCGGAGCTCTGGACCCTTCTGCCCAGGAGGGAGGAAGACGCCGACCATCGCGTCCTGGTGCCGCCTCCTTCGGCGGCGAGAACATCGCCCCCACAACCGGCGACCGAGAGACCGGCGGCCACAGTCGCCAGCCTCCGGTCCCGGCGGAACGGCCCTCCCTGCGGTGGGGCCCGACTCCACGCTGAGGCCTTCGGGCCGCTACCCCTCGCCGCGGAGGACGCTGGCTCCCGCCCCCCGCGGCGGAAGAGCAGGTAGGGGCGCGGGACGCGACAGGCTTCCTCTAATGCAATTCATATGTGTAAATCCCTTTACAGAAGAGCTTATAATGTCACCCATTTTTGTCATGCTCAAAGAGCACTGATTCCTGCATAACTTCACCAGCACAGTCATACATGTCACATATGTTGATTTTAAAGGATTCTTTTGTAATAACCATGTCTCTGATGCTAACTATGTGACAACCAGTGGCATAACTACGTGGGGCCTGAGGGGGCCTGGGCCCCCGTAGATTTGGCCCTGGCCCCCTGCCGACGATCCCCTTGAACCCCCCTCCCGCCACCAACCCTCCCCTGGCGTCGCCGCCCGCCCCACCGCCGCATCAGATACCTTGTTTGCTGGCGGGGGTCCCTGAACCCCACCAGCTGAAGAGAGTCTTCTTCAGCACCGGAGTAGCGCCTTCATTCAACGAAGTTCCTGGTGCGATCAGCTGTTTCTGACGCCTTACGTCCTGCACTGTGCATGTAGCCCCGTGCAGGACGTAAGGCGTCAGAAACAGCTGATCACACCAGGAACTTTGTTGAACGAAGGCGCTACTCCGGGGCTGAAGAAGACTCTATTCGGCTGGCGGGGTTCGGGGAACCCCGCCAGCAAACAAGGTATCTGATGTAGCGGCGGGGCGGGCGATGACGGCGGGGGAGGGTTGGTGGCGGGAGGGGGGTTCAAGAGGGTCATCGGCAGGCCGGCAAGGGGGGTCCAATGTGGCGGCGGCTTGGGGGGGGTGGCTAAACAGTGCCCCCCAGCTCAGGCTCTGGCCCTCCCTCCCGGCAAGGTCTGGCTACGCCCCTGGTGACAACCCAGGTCTGCACAATCTTCTGTCTGGTTTCTTCTTAGTTAACTGGTCTGGCCTGGGCTGGCTTGCCTCTCTGACAGTCACAACAGGCCCATAAAACTTCTTGGTCCTTGATTAATTTCACTGTAGAAGTACTTCAGCCATAAATATGATCACATCTGGATTTAAACCACCTCAGGTTTTCTTTGGAGGAGCAAGGCAGTGTAGTCTAAGAATGGAACAGAGAATGTAAGCTGTGAATCTGATTGTTAAACTTCATTGTTCATAAGTCTATTGGGATACTATGGGTGTCTTTTATGAAGACATGGTAGCATTTTTAGCTCACGGTAGAAATCAGCTGGCGGTAAACGCCGAGACGTCTTTGGTTGTCTTGGCGTTTACCACCAGCTGATTTCTGTCGCAAGCTAAAAATGCTACCATGCACAATCAGATACTGGAATAAATTTAAAAGGAGACTTGGTAAAATTGATACTGTTTGATGCAAATGAATTTCCCAGACTTTTTGCTTAGTGTTAGTGTTTTGTTATAGACGTGAACAAGCTGTAGAGAAGAAATATCCAGGGACATACAAGAGGCATCCGGTGAGACCAATTGTGCACCCCAATACTGTAGAGAAACTGATTAAGAAGAAAGGCGGGACACACAAACCTGGAGTTCAGGCAAAAAGGTGAGACATTCCTCCGATAATAGCAGTTGTGGAAACGAACAAGCTCTTTTTTTTTCTTTAATCTGTGAACCAACATTTTTTCTACAAGTTTTCTTCTACTTTGTCATTAATGTTATACCTTGACCTAGAGGATTTACTTGTTTAAGCGCATGCACCATTCTTGCACTTAAAATGTAGGTGCACCTGTTTAGGCCACCTAAAAGCAGCCCTTAAATACCTTCGCCTAACTTAGGCACAGATCAAGTGTATTCCATAATAGTGTGCGTTGTTTTTTGAAATGCCCATGACCACACCCACTTTTGGACTGCACGCATGAGAACTTACGCGCACTACGTGGTAGAATACACCTAGAACATTCCGCACATACATTCTAATTAAAGCCAATTAGTGCCGCTAATTGGTTGTTAAGTACCAATTATCAGTGTTGATTGGCTTCTTAATCAATTAAGTTGTGCGCACAAATGGCCATACGGCCAAATTAGCGCACACAACTTAAGGCACCATTTATAGAATTCGGGAGTAAGTGGCCAACTTTGCCAGTGGTGCTGATTTTAGAAGGTTTATTTTAAAAAAAGCCATTTACACATGTATAAGTAGTGATTTTAGAAGCAGGGCTATTAATACGTGTCTGAAAGTAATATGCACACATTTGAAGGGGGTGTGTTCTTGTCGTGGTTTAATGGCATCAACCAACTTGTTCAAGGTGAGCAAATAACTCAGTACCCAATCATAAACAATATGGGGGCAAATCTATAACTTGGCTCTTCATAAGTACATAAGTACATAAGTAGTGCCATACTGGGAAAGACCAAAGGTCCATCTAGCCCAGCATCCTGTCACCGACAGTGGCCAATCCAGGTCAAGGGCACCTGGCACGCTCCCCAAACGTAAAAACATTCCAGACAAGTTATACCTAAAAATGCGGAATTTTTCCAAGTCCATTTAATAGCGGTCTATGGACTTGTCCTTTAGGAATCTATCTAACCCCTTTTTAAACTCCGTCAAGCTAACCGCCCGTACCACGTTCTCCGGCAACGAATTCCAGAGTCTAATTACACGTTGGGTGAAGAAAAATTTTCTCCGATTCGTTTTAAATTTACCACACTGTAGCTTCAACTCATGCCCTCTAGTCCTAGTATTTTTGGATAGCGTGAACAGTCGCTTCACATCCACCCGATCCATTCCACTCATTATTTTATACACTTCTATCATATCTCCCCTCAGCCGTCTCTTCTCCAAGCTGAAAAGCCCTAGCCTTCTCAGCCTCTCTTCATAGGAACACTGATGCCATGAGCTGTGCCAATTCTATAATTTATTTATTTAGATTTTTGCTCACACCTTTTTCAGTAGTAGCTCACGGTGAGTTACATTCAGGTACTTTGGATATTTTTCTGTCCCAGGAGGGCTCATAATCTAAGTTTGTACCTGAGGTAATGGAGGGTTAAGTGACTTGCCCAAGATCACAAGGAGCAGCAGTGGGATTTGAACTGGCCACCTCTGGATTGCAAGACCAGTGCTCTAACCACTAGGCCACTCCTCCACAATGGCATCTGTGCACCAAAATGTGCATTATAGAATGCTAGCATAAAACTGAATCAGCACGCTTACATTTATGTGCAAACATTTATGCCAGGTCAATGCAGGTGTGAATAGGTGCACCTTTAGTGTGCCATTGGAGACACGCCTATGTCCCTCCTATGCTCCGCCCATGTGTACACCCACTTGCTGTTGCATGCTAAGTTACTTATGCACTACCTTACAGAATAGTACATGGTGCAATTATGCATGTAACTGCAAATTTTCTGGACACAGGAATAACTGCAGGAACCCAGTTATAGAACTGTCCTTCATGTTTGCTAAAGTGCAATTAATTGGAGAGAAAAAGGTGAGCCTTTAAAGTATGCATGCATTCCCTATTTGCAGTGGCAATACATGTATACTTCAAAAAATATTCGGCATTTATACCTGCTCCGTCATCCACAGTTGGCCCTCAGGTTTACAGAAGTGATTGAGGAAGGAATTTTGCTTACCTCTCTGATGTTCAAAGCCACCTTAATGTTTTTTGGAGTTCGTTTTCCTAATCATTGTGCAGTTTTACAAACTTTGCTACTTACACATGTAAGCAGAATCCACTGCTTACACTAAAAGTGCCATTACTTGTATGTGCAAAGCACCGAGTGATACCACTCATTTTTGCATGTGCCTTTCTATTAGATGGCTGTTCTTGCTGTACATGCCACCAAATGCACACATGTTTTTTTCTGCAGCCTTTATGTATTTTACCAAAGGCTCATCATTCAGCAAGCCTTCTGTAAAATACATTGCTAATTTTGAACATCCTGATTTGGACATCTCTTTTCTGACCTCAATGCTCTATACAAAACTGAGCTGCACATATGGTAATTATTTTACAGCTTTACAATCCTTACATCTACTGAGAAGATCCAGAGGATAGGGTGTCAAGTGTGTCTGTCTTGCTCTGTTTACTTCTCAGAAACTGTATGCATTTGGCCATACCCTTGCTGACCCCCTTCTCTTCATACAGGAATAGAAGAAGTTTGATAGAGAGACATTCAGAAAGCTCAGGACTAGGGTAATAGGATGTGTCCTGAAGCTTTTGACACTCTTCTAATACTATAGAGCAGTGGTTCCCACACCTGGTCCTGGAGGCACCCCAGCCAGTCAGGTTTTCTGGATATCCACAATGTATATTCATGAGAGAGATTTGCATGCACTGCCTCTATTGCATGCAGATCTCTCTCATGAATATTCATTATGGATATCCTGAAAACCTGACTGGCCTGGGTGCCTCCAGGACCAGGTTTGGGAACCACTGGAGTCAACATTCAATGGGGCTTAAACTGCAGCAGAGGCTCTTGCTCACTTAAAACCATGCTCAGTGGGCCGTCCCTGAACGTACAGCAGCACTTAACCTCACAGTGCCACTGAATATCCCCTCTGACTACTGCAGTATGGTGTGGTTAGTGCCAGGGCAGTACAGGGGCAGAGTTGGGGAGAACCAGCTGTTATTCAAGTACCAGCCATATTCTATGTCAATGTCCACATAACTAACTGGGTAGATAGGAACGCTCGAAAAGGCTGTCCTATCTTTGCCCACTTAGCTATGCAGCTGCTGGCACTGAGTATTTGCTGGCAGCCACATAACTTCCGGGTAAGTAGCTGACCCGGATGTTCAATGCTAGTGTCCAGACATTACCTCAGGATTGCATATCTGAGTTTGATTCAACCCATGGCTGCCAATGGCTTTAAAACCACTAACTGCTGTGGACTGAATATCGGGCCCAGTAACTTCACATCTTTTAACATTTCTACAATGCTTGTTCTGCTTTGGTGGATGACCTCCAACAACTGCATAATAATATTTTAATTTGCATTGCAGGCCTGACTTACTAAGGTCAGAGGGTATTCCCAACATAGAGCTGGCACCCAGTAGCTCACCAGTTTCTGGAAGCCCAAAAATATCAGCACAGGGTGGGAAAGGGAGATATCGGAGCAAGCCACGTCACCGACGTGGTAATAGTAAAGGCAGCCAGAATGAATTTGCAGGGATCCTGAAAACCCAGCCATCACAAGAAGACCCACCTCAAACATCTCAGCATTCTCTCCATTCTCACCACAGCCTGCAGCACCTTCACCACCAGCAACACCATAATCATCATCCACCGAATCATCATCACGCTCTCAACATCCATGGGCAAGATATAGCCAACTGTGCAAACAATCTGAGGTACTTTGGGCCTGCTGCTGCTTTGCGCAGCCCCCTGAGTAACCATGCGCAGAGGCGCATGTCAGGCTCCAGCCCAGACCTCATCTCTACCACAATGGAAGTGGACTGCCAAAGAAATCCAGGGACTGACAGTACAGAGGAAGGGCGATGGGACTGTTGTGAAGAAGGTCGGTGCACACTCTGTCCTGAATGCATGGAGACCAGAGGCAGCCAGGAGCAGAGCAGTGTCCTCCCATTGGAAGCAAAAAGTTCTGTTCTTAACTGTCCTGAGTCTCCGGGACAAGGTCCCTTGCAGGAGAACTCCAGATTTGCAGAAAAGATGAAAGATAATGAGTTCAACAGCTGCAAGTCACCATTGTCTCTGGGCACACCTCAGCACCTTACACCTCCAGTTCTACCTCGCAAAACAAGACCTGTACGAAAGGTAAGGACAGTTACAAATCTTAAACTATGTATTTTCAAAGGTAATCTCTTTTAGTTTTTACAAATGCAAAATTTTTTCTTAACTCCTCACAATTTCAATGAGCACAGTGTACATGAAAGAGCAGTGTAAGACTGAGAGCCAGTGGCGTAGGAAGGGGGTGGGCGGTGGGGCGGTCCACCCTGGGTGCACGCCGCTGGGGGGGTGTCGGCTCCGCTGGTTCACTGATCTCTCTCCCCCAAACAGGTTACTTCCTGTTCCGAGGCAGAGAGAGCAGGGAACCAGCGAAGCCGACGCAGCTCCCAGCAATGTGCAGTCTGGACGGATCGGCCCTCCCGCCCGTCCCTCGCCGCTCTCCGCTGTAAGTATGCGCTCCGGGGGAGGGGGAGAGTGCGCTCCAGAGGGTGGAGGGGGTGCCGTGCTGCACCCAGGGGGGGGTGCGCAGCGGCAACCCGCCCCGGGTGTCAGCTGCCCTCGCTACGGCACTGCTGAGAGCACCTCATTTTTAGCTTCTGAAGAATCTGTATTATTTAGGAATTAATGTGGGGACTAGGAGTGAAGGGTGTGGAAAGAATACTTTTGATGTCTATAACATCCAGTATGCTTGCTCAAAACACAGAGGGAATTTTAGAAACAGTGGATGCATCATTTACAGTGACAGCAGTGCCCTGGGAGGAGGACAGGAGAAAGACTATATTAATGCATTTAAGTAATGAAGTTACTCTGCTGTTTGCATTATTTATCACACGATTACTCTGCCCTGCTTGTTCTTTATTAGGGACATGTGTTTTCATGTCATTTAATTTCATTTGGTTTAGCAAGCATGAAATAATATACCAAAGTGACATAGTAATATGCACTAATATGAAAGAACTGCCATTATAGTGGGTTTTACAAAAATATTCTTTATTATTTATTTCTCAGCCAGGCCTCAGGCTGTTTACTCCAGGGGCTTTAGACAACTTCAGCCCCTTTTATTGCAGTCCAAATTTCTCCCACCATAATTATTACTTCCTTTTCATCCATACCAGACTAGTGCATAACAAATGGGTTATGTCCATCCACCAGCGGAAGGAGACAGAGAAAAAATAGTTACAAGTACTTCGCCCCTTAAGGGTATCATGGATCCTGGAATGTTCAGTATTTTTTCTGTCTTCAAGCAGATGGTTGATGAATCGTGAAGCTCCTTGACCGGGTGGTTTCCAGGTGTCAGTTGAATAGGGGGGTTTTGGCTAGTAGTCGTTGCTCATTTCTACACTGCTTTACTGAGCATGGTTGACACCCGGTGGTCCCAGGTCCCTCACCTCCCAGTTTGGTTGACACCTGATGGTGCCGGGTCCCTCCTCGTGCCTCTAGCTCCATTTCTACCCCATGGGAAAACTTTGGGAGTGTTGTGAGGCTGAAATTTATTATCAAATTCAAAACTTTCTGTGTCACAGTCTTCGGAACAGCTTAACTTTATTTACTATTCCTGCTGAGATAGCCTGACTTTTACTTCTGTGGTTTTTCTTGTAAAATAGGCTTCCGCTGCTTTAAGGAAACTGTAATAGTGTATGTTGCTAACTGTCGCTGTTAACAAGAGGCTGCCTCACTTAACCTTCACAGGATTTTGAGCTGGATTATTTCTGTTTTTTATTTCTGTGACATTTATTTTCTGTTTAAGCTTAACTCCTCGCTCTGTTAAGAAAAATGTGGCATTCTAGAGTGATGCATTATTGTTAAGATACTGGCAGCTGCATTGGTCCCATATCTTCCCACAGATTTTATTTCTGCTCCTTTAAGCCTCTTCAGCTCTATGGCTGTTATCCTCCTTTAGGTTGAGATTTACAGCGCTGACCCATTCTTTATTGCTAATGCTGCCGTAGCACTGGATACCCAGGTCTACACATCTCCTTGGGTTGAACATTTCCTGGTGGTAGAGGAAGTTTGCTTCAGTCCTCATTGCCGTCAACTTTGCCTCAGGGGTTCAGCAATGGTCTGCACAGTAGTTTCTGTCTGCTTTTCCACAGGTTATATTGCTGCATAGAGTCAGCTGTTTTCTTAGTTACGCAGTGATGACATCCCTAGCTGTCATACTTTACATCAGCCTTTTCTACCCTGTGGTGCCAATATCATTATTTTCTTTGCTATGTAGGATGCTGAGTATTGGCAGCAGCATCGTCATCATATACTGTACAGAGTGGCATTATCTTTTTATGCTTCAGAGAGTCGTCATTCTACTTGTTGCATCAAGCTAGCTACCCTATATGCTGCAGAGTGCCTTGGCATCTCTCTCTCTTCTTCTGGTTAGGGGCAGTACCTTGGTATGCTGCGAAATAGCAGCATCTTCTATTTTGCGAGTGCCAGCTTCTTGTAGACTCCGCTCTGGCATCATATTGCACGCCATAGATGGTAGCATCCTTACTGATGCATTGTGGCATCGTTCCTATACCTGCATTTTCCAGCATTCTAGTAGGCTGTTTTTTGGCTGCTTCCTTGTATGCCGCAAACGATATCCTTGTAGTCTGCCTCCTGGCAGTATCCTAGTAGGCTGTATTGTGACAACTTCCTTGTAGTCTACATAGTGGCAGCATTCTTGCCTGCCACCTGATAGCAGCATCGCTACCTGTGGCATGGTAGCAGCATTTCTGGCTACTTACTCCTGCCAGAACTCTGCGCTGAAAAAAAAAATCAAAATTCTGTGCAAAATAGTTAAAAATTCTGGGCACAAAATTTTCAAATTCTGCAAGTTTATTTGGCAGAATTTAACCAATATTATATCCCACTCTTCCTGAACACAGATACCATCCATAGCATCCCCCTTTTTATGTTTCAACACTTTTATTGAAGGTAATAACAGCGTATCAAAAACACAAATGCCACTACATTATCGACAGTCTATGTCACACACACATTGAAACTAATACAGTGGGCACTCTAGGCCTTCAATTATCATTTTAATAAAGCCCCACCAAACCCCCATCCTCAACTCCCCTCCCCACTGAATCCACTATTTGCCATCCGAAACGCAATGTCACTACAAAGCCCCAAACCCCCCTCCTCCATCCTATTCCCCCCTGTCTCGGAGGATTCAACCCAGGGCCTTGACTGATGGCACCTAGGTTGGTCCCACGAGAAACACTCCTTCCCCTCCCCCCTACCCAATCTAACTGGCTTCAGACCCCCCCCCCCCAAAAAAAGAAGAAAATCTAGGTTGAGGTATCAAAGTCGCCCTTTACATGATATTGACAATGAGGCTGCGCCCTCGGGGGCTTAAACTGGACAGGTAAGGAGTCCAAATCATCAGAAAAGCCTTCCAGCGCCTGGAGAACCCCTTGGCATCCCCAATTTCCCAAGTAGCCAATAGATGCACCTGATTCCTCCAGTGCCAATTTGCCAGAGGATCAGATAACGTCCAATATTGTAATATAACATTTCGGGCTCCTAGGGTCAATTTCTGGCACAAAAGGGTAACATGTCTACTCATAGGATAGTACGCTTTGGGTTTGTCAAGTACAAATTGCTCCACTGACCCCCGTACCACACAATCCAATATACGAGACAAAAACCTTCTGTCTGTTCCCAAAAATTTTGTACCTGGTGGCACCCACAAATAGCATGAAAAAAGATATGTCTATATTGCTTGCACTTGGAGCAATCAGACTCTCCCTGTGGATCCATATGAATCAACTGTACTTTAGCTACATATGCCCGAAGTATCACCCGTACTCCACATTCCCATAATCTTTCGTCCGTAGTCAAAAGGGAAATACACCTGAGGGTAGCTGCAACATCCCAATCCCCCAGATCTTCATCCCATCTCATCTTTAGCACTGAAAAGTCCCTACCCGGGTTCCCTGCAATAAGGGCCTTACTTAACCCTGACACTGATACTCCCACATCCAACATCCTTTGAAAAAACTCACGTATACATGATCCCAAGTGATTCCTCAGAGAAGAACCATCGAGGGTGGCCATGTAGAGGGGCATAATTGAACGGGGACGACCATCTCTAAGGGCGCCCATCCCTAAGGACGTCCCGGGAAAGGGGCGGGGAAACCGCTATTATCGAAACAAGATGGGCGTCACTTTCATTTCGATAATACGGTCGGGGATGCCCAAATCTCAATATTTTGGTCGCGATAGCCACCTATTCTTCTGCTCTAGCGATGGCACTTGGCTGGGAAACTCAGGTGCATGCAGCTCATTGTATGGTTCAGTTCCGTTGTTTCTCTCTATAGTGCCTCTTGTGGAGCTGTACTGAGTACTACAACTGCTACTAATCAATTCTATAGCGCTATTAGATGTATGCACTGCTGTACACCAAACATGTAAGAGACAGTGTCTGCTCAACAGAGCTTACAGTCTAATCAAGACAGACAAGTAAGGGATTAGAGAATTATTTATTTATTTCTTTTATTTATTTGTTACATTTGTATCCCACATTTTCCCACCTATTTGCAGGCTCAATGTGGCTTGCATAGTACCGGAAAGGCGTTTACAGATTCCGGTGTGAACAAATACAATGTGATGTTGTGGTAAGATGAAGTTTATATGGCAGAGCCACAATAAGAATTGTAGAGCGGAAGAGTATAAGAATCTTTGGCAACTGGTTAAACTTAAAACACTTTTTACATACTAATCAACGCGGTTCACCTAGCCAAGAAAACAGCAAGAACATCCACACCCCTATTTGACTAGGGCAAAACTATCATTTTAAAGAAAAACATTCTTGCAGTTTTGAAGAGAAAACCACAGTAACTTGTAGGACAAATCAAAGCTTCGATAACTTCAATATGTCTGGTGGGATTGATTAAAACAGACATGAGTATTGAACAAGAGAATAGGAGTTAGGAGTTAAAAGAATCCTCAAAAGACTGGGCTTTTAGCCTAGATTTGAATGCGGCCAGAGACCGAGCTTGACGCAGTGACTCAGGAAGTCCCTCCAGACTCGGCTCCCAGTTGGAGCATGTTACCTTGAGCTTTCATGGATTCAGTATGCACAACATATTCCACTTTTAGGGTTGTGCAAGCCCATCCACAAGTGCCTTCAGCATGTCCACTATCTCGTATACTATAGTGCCAGTGCAGAGGTAACTCTCACAAACCTGATGCCCCTGTTATGGAGTTCAGTGTAATATGGTGCCAGTGCTCTGTGGTTGGCTATAACTCCCGTAGTGAAATCATTGAATAACAACACTTAACACTCCTTGATATTCCAAAGTGCATTTTTGGTGGTGTAGCATCATGAACTTCTTTTTCTCCACGTGGTTCAGAATACGGGCTAGCACTGTCTTGGATGAGCATTCCCTTCACATTTTGGGCCTATTCTGTGTGCTCACCACCTAAATTCACATGCCCACCAGCCCTAGGCCTACTGTCTCTAAAATCCAAGATTCTACTATACTCCATAGTTCAGTGTCTTTAATACTTTCTGGAAGTCCTAGTATGCGCAGGCTATTTTGATGCCTTCAATTTTCTTGGTCCTTGAGTCTGGCTGGCAGTAAGAACTATGCATTTTCTCCTATGCCCCCAAATTTGTTCTTCCAGTATCCCAGCCCTGTCCTGCTGTAAAAGCTGCTGTTCAGTCTGGTGTATCTGCTGATCTGACCCTCCGGGCTTTGTTTGATATCAACTGCAAATGCCAGAAGTTTAGTCAGCTTTTCAACGACTGCCAATAGATTACGGGTGAGCTCTCTGATCGTCTTCTTTTGAATGGTAAACATTGCTGTCATCACTTCAGTCACCATCTTAGCCATATCCTCCCTATGTTTGTTATAGGTGGGCTGCAGGGTCTTTATCAGCCTACCTTCTTTCCAGCTGATTTCTATCAAGGTACCAGGTCCCGATCACCTTCTGGTACTTGCACCCATGCTCAATAGCAAATTATCATAGCATCTGATGTTAGAAAAAATAGTATTTCTGGAGGATGGGAGCAGAGCCAAGCTTTGGAGCCACCATTCAGTATGCCATCATCATATGATCCCAAGCCCCCCCCCCCCCCCCCCCCCCACACACACACACAATACTTCATAAATTAAACAAGTACAAGTAAGAACTTAAGCAGCTGGATACAGCGAGTGAATCCCTGCATATGGAAGAGGAGAGATGATGAACTAAGTAAAGGGGTACGTGTGATGATTGCAGGAGAATGGAGTCTGTTATTGTTTTGTCCAGGAGTGGGAATAGGAAAGAGGGAAGTAACTGGTGCTGAAAATACAGTACATACAGATTAGTGTTGAATAAAGATAAGACCGTAGCCTGCTGGTTTACTGCAACTCTTCCATGACCAACTTTTCCTATTAACCTGTTTGAGTCTTCCATCACTCCAGTATCAAGCTTTTGTTATCTTGGAGTCATTTTAGATTCTTCACTATCTTTTTTACTTCAGATCTTCATTTGACAAAATGTAGTTTCTTCATATTTTGGCAGTTGGGAACCATTCAACATCTTGTTAATTATGACAACTTTCATACCCATATCCTGTCATTTGTTTTGTTTCATGACTAGATTTTTATAATATTATTTATGTGGGTCTACCTCAGATCACTTGGAAAAAAATGCAGACCCTTCGGAATTTGGCCATTAGATTACTCTGTCATGCAAAACGTTCAGATCATATTACTCATCTATTTAAAAAAACAACACACTACACTGGTTACCTATGGAGCAGAGGATTATCTTTAAAGTAGCCTTCAGTGATCACCATCTTGTTTTGCCAAGTCCCAGAGCAGCTCAGTTAGAATATGCAAGGAAAAGTGCCTTTTATTTTCTCTCGCCCTATACATGGGATAATCCACCATTATCTATCCTTGGTAATTTGTCTCTCAAAAGTTTTAAAGCTGATTTGAAGACTTGATTGTTCAGTCAAGCATATGGCCACACTAGCTAACCTGAGATCACTTGTTTGGGGTCCTGCTACATCTGAGCTTTCCCACGCTTTGCGTTCCCCCGCCCCCTCAGCTTTTTTTCCTTTCATCTTTTTAGATTTGTAATTGTGGCAAAATGGTGAATTTTCCAGCATGAGAATTTTAAGAATATTTCATGAAGTGTTTTTCTTTAGTTTGGCCAGCAGGTGGTGTATGTTTATATTTAAAGCTGTTACAAAAAATAATGACTGTTCCTTCTTTAGTTTAGCACAGAGAGGAACTAACCTGCAATGATATGGCCAGCTACTTTTAAAATCTGCTGTTCTGGGCTTTGATTGGCCCAGGAGTTCAAACCCAGTCTGGAAATACTGGATTTTTCTCCAGTCTCAGATAGGGAGAGTAGAGAGAAAGATCTCTTCACTGAGGCCCTGTGAGCAGCTATTTTCCTGTATTCCCCAGGCACTATCCAGATAATGACAAAATGATGAGACAAAGTCAGCACGGATTTAGTGAAGGGAAGTCTTGCCTCACCAATCTAATGCATTTTTTTGAGGGGGTAAGCAAACATGTGGACAATGGGGAGCCGGTTGATATTGTATATCTGGATTTTCAGAAGGCGTTTGACAAAGTGCCGCACGAAAGACTCCTGAATTAATTGCAGAGTCATGGAATCGGAGGTAGGGTATTATTATGGATTAAGAACTGGTTGAAAGATAGGAAGCAGAGAGTAGGATTGCGTGGCCAGTATTCTCAGTGGAGGAGGGTAGTTAGTGGGGTCCCGCAGGGGTCTGTGCTGGGTCCGTTGCTTTTTAATGTATTTATAAATGACCTAGAGATGGGAATAACTAGTGAGGTAATTAAATTCGCCGATGACACAAAATTATTCAGGGTCGTCAAGTCGCAGGAGGAATGTGAACGATTACAGGAGGACCTTGCGAGACTGGGAGAATGGGCGTGCAAGTGGCAGATGAAGTTCAATGTTGACAAGTGCAAAGTGATGCATGTGGGTAAGAGGAACCCGAATTATAGCTACGTCTTGCAAGGTTCCACGTTAGGAGTTACGGATCAAGAAAGGGATCTGGGTGTCGTCGTCGATGATACGCTGAAACCTTCTGCTCAGTGTGCTGCTGCGGCTAGGAAAGCGAATAGAATGTTGGGTGTTATTAGGAAGGGTATGGAGTCCAGGTGTGCGGATGTTATAATGCCGTTGTATCGCTCCATGGTGCGACCGCACCTGGAGTATTGTGTTCAGTACTGGTCTCCGTATCTCAAAAAAGATATAGTAGAATTGGAAAAGGTACAGCGAAGGGCGACGAAAATGATAGTGGGGATGGGACGACTTTCCTATGAAGAGAGGCTGAGAAGGCTAGGGCTTTTCAGCTTGGAGAAGAGACGGCTGAGGGGAGATATGATAGAAGTGTATAAAATAATGAGTGGAATGGATCGGGTGGAGGTGAAGCGACTGTTCACGCTATCCAAAAATACTAGGACTAGAGGGCATGAGTTGAAGCTACAGTGTGGTAAATTTAAAACGAATCGGAGAAAATTTTTCTTCACCCAACGTGTAATTAGACTCTGGAATTCGTTGCCGGAGAACGTGGTACGGGCGGTTAGCTTGACGGAGTTTAAAAAGGGGTTAGATAGATTCCTAAAGGACAAGTCCATAGACCGCTATTAAATGGACTTGGAAAAATTCCGCATTTTTAGGTATAACTTGTCTGGAATGTTTTTACGTTTGGGGAGCGTGCCAGGTGCCCTTGACCTGGATTGGCCACTGTCGGTGACAGGATGCTGGGCTAGATGGACCTTTGGTCTTTCCCAGTATGGCACTACTTATGTACTTATGTACTTATGTTTAGATAGTTTTATAATTGATCCTTATTCAGTTACCTGTTGTTTGCCAGTTATTTTCCATCTGTTTTTTTATAGTTCACTGTTCAATATTTTTGTGAAAATAAACATAATTGTTTATTGGCTCTAATGTTCTAGACTGACTAAGAATCCCGGTGGTTTGTGTGTTGAGTCTGTGAGTGCTTTATAGGAACTGTAGGACCACTTGGAGTGTGGCCCCCACTATCCTAGAAATCACTGGGGAATAATTTGAGAGTCAGAGACTCACCCAGAAGTGCTTGGTTGGTGGGAGGAGGGTACGAGTGTAGAGCACAAGCGGCAGGTGCAGGCGGACCTGATCTGTGCTGGGGATAGACCCTCTAAGTGGCCGCAGGGGTAGCCCCAGGCAGGTGCTAGGCATTTCATGACAGTAATTTTTAACCTTCTACTTCTGTCCTATCATTACTTGGAGTTCCTTTCCGTTTCCTAATTTTGGTCTGTACACTGCTTTGCTTTGCTCTGCAATGTCAGTTTGAGTGGTATAGCAAGTTTTTAATAAACTGTAAACTACAAATGTGGAATTCCTTGCAGGTCAGATATTGAATCTTTAAAGATGTCATAGTTTCATCTAAATCATTATGACTGGAGAGAGAGGGAGTGCCATAGCAAGTAGACTCCCTTCTTTGACTTTATATGATTTTAGATGTGTAGTGCAAAGTATGATTTTGGTGCGGCTGGACTATTTCAATGCCCTGAATATTGGTATTTTCAATTATCGGACTGTATATTGTATATGTGGGGACTTAAATTCCAATATAGCTCATGTGGAGGGGCATAATCGAATGCAAACGCCTATCTCCATGGACGTCTATGTCCGAAAAGGGGTACATGAAGAAGCGGGACAGACCGTATTTTTGAAAAAATGGACGTTTTTCAGCTGGGCATTTGTTTATTTTAGCAATAATGGAACCAAAAAAACGCCCAGCTCAAAAATGTCCTAATCCGAGCCATTTGGTCGTGGGAGGGGCCACGATTCGTAGTACACTCGCCCCCCTGACATGCCAGGACACCAACTGGGCACCCTAGAGGTCAGTACGGTGGACTTCAGACAATGCTCCCACATGCATAGCTCACTTACCATGGGTGCTGAGCACCCAACCCCCCTCCCCCAAAACCCACTACCCACAAATGTACAACACTAACATAGCTCCTAGGGGTGAAGGGGACACCTACATGTGGGTACAGTGGGTTTTGGAGGCCTCCCATTTACCAGCACAAGTGTTACAGGTGGGGAGGATGGGCCTGGGTCCACCTGGCTGAAGTGCACTGCAGTACCCACTAAAAGTGCTCCAGGGACCTGCATACATGCAGGCCTCTAGGACTTGTTGCTGCTATATAACATTGGCACACCAGTTGACACCTGAAGACTAATCTCTCCGAAAACGTCCTTTATTGGAATAAGCACGCTTACTCACAGTTAACTGCAGATCACAGGTTGTGCCCCACTGGCAACGAGTCTCCCTGGTACTGAGATTAGCAGTAGGTCAGAGCTGGCAGAATGGTGTACAATGCCCTCTTTCAGCCACATTCAAGGTAAGAACTAAGTTCTGTAACGTGGCTAACACGTGAAAGGGATCTAAAACTGGCTTACAAAAATGGCCACTACCTCATGGACTACCAGAAACAAAACAGGGCACACTCTGACCCAGTAAGCAGGGAGAAAAGCACCATGGGAATAGAGCCTACCAACTACCAACATCGTGAGCATTTGCCACAAGCTAGTGGAATCACGGAGCCTAATACCCTACACCCACCACAATGCATTGCTGATGTGACTCTGCAGTGCCCTTAACAGAAAAGGTGTCACACTCACCCGAGAGCCACATCAGAACCAGGGAAAGGCTGTCAGAGGATAGAACACATTCTGCTGTCATGGAGGTGGGTACGGCATTTGAGGCTGGCATACAGGCTGGAAAAAAAGTTTGTAAAGTGGGGTTTTTTTGGTGGGAGGGGGTTAGTGACCACCGGGGGAGTCCGGGGAGGTCATCCCCGATTCCCTCCAGTGGTCATCTGGTCAGTTGGGGCACTTTTTTGGGACTTGTTCGTGAAAAAAAAGGGTCCAAAAAAAGTGACCCAAAATCGCGGTAAAAACGCCTTTTTTTTCGATTATCAGCTAAAGATGCCCATCTCTCCTCAGCCGATAACCACGCCCCAGTTCCGCCTTCACCACGCCTCCGACACGCCCCCGTCAACTTTACCCGTTTCTGCAACGGATTGCAGTTGGAAACGCCCAAAATCGGCTTTCGATTATACCAATTTGGGCGCCCACGGGAGAAAGACACCCATCTCCCGATTTGGGTCGCAATATAGGCGTTTTTCTCTTTTGATTATAAGCAGGACAATGTCCCAAACAATAATGCTTTACATAAAGATACTTTTCTTCATATATGTATAACAGAACTTATATTTTATTATAATTATAGCCAAGAGTGCCATCAGGCTATTCTTATACATGTGTAATATTCTCGACCATATCCAACTTAGTATGGGGATCTTCAGATTCTAATGCAGCTCACACCATTGGAACTCAGCGTTCCTTATTCTAAAAAGAAAAAAATGTTTGTGGCGCAAATCATCATAGGATCACCCATTGTATTTTTTTTTATTGTCAATTTTAAGCATCCTCAGTGTCAAACATTTTTCCAAAACGTGAGTAGTAAGAAGCAGCACTTATCTTTTTAAATTGGCAGCAACTTTTAGCAACAGGAGAACCTCCGCCAACTTGGCCAGGTTTCGACAGATTTCCTCAGGGAAGAGGCTCTCTAAAAGAACAGAAAATATATCAAAAACTGTCATAACACTAGTAGCAAAAATCTCTTGACTTACATTCCTACAACGATATATTAAACTTTCATAGCACTCACAGCTACGTAGTAATCATGCTCCTGCAGAAGAAAATAATGGCCACCACGTCTCAGCGCGAGCTTAAGCTTTAAATAGTCTACAGTTGATCGACAAAGCACAGCTTATGATTGGACCAAGGAACTGCACAGATAACCAATCAGATTAGAGACCACCAATCAATCTCAGAATTTAGTCCGTCAGGGTGTAAAGTTTGTAGTTGGAAAATCCAGCGCTGTTGTTTAAAATTCAATAACTGACTTGCATTCCCATCTTCCCACCGTAGCTGCACATGGTCTATAATCCTCCATTTAATCTCTCTTAATGAGTAATGAAACTCCAACCAATGTTGGACCAATGATGCTGTAAGGATTTGATTTTTGATCCTCGATTTATGCTCGTTAAGACTAGGCTTTACTGGTCACCCGCTGCTTTGTCTATACAGCACTTACAGTAGCTGTGTCACCAATCGTGCAGTTTGAATTACGCTTGGTTACCAGTTGTTTTTTGCGCCTATACCAACCCCTGACGCAGGTGCGGTAGCACCGAAACACGGCCCATGCCGGGTCTTTCTTCAATCAAAATTCATTATTAAAAGGATTTTTTTAAATACAAGAACTGTGTCCCTTTTGTTTTTAAAGGCCCTTTGTCCTGTTTTTTTTGCTTGGACTTTGTTTGTACTTAGTTCCCTCTCTTTGTTACACTGAATATTGGTATGTCATCTTTGAGTATCAGGGCGGGCAGGTGGTTCAGAATGCTGCTGCTCGAGTAATAGTAGGTATGTTGAAGTTTTCCCATGTAACACCTGTTCTTAAACAACTGCATTGACTACCAGTTTTACAAAGAATACATTTCAAGGTACTGGCGATTATATATCAGACTTTATTTGCTGATTCTCTATTTTATTTGAAGCAAGCCTTGATTATATATCAGCCGAGACATGCACTGCAGTCAGAGACTGCTATGTGGCTTTCTACTGATGTAGTGGTATGATTACGTCGTGTGGATATACAAGCTTCAGCTTCTGTTCCGGTTGGAATCTCCCTGTGGAATTGCACTATCTGGTCAGCTTCGCTATTGTGGTAGTTTTACACAGTTTAAAAAACTTTTGAAGACACAATTGTTTGTGACTTTGTTTTCTTGATTGCATATCGATTTGTTTTTATTTGGCAGCGGAGTGATGATATAAGGTTATTGCTCTTTATTTAATATTGTATATATGTTTGTTTTGTTTATTTTATTATGAATGTTTTTTCTAGAAACCACTTAGCTATAAGTGGTATACAAGTTTTTTAAAATGAATAATAAATAAATATCTCTCCTCTCTATCAGAATGGGGATGACACTTCTGAGGAAGAAGAAGGAGAAGTGGATAGTGAAGTGGAATTTCCCCGGAGAAAAAGGTAACAAGTGGCAACATATTAGAAACAAGTTTCCTTTTCAGAACCATTTTCTCTGTATCTTGGTGTCTTTTCTGTTGGTTTTAATAAGTTAAAGGTGTAGGTAAAAGTGGGTTGTTTGACCACGGAAAAACAAATCCTGGAGACAGTGATCTTGAAAATGCTTATTTATTTGTTAAAAAGACTCGACACAACTGTTGTGTTTTTTTCATGCTGCTTACGATACCAGACTTATTTACAAGCTGCGTTTAATCAAAGATCTTTTTAAAGACCATTTTGCCTACAGACTACTATATCGTTGGTCATCCTTCGCACAGATCAGCTGTTCTTTTAGGTGTCTAAGACTCCTGATGCAGGCCTGACGGCCGAAACACAACAGTTGTGTCGAGTCTTTTTAACAAATAAATAAGCATTTTCAAGATCACTGTCTCCAGGATTTGTTTTTCCGTGGTCAAACATCCCACTTTTACCTGCACTTGTGTTTTCCCGTGGGGCGTTTGAGTTCTCCGTTGCATTGCGGATTCTTCTGAATAAGTTAAAGGTGAACATGCTATGTTAATTAGTTATTTTGTCCCTAGTCCCTTGGTAATGGTGGAATTATGAAGCGATAAAAATGTACAGTGTTTCATTTGGCACTGAGGGATGTCTAGCCAGTTTAATTAAAGTAGAGTCCATCTCCATTCCATTCATCGATTTCTGCTCTGTTAGGGCATGTTAACAGATAGGGCTGTCATGCTGGTGGGGTGTAGGTAACATGCTTCCCCCTTTTGCACAGGGTCACAAAACAAGTGCATGGAGTATATCTTCTCTTACAGCATTTGCTGGATTGCACTTGGAGTTTCCCCTGAATTTTCTGCATATCTACCTTGCTTATAATTATGAACCTCTTTCTCTATGCCTAAAATTTGTGTATTACTCATTACAGTCTTTATAATATATAATTTGACAGTCTTTTTGCTTTGAAATAATCACTTTGACGATACCAATGTGCATTACTGTCTACAACACTATCCCCAATGAACACTGTCGCCCAAAGGATCTTATTCCTCAACGTGCTCCGATTGAAATTATATGTGACACGCTCAAGATTGCAGTGTGTGTTCATTACAGAAATCCAACTTACACTGCCAGCTTAAAATGAAAATGTTCCAACTGTTATCAACTATTGATAAGAGCAAAGATACATGTGTAAATGGCCTAGGTGACCCTGGGCTCTATGAAGAAATAGATATAGACTGACTAAATCAATTGCATTCTCTTCCAACAGAGCTAAGAGTCTTCAAGATTTGAAGATTAATCCTTAAAACACTGTTACAAGGCATCCTAGAGAGCTATCATACCCAATTCTCAAAATTAACAATGAAACTGAATTAAGTACATCCCATTCAATGATGGCATTAGGGGGTGGCAACCAAGGAAATTGTCCTGGGTCCTCATACCATAGGGATCCCCAAGCCTGCCTCAAACTGAAGAAGGCATGGGCTAAAGGTGGGCTTTGGTACCCCCTTTCCAGTTCCTTCCTCTGAGCCCCT
Organism: Microcaecilia unicolor; assembly: GCF_901765095.1. NCBI lineage: Eukaryota > Metazoa > Chordata > Amphibia > Gymnophiona > Siphonopidae > Microcaecilia > Microcaecilia unicolor. The sequence goes on along the minus strand of NC_044037.1, from coordinate 177,316,195 downwards.
GTAGTTCTAACACCAACTCTGATCCCATCATCCTAACATTTGTTTAAAACATTCCTTGAGATAATGGCAACTGTAGTCTGGGTAATTTCCTTAGCTGGCACGATCCATGGATTTTTGGCAGCACTATACAGAGAGTTCAGTAAAAGTTCTTATAGACTACCTTTACACTATCTAGATAGTACCAAGGCAGAATCAGAAATATCTGGAGAGTGTCGATATTCAGTCCACTTGCTGGATGAATTTTAGACAACAAAAAAAGCTGTCCTAAATTTATCTGGCTAACAAACTGAATATCGCCACTATCTGGATACTTCTGACATTGACCACTCTACAGATATATATTTTTATTTAACCTTCAGCTAGCGTTTTAAAAAATTGTTGACTGTGGCTGTTAAATATCATAGCGAATGTATCTACAAGCAAAGGCATTCAGTTATTGCCCTCCACAGGTAGTTTTTACTTATAGGGGTTTATATCATAACATATACCATGTTAGCTCAGATCAAAGTTCCACTGAACCCAGCATCTTATTTTTGACAGCGGCCAATCCAGTTTGTTAGGAAGATCTGCGTGGCAGATCCCAAGAGTAGATCCATGGCTTGTTGGCTTTCTCCAAGTCTGCTTAGATACTAGCTGTTTGCCTTCAGGAGCTTGTCCAAACTCCTTTTCAATCAGCAATGGTACTATATGCCTTGAGATACTCTCACACTGCAACAATTTCCACTAATTGAAGGAATATGAGTATTACACTGTAGCACCCTTCAGTGTATAAGAGGAAAAAAGACCTCACAGAGCTCCTAGACTATGGACATCTATTGGAGCTTGATATATGCCTTGATAGACATTCTCCAGCAATAAATTCTATAGCTTAAGTCTGCTCCCATTGAGTGAAAAAATACTGTGCAATCTCAAATTTATTGTAATTAGCTACCACTTAGTTTCATAAAGTGTTCCCTAATCTCAGCACAATATAAAAAGGTAAATTAACTGTTCTGTTTTTACCCATCCCACCCCATTCTTGATTTTGTACATTTCTATCATATTTCCTCTATCTCTTCTTCTCCAAGCTGAACAGCCCTAACCTGCTTAGACTTTCTTTAGAAGGAGACCATTCATCTCCTTTATCATTTCTCTTGCCCTTCTCTGTGCATTTTCTAATTCTGCTATATCATTCTTGATATCAAGGAATTATAGATCTCTACAGAAGCATTATGATATTCTCATTTTTGTTTCCTATCCCTTTCCACATTCTTAATATCACAGGCATAGCCAGACCTCGATTTGGAAGGGGGCATGATCCCAAAGTGTGTAGAGGAGCACATTTTGCCTCACCTCCCTGCCGCTCTCAACCCCTCCCTCCCCCCCCCCCCCCCCCCCACCAGAACCCCACATACCTGGGCTGGCAGGGGTCCCCAAGCCCTGCCAGCAGAAGCTTTCCTGCAGCAATATTCGCCACCGCGCTCCCTGCCCTGCTTTCACGCCCCAACGTGCATGCTTGGTTTTAGTGAAATTGACATTGTGAGAAGCTCGCGCATGCTCAATTTCATTAAAAACGAGCATGCACACAGGGCAGGCAGCACAGCGGCAAATAAGCTTCTGCTGGTGGGGCTTGGGGAATCCCACCAGCCAAACCAGCAGACCTTGGGGGGGGGCCTGAACCCAAATTGGGGGCCCAGGCTCCCAAGGCCCCCCTGTAGCTATGCTACTGCCCCCTCCCCAAGGCCCCCTGTGACTGCTCTACTGCCTAATATTCTATTTGATTTTTTGAAAACTACTGCACACAAAAGGATTTCAGCGTTAATTAATTCAAAGGTCTTTTTCTGGGGTGATGACTCCTAATACAGAACCTAGCATTGTGTACTCACAGCTAGGATTATTTTTATCTATGTCTATCACTTTGTTCTTATCCACATTAAATTTCATCTGCTGTTCAGATGCCTAGTTTCCCAGACTGGTGTGTTGTACATTTTCTCACACAGTCTGCTAATATTTTGATTGTTTTGTGTTATCTGCAAATTTTATCACCTCACATGTCACTCCATTTTCCTTATCTTTTATAAATATATCAAATAGCACTAGTCCTAGTACAGATCCCTCAAGCACTCCACTACTTGCCTTTTTCCAATGGGAAAACTGACCATTTAGTCCAAATTGCTGTTTACTGTCCTTCGACTGGTTACCAGTCCACAATAGGGCACTGCCTCCTATCTCTTGTTTTCCTTTTTAATTTTACTGAGAACTCTCTCATCATGAGGGACTTTGTTAATGCATTGTGAAGATCCAAATTAACCCCCCCCCCCCTGTTTATAAAGCCACGCTAGCGGCTGCCAGTGCAGTAATGCCGACACAGCCCATTCACTTTGAATGAGCTGTGTCAGCATTGCCACACGGCAGCCGCAAGTGAGGCTTTGTAAACGGGGGGGAGGGGGGGGGTTAGTTATTGACTAATTTATCCTTATCCACATGCTTTTTCACTCCTTTGAAAAATTTGAATAGTTTACTAAGGTATGACTTTCCTTTCTTGAATCCATGTTGGCTCTTCCCAAATATTTATACATATGATAAGTAATCAAAGCAGATAGAGGTATATAAAATAATGAGTGGAGTGGAACAGGTGGATGTGAAGCGTCTGTTCACGCTTTCCAAAAATACTAGGACTAGGGGGCATGCGATTAAACTACAGTGTAGTAACTTTAAAACAAATCGGAGAAAATTTTTCTTCACCCAACGTGTAATTAAACTCTGGAATTCATTGCCGGAAAATGTGGTGAAGGCGGTTAGCTTAGCAGAGTTTAAAAAGGGGTTGGACGGTTTCCTAAAGGACAAGTCCATAAACCGCTACTAAACGGACTTGGAAAAATCCAAAATCCCAGGAATAACATGTATAGAATGTTTGTACGTTTGGGAAGCTTGCCAGGTGCCCTTGGCCTGGATTGGCCGCTGTCGTGGACAAGATGCTGGGCTCGATGGACCCTTGGTCTTTTCCCAGTATGGCATTACTTATGTACTTATGTACTTATGTTTTGCTTTCCGTATTGCCCCAGGGAAAATGTACCCACTGAGATTTATGCCTGCTTTTCTCTGTGGGTCCTTTATCTAGCTAAAACAATGAGCATAGTTTTGAAAATTCAAAAGGATGCCCATTGTTGCTTCCCCCAATCTAATGCCATCTTGGGTATGCCTCCAAACAATGCAGGTAAAATTAGACATGTGTTGAGAAACAACCCATGTCATTTCACCCACATAGAGAATGGGTAGTTTTCAGAAAGTCCATTTCCACAGAGAAAACAGGAATTAGCTTTGAGAATTGCTTTTCTTGAGGTTACTTTCATAGCAAGTGGCCTAACTTGTGTACAAGGAATGTACTTAAGTTATATTCGTAGGAGCCAACTTTTCAAAATGATTGGGGGTGCTCAACTTGGCACATATTACCATGTCTGTAAAAAGGAAAACAAAGTATGACAGGATCATGAGCACAACTGGCCTGGCAAAATTCCCCTGGCCCGGCCTCCAAGGGGGGGCCCGGCTTCAGCAAGCTTCTTCCTGCCTGCCTTCTTCTGGATCTGTCTCTCTCCTGCTCCTGTGTGCCAGGGTCCCAGCACACAGGAGTAGGAGATAACAGACCGAGGGAGGAGCAGTCAGACACAGGAAGGTAAGAGGGGAGGCAGTCTGAGTGTGTGTGTGTGTGGGGGGGAGAGACGACGGTCCTGCCCCGGGCCCGGCCATGTCTCTCGGCAGCCCTGTTGTGTCTGGGAGCACTCCCGGTGCTGTAGTTTGGGCAGAGCAGAGGAGTTGCAATGTATTTTATAAAACATTCAAGCCACATGCATAGATTTATACTTTCTTTGTACCAGGTGTAAATTTGTATGAGCACATTTGTGCTCTACTAGGGGTCGTTGGGGACAAGCCTTGTCATATAGGTGCTTTCATATAAAATTAGCCCCCACATGTGTAAGTATGATATCTGTTTTGTTTGTAGTGTAATGATTTTTATTTGTGTTTAATTGTAACATAGTAATATAGAAATGATGGCAAATAAAGACCAGCATGACCCGTCCAGTCTGCTCAGAAAGGCAGCTAGGGTTGTACCTATGACTCCATGTGAGTTAAATCTCTCTCCCCCCACCTCCCGCCCCCCTTTGTAACTGACGCCTGATTCAGTCTATCCTATTCTTTGCCAATTTTTAAAAAATTCTATAGAGTGTGAAAGTTTTACTGTGAGTGGAAATGATCAATACTTTTATTCCTTTTTCATACTGTATAGGGAACCTCTGTGTTTATCCCACGCCTAAGAGCCTATTAGACAGGCAGGGTATATATATTAATGACATTAAATAAGTAAAGTGAAACCCTGTCAAATCATTTTATATGTCATTTGCATGTCTTTTTACATTATCAGGACTCACCGTTGCATGAGCAGCTGTCAGTCCTATTCAACTTTCAGCTCAGAGAACTTGTCGGTTTCTGATGGAGAGGAGGGTAACACAAGTGATCACTCAAACAGCCCCGATGAGCTGGTTAGTAGCAACAAAGATCAACTAGGAGACAAGATGGAGGACATGCTGTCCCAGACTCCGGAGATTCCCATCGAGATCTCCACCCAGTCGGATGGACTTTCGGACAAAGAGTGCGCAGTCCGCAGGGTGAAAACACAGATGTCCCTGGGAAAACTCTGTGCAGAGGAACATGGCTATGAAGTCAGTGGCTTTCTTAATTTTTGGTCTTCTTTGATTTTTTTTTTCAGCGTCATCAGGTGTTCTTACCATGTTCTTACCCAGCTGCTTGTTATATATCTTACAATAACTTTGCATTTACCACAGAATTATCCAGTCAATGCCTAGTGTTTATCGTGAAAATATCCTTTTCCTGCTTTGTATCTGGCATGAAATAATCCTGTTATCTCGGATTGATTATCATGAAATTACTCTGTTATCCACTGTAGAATTATTCTTCCACTGTTTAGTATTTAACAGGCCTTATTATAGCAGCACTTTCACAACACATGCAGATTCTAAGGGACGGTGGGGGGGAGAGAGGCATGTATTGGGAACGATTAGCCAGGCTGAAAAGCTACACATGTAGTCCCCATTTTACAAGGAAAATACTTGTGTAGACCAAAATATTTCAGTCAGCTTTTACATCTGCTCTGAGGAAGGCATAAGTGCCAGCTTCAAGGGGCAGTTGCAAAGCCTGATGGTTTCCTCCGACCAACTCTGCACGTAAGTCGTGCTCTTGATCCCACCCCCTGAGTAGTCAAATCCACCCAGCACCAAAGGACCATCCTCACCAGCAGTGAATACTCCTTTCCTCCTGATTCCACCCTTGGCACTTGCTGGAGGCTATTTATGGTGGTCCAGTGGGGAGCAGGAGCATTCTTCAGTCACTCCTGCTGCATTCTGTGCCCAGGTCCAAAATAACACCTACTTCTGCATACAACACAACATATAAAATTTAAACACACACAGGGGCCCTTTTACTAAGCCGTGTAGGCACATACGCACATCCTACGCACCTCAGTTTTGAACTACTGCCTAGGCACCATGTGGCCCGGGTAGTAATTTCATTTTTTACACGCATTGACTAAGCGTGCCGGAAATTTTCCTGTGCACGGCGCTAACCGGGCGGTAATCGGCATTGTACACTCATATACCATTACTGCCCGGTTAATGCGTGAGACTTTACAGCCAGGTCAGTGGGTGGTGGTAAGGTCTCAGATCCAAAATGGACACTCAACAATTTTTATTTTGCCGCACGTCCATTTTCGGCCCTAAAATAAAAGGTCTTTTTTGCAGGCGCACTGAAAAATGGACCTGCATGCATCCAATACATGCATCTACACCAGCGCACCTTAGTAAAAGCACCCCACAGTTTGAACTTGGGCACTGGGTGGAGCGGGAGCGAGTGGAAATCACTTCTGTTCCCCGTTGGACCACCATGGAGCCCCTAGTAGGTGCAGCATCAGAGAGGATGTCTTCAATGCTGGGGCAGTTCAGGGGAGAAGTTGCTAATTGCTGTTGATACAGGTTTGGGGTGCAGTGTTATCTTTCATGCTTTAAAGGTTGGGTTGGGTGGGTCTGCACTGGTGCAGGAGAGGATCGACAGTGCGTGGATATCAGGAGCATCTGTTTAAAAAGCATCTCCCATAAGTATTTGGGGGAGAGCAGGATGATCTTTTTCCCACATGCAGCTTTTTAAAATCCTGCTGTGCATATGTACAATCCTGCACATCCTTATAGAGCCTTTTGTGTAAAATACCTGGGTAACTGTGAACGTCCCAACCTAGGCATCTCAATTCCCATCTCAAAGCTCTATGTAAAACTAAGTTTTATTATGTAGTAACCCTGCAAAGTCTTGGCACATACATAACCAAGAAAATAAGCTATCCACTGGATTATTACAATAGAATTACTTAACCACTGTTTCTCAGTTACTCTGCAATTATCTCACCAGTGGTTGTATTTCTGGTAACAGTAATTTAGACCCACAGTTCTCAAGTACTCACTTTACACCAATATTATGATGTTTCACATAAATCATTTATTTTGATATTTTACAGTGCCTTTCATACATACATACCACTAATCATCAATCTCTCACCAGTCACTCCAGAACTCCTTATTTCTAGCCTATCTCTCCAACACATTTAATCACTACTACATCGCACCTGTTATCACTCTACTAGCACAAGCTTGTTATTACATCGCTGAATGATACATATACAGCTCACATTGAGGCTTTCCCACTTGCCCATATACAAGACTCTAAAGGGCTTGTTTCCTATTTCAAGCCAAAGCAGCATAAAAGTTCTTGTTATATCAATGTCCCACATATATAATCGGAACCAAATGAGCAGTCCGTAGGGATGCCAAATCGCGAGCTTTAAACTTCTTTTATCCAGTTGTATAGCTGTGCTCGGTGCGTACGATTCTAGGTGAAGTAAAGGCTACTGGAGGTACCGCACCAATCTATTCAGCTACTATTCATTGAGTCATCATGGTTCCCAATGCGTGACCGCATTTCATCAAAGACTTCATCAGGAGAACCAAATCATCCTCACATCAGGTCTATTGTCTAAACCTGGATTACCTAAACAATAATTTAGGCCAGGGGTGGGCAACCTTGGTCTTTGAGGGCCACAACCCATTCGGGTTTTTAGGATTTCCCCAATGAATATGTATGAGATCTATTTGCATGCACTGCCTCCATTGTTTGCAAATAGATCTCATGCATATTCATTGGCCAAATCTTGAAAACCTGACTGGGTTGCGGCCCTCATGAAGCGAGGTTGCTCACCTAGGCTGTATCCTTTGTTCTGCTCTGCATTTGCCACTGAATTATTTTGTTGCCCTCTTTTACCCATTATGGAATTATCCAGATTTTACTGGGCGTTTACTATGGAATTACTTTATTATACTTTCTGGCACTTTCCGTGGAGATAGCCAGCCAGCCAGCCACTGTGTGGCACTGCCCAGATAATATAATGACTGTTGTCTAATGAAGTTATCATCTGCACCTGAATGAACAATCACACACTTCCTGATAGAGAGGGAAACGTTTTAAAGCCATTTACCCCTGTAAAGAGCTATTTATCCAGGTAAAAGAGCTTTTTGAAAGTTGCCCAGCTGTATATTAATTAAAACAGAGAAGCAAGGTCTCACAAAAGATGATAATGGTTAAGAAGAGTAAACAAAGTAAATGAAAAGTGTTTTATTAAAAGTCAGCTAAAAACACAAAACCTAACACGGCCTGTTTATTCGTAAAAGTAGGCAGATTGTTCCATAATTTTTTTTTAATAGGTGTATTCTTGTAATATTATTATTTGTCTTGTAATGATTCTTCTTAATTTGTTATGTAAACTGCATTGAATCTGAGCTTAACGGAGGCGTTCCTAATGGTGGGATTAGGGTGTGGATTAAAACGTTTAAATTATAAATGGGGGAAAGCAAGGCACAAGGATATCTGTCTGGAAGCATTCTTATGAAAATGGCCACATAGACATCCTTGCAGGAGTAGTTTAGTGGTTAATACAGTGGATTTTTTTTTTTGTTACATTTGTACCCTGGGCTTTCCCACTCATGGCAGGCTCAATGCGGCTTACATGGGGCAATGGAGGGTTAAGTGACTTGCCCAGAGTCACAAGGAGCTGCCTGTGCCTGAAGTGGGAATTGAACTCAGTTCCCCAGGACCAGAGTCCACCACCCTAACCACTAGGCCACTCCTCTACTGTAAACCAAGGGACACATGTTACTCTTTGTTTTTTTGTAAATGTAATTCCTCCAGGAACAGAAAAATGCCTACTGTACCTGAATGTACACACTTCAGTAGCCTTCAGGCTTGTAGGTGTCCTATATCTTTAGGTACAGTAAGGAAAACAAATTAATAGTGTCACAGTGGGATTTGAACCGGTGTCCCTTGGTTTACAGTCCACTGCACTAACCACTAGGCTACTCCTGTAATCTGCTTGCTCCTTTATTCAAATGCCCATAATACCTGCAGCTGACATAGAGCCTGCTTTTCCTTTCTGGGTTAACTTTCAGGGGAGAGGGAGGAGACAGCAACCACTGGGGGATTAAGGAAGGGTCATGCTTAATCCCTCCAGTGGTCAACTGCTCAATAAGAGAACCTTTTTGTAACTTGGATGTGACCGAAACAAGTCTAGATAAAAACATCCTTCTTTTTAGACATGGATATTTCTTCCCGTTCGAAAATCGCTGGTGGATGTCCTACTTTTGGGCCTTCTTACTTCTCCCACACAAAACATGCATATAACATGCCCTCCAACTGCAGTGTAAAACATCCAAATGCTGACTTTCCAAAATTGGAATTTGGACATTTGTAGCAGATGGGAGGTTTTTTTTTTAGGCATTTTGAGGATCCATCTGCTTTGAAAATGAGCACCATAGGCGCTTATAGCAATTGTGAGTAGAAGCAGTCACATATTTTTACACCTTCTGGGGAGTTGGTGTAAAGATACATGTGTGACTCTGCCTGCACTCCAATCAAGCTCCTCCTGTAAAACATACCTACCCTTGGGCCGCATAAAAATAGGCCGTAATATTCTCTGTGCCAACATTATTCACATATAATCTTGGGGTAATTTTGTAAAAGCCCTGTTCTGCAGGGAAAACAGGTTTACCCACAGAAAAGTTTATAAAATTTACCGTCATATTGTGCAATTGAATAATAATGTAAAAATTGATGACTTCAAACCAGTCAATTGAATAGGTACGTTCTGAACACCTAACCTGAGACTCAGAATTACTTTTATAAATGGAAAACAGCTTTAAAAAATACTCATTGCACATCCTCTCTTCATTGTCTTCCAGAATCCAGGCCATTTTGGAGAATCGGACTGTGACTCTTCAGAAGGGGAGTGCTCAGATGCCACGATCAGGACCAATAAGCCCTGCAGTCCTGCAACATGGTAAAGAAGCAATTCCTGCTGAGCCTTTCCAAGCAAAAAGTTATCCCCTTTCAATCTTCCGTACAACTCTCACAGACTCCTTGGATTTCCCCTTCCCCAGATGCTTTTTTTTATTTTTATTTTTTTGCAAAAAGAAGGCATTGACAGGCTCCTTCTTTCTCCCCTTCATCCTACCACTCCTGTCCCCTCCCATCCCTGGAAACAATCTGCAATAAGCGAGAGACATGGACTCTTCTCAAGCCTCTGGGAAAAATATCTTAGAAATGAAGTTACGTTCTCACTGGAGCATTTCAATCACAAATGGCAGGGATATATTTTGTTGAAATAATCAAGCTACTGTAACACTGATATTTATTTTATTTTTTTTATGTTTTAACACTTTGTACTGTAAAGAGTAGAATATATATTACATTCATATGTAGAGACTCTATAATTTAAGAAACAAGAGAAACACAGGCTGAAAAATTCCTGGTAAGTCTTAACATGACATGCATGTACCAGGATTCTGAATTGCTGCTTTTTGTGTGGACCAGGCCTAGGAGCCCTTGTAACGACAGTAAAACAGACTACAGTGAAGAAAAATTTCAATCCGTCATTCTTACCAAGCAAAGAGGCAACAGAACTGTACTAACAACAAAAGAGCTTTGACACAACCAGGCGGGTCCACAGTATCCTTCATACACCTTGCAAGGCCTTGTACAACTAAGCCAGAAATTTCCCCATGAATCTTCTCGGAGATCAGGATATATTAGAAAGAATTTCCGCAACCGAATGTGCTTGGGCCTCCTGTGTAATTCAAAACATGTTGGCCAAAATTGCTGGAAGGCATGTCTTGAAGGTGTCTAGTCTGTGGCTGTATTTCTGCATTTTGCACCTCCCTGTACATGAGAAAAGCAAGGCTTCCATCTACACATCCCCATCAAAATACCCATCCACACTCCTGCTTCCTTTCTAACTTGTCCTGGGGAAACTCTAGAGGACAGCAGTAATGAAAAGTGCTGGTATGTTGAATCTTAGAAACAAAATTCAATTATGGCAGACTTGGAATGACGGCACTTACTTTTCATCACTGTCATTTCATTGGTGCTGCCATCGCATGCTGAAAAGGAAACGTGATTCCCGTTAAATTCAGAAAGGGTTTTTCATGACACAAGTGTTCCATTTGCCACATCTTCCCCAGTCTGCTGTGAACAAAGAGGAGCAAATAACATCTACCAAATCAGTGTTGGAAAAAATAAGAACTTGGAGTAAATTGTGGAACACACCTTCCAGGAAAGCAGAGGATGCCTGAGTAATGGAGTGTATGTCAAGCAGACAAGAAAGCATCAGGTGCAGCATGTCAGCTATCAAGACTGACCAAGCAATGAAAAACCAGTGAAAAAAAAAATCCAAAATCATGGTTGGGGGCTGAACTGGGAAGAACAAAAGGGACCTTTTTCAGTATCAACCCTCTCCATATGTTTATTGTTTTCATTTTATATTGTTTACATTGGTAGCTGCCTGCCTTTCATATTAGATTTTATGAAATGCTAAAAAACAAATGTCATAGCACCTTGGTTAATGGAAATGTTTCTCCAGTAATTGCTAAGCATTTGAAGATCTGTCTAGCAATGTTCCCGCTAAGCTAGGCAGGAGTTTTCCAACTGCGTTGCTGCCATTGGGGGGGGGGGGGGGGGGGTAATGCTTCAGTATTGTGTTTTCAGTCGAGACAGGCACTTTCCCTGGAATTCTGCAGAGCTTACCGGTCCCTCACTATTGGAAATGTGATAGTGAAACAGCACCCCCCCCCCCCCCCCACACACACACACACACACACACACTGACAGGACTGTAGGTGGAGGACTCCCACTCAGCTTAAAGGAAACAGTGCTATCTAGTAAACCTCTGCTGCTTGCTTCAGACAGGGGTGTCAGCGTGGTCCGTCTAAATCATAAAGCGGTCTTTAGTAAGACTGCAGTAAGAAGTGGCCTTAGTGCGCCCTTGTGCAGGTCTTTCCCGTGGGCAAGCAGTTGGATAGAGAGGCTACCATAAGAAGAATAACCAGTGTTTATCAGGACTGCTAAATTTCCTGTTCAGGCAATGGCAGATTTAAAATTCCATGGACCCGATATTCAGCCAGTAGCAATCAGTGTTTGGTTGACTGCCGCTGACATTATACCTGGAAATTCAGTGGCAGGCCATTTCCAGGCTCCAGCACTGAATTTCCTTGTATACAAAGCCAGCCAAATTATAGCTGGTAGTGTGATATTCGGCACATAACCGGCTATAAAGACCCCCATAAAGATAGGACTACCTTTTATGCGGTCTTATTTATGTGGTTAACTTTAACCGGTTAAATGCGGAATATTATACTTAACCAGTTAAGTTACAGTGCAGCCCCCAGAACGCCCCCAAAGTAGACTGTTTTGGCTTGGGCATTATCCAGTTAGGTGCCGCTGAAAATGCCTGGTTAGCATCAAACAGGCAATTTAACCGGCCAGTAGCTCCTGGCTGTTTAAATCATTTTGACTATCAGACCCGGTGAAGATAAAATAAAGTATACAGGGCTGAACATATAGACTGTACATGATCCCTCATTTGGTTAGGTCCGAGATATTAAGAAGATTAAAGTGTTGATTCTTATCCCCTGCTAACAGAGAGAGCTTGAAGCACTTGGTGGCCATCTTTGAGTTTGACAGAAGGGCTTGGGATCTTATGTGAGGGGAGGGGTCCTAAACTGAAAGAAAAAAAAAACAAATGCAAATGTAGGCAGATAAAGACCATACAGCCTATCCAGTCTACCCATCCATGCCATCTACTGTCCCTGTCACTCCCTTTGAGATCCTATGTACATGTCCCAAGCTCTCTTGAATTCAGATACTGTTTACGTCTCCACCACTTTGACTGGAAGGCCATTCCACAAATTCACCACCTTTTCTGTGAAGAAATATTTCCTCATGTTACTTCTGAGTCTATATCCTTTCACCTTCATCCTGTGTCCCCTCATTCCAGAGCTTCCTTTCAATTGAAAGAGAATCGCCTCCTGTGGATTTACCACAAAAGTATTTAAAATATCTGTATTATATCTCCTCTCTCCTGCTTTCTTCCAAAGTATGCATGTTGAGATCTTTAAGTCTGTCCCCATTTATTTTGACGACGATCACTGACCATTTTAATAGCTGCCTTCTGGACCGACTCTATCCTGTTTATATCTTTTTGAAGGCGTGGTCTCCAGAATTGTACACAACATTCTAAATGAGGTCTCACCAGAGTCTTATACAGGGGCATCATCACCTCCTTTTTCCTGCTGGCCGTTCTTCTCCCTATCACCTTCAAACTGAGGGCGTCTTTTACTAAGGCGTGCTCACATTTTTAGCGTGCGCACTTAACGTTAGAGACGCCCATAGGAATGCATTGGCATCGTGCCCACAATTTTAGCACGCGCCAAAAACGTGAGCGTGCCTTAGTAAAAGACGCCCTAACTCTTCAAAGCAAAATATATATGTCGTGTGAATAAGAGGATAATGTCAATATATTAATATTGTGCATAAGGGAGTTTTGTTTGTATGTCAAGCCTGCATTTAAACAAGAGGAAGCATTGTCGGCAGATTTCAAGCATTATTGGCTCCTGAGAAAGAAGCAAAAAAATAGGCTCCTTGTTGATCCACAAATGGGGGACTGCTGAAATTAGCTTCTTGGCTGTTTTTCAGATAAGTGCTCATTGCGCTATCAATTATATTTTTGTGAGACTATAAGTACTTTATATTTCTGGGCTATTTTCATGTTTATGTTATATGCACTTTAGAGGGAACATATAGGGATAAAAGTCCTGGGATATGAAAGGCGCATTGCGCCGCAGAGACTTACGCTAAAGCCTAAGCAGAGAAGGCATAAATACCAAGCCCCTTATGACTAATATGGCGTCACACTATTACTAAGGATTTTATTCCCTTACACACAATATTAATATAAAGACATTATCCTCTACTTCACATGACATCTATATTTTGCTTTGAAGAGTTAGTTTATTTCTCTTTAATCAGAATTTAATTGGTGGGATTTTCCTAACATTTTTCATTCTTCTCCCTATGCACTCAAGCATCCTTCTAGCTTTCACCATAGCCTTTTCTACCTGTTTGGCCTCCTTAAAATCATCACATATGATCACAACCAAGGCCCGTTCCTCTTCGTGCACAAACGTTCTTCACCCCCCTAAACTGTCCCGTTCCCTTGGGTTTTTGCCGTCCAAATGCATGACTCTGCATTTTTTAGCATTGACGTTCCCCCCATTTTAGTGCATAATTAATGTTAACTTCCACTTGAGTGCCAAAAGGTACACGCCTAATTGGTGCCTAACTCTTGGCTCACTATCTAGAATTTCCCCCATAATGTTTATGTTTGGAATTAGACAAAAAGAAGGCATTTACCCCCAAATTCTATATAGTGCACTTAGATTTAGGCGCTGAAATCGGCACGGATTCTGTAACACCATGTGCAACTTAAGTGGCTTAACAAGCTAGTGAGCGCTGATATCAGCACTTAACAAGCAATAATGAGCACTAATTGGCACTGATTAGAATTTAGGCGCACATCTCGCTAAGCGTATTCTGTAATGATGTGTGCTGAACTAACGCGCACAAGCAAAGTGGTTATGAGCTGGGAAATGGACATTTCTTGGGCATTCCGAAATTTAGTCGCCTAGTTATAGAATATGGCCCATTGCACCTAAATCTATGCACCATGCTTTACTTGGTATAAATGGATGTGCGCGGATTTAGGCACTGAAATATCAACTAAGCGTATTCTATAATCGGCACCTAAATCTAGGTGCCGATTATGGAATACGCTTAGTCAGCACTGATTTCAGCACCAATTTGTTTTTAGGCACCATACACAGAATCTCCTCCTTAGGGGGTGGCATAACTTATAATCTAATATATAAATGCTGATATTTGGCCACTGTACATATAAAAAGCAATTCTGTAATGCATGTCTAATATAAGGCACCAATTTGGGCTCTAGATTTATTTATTTATTTAACAAAAGTTATAGCCCACACATCCAAACATCTGAGTGGATTACAATAAAACAAACTTAATCATAAACAAAAAACATACCCAAACACATAAAAATCCTACAATCCCAACCTCCCATCTAAGAACCAGAGAATGCCTTACAAAATAATAAAGCCTTCAATTATTTTCTAAACAAAGACAAAGAAGAAATTTGGCATAAGGCCAAAGGAAGAACATTCCACAAACACCTGATGTGCATGATTGGTGCCATAAATTGGCAGTTATGCAAGTGCGTATGCCACTTAGGGCTAGATTGTATATATCATGCCTAAAGAATCGGCACTGAAAAAAATAAGCCTAAGTATATTCTATGTGTATGCCTAAATTTAGGCGTGGTTTTTAGAATATGCCTAAACCTAGGCATAGTTCATAGAATATACCCTACACCCATTTTCTGCAGCAATATTTAGTCGCAGCCATTTACACCAATGAAAACCTGGTATAAACATCAACACCTAAATTATGCGCAGAACGGTAATATTCTATAACAGCGCACTTATATTCTAGGAATACCCAGGACCTGCCCATGCCCCTTCTGTGGCCCCTTTTCAGATCCGTGTCTTAGAAGTTACGCACATCACTTTACAGAATATGCTTGCACAGTTGTGAGCGTAAATTCTAATTAATGCCAATCAGTGTCAACAGTTGCTTGTTAAGTTCGATTATCTGAACCGATTGGCTTACTAAGCTAATTAAGTTGCACATGCAAATCCAGAATACGACCAGATTTGCGCGCATCACTCAAGTCGCACTTTATAGAATCTGGGTGTTAGTGTTTAATCAGAAGTGGGCCATGCTCATGGTGGAGCATGGGCATGTCATGGGCGTTCTTCCTAGTATTGCGCACAATTTATAGAATACTGTCATTTACACACAGGCTTGCCAACTTACTCCAGTCATTGACCTGGCTTCAGCGGGTGCCCCTAAATTTCTGCACACCAAATTGGATTTGTGCTAATATTCTGTAACAGGTTAGGCATGCCCTAACACCATTACACCCCTTGGTTAGTGCAGCGGACTTTGATCTTGGGGAACTGGGTTCAATTCCCACTGCAGCTCCTTGTCACTCGGGCAAGTCACTTAACTCTCCATTGCCCCAGGTATATACTAAGAAAACCGCTTTGAATGTAGTTGGAAAAAACCACAGAAAGGCAGTATATCAAGTCCCATTCCCTTTCCTTTGTGGCACCTTAATTTAGGTGCCAGTTCGTAGAATTATCACCTTATCCTTTATAATAATTTGCACCTCCAACGTTCCATCGCTGTCTGGCTGCCTGGGTTCGTAACATCTGATAATGTCAGCCAGCCTCCAGCATTCCATTCCCCCTCACTGCCCCGCCCTCACGTCAAAACAAAATGACGTCAGAGGGCGGAACAGTGAGAGGGAAGGGCACGCTGGAGGTGAGCTGATGTCAGGAGGGATGTTACGAACGGAATGGAAGCTAGCCCCAGCCAGCCAGAGAATGTTCAGGTACAAATCAAGGGGAGGAGAGAATCGCGGGACATAGAGGGGAGGGGAGGGAGGGAGGAAGGGAGGGAGGGCAGGGCAGAGGAGAATTGATGGACATGGATGGGATGGGAGGACAGTAGAGGAGAGAATTGCGGGACACGGATGGGAGGGCAGGGAAGAGAAGAATCGCTGGGCACGGAGGGGAGGGAAGGGAAGGGAAGAATCGATGGACATGGAGGGGAGGGCAGGGGAGAGACAAAAAATCACTTACAAGAGAGCCTTTCTAGGGCCCGTTTCATTGTTCAGGAAATGGGCTGGGTTCCACTAGTATTATATATTCTGCTATACTACCTGAAAAGCAGGTATAACTTGAGTGGCACAGTAAAACCTATTATCTTTATGTGTAATGGTAGATATTCCGCTCTTTTAAGTATAGATTAAGGACCAAATTCTATAAATGGCACCAGGCGCCAAAAAAAATAGTGCATTCACAGTGTCTATCCCCTGAATATTGATTGATTTACAGACCATTTTAAGTCACAGTATCTATAACATCACTTCTGTCTTATGATAACTATTGCATGAGTATCAGTATTGATCAAGAGTGATAAAAATGCTAAGGTTGACATAAAGAGAACCGAGATGTATAACACAATATTTTCATAAATATTTGAATTTCACCACTTGCTCAGCATTGGGGCCACTGATTGGTAAAATCCTTCTTGAATCTTTGCACAAGCCTAACATGAAAGGCAGCAGCAGCAAACTGTAAACACTTATCTTTTGTTTTCTTACATTTGTTTACACTTTTTATGTGACAATGTTGATTTATGTCTAATGGTACTTTTTAGTCTCATAGGTGAAAATGAAGCAAATGTTTTATTTGCACAGAGAGCAGTATTGGAAGAGTTTTAAATTATTCCAAGGTTTGGTTATGTAGCTGGACTACATTAAGTTATGACATAATAATAATGATTAGCACTATAATTTTTTTTCTGTGGATCAGAAGTTTTTGGTTTACTTTAGCACAATGACTTCTTTATGAATGAAGAAAAATGATTTGATGCAATGATCAACAATAAGGGTCCTTGAACAAACAGACAGGGGCTGTCACTGATGCTAAGCACTAGGCATTGGAGGGGGCTGGTTTATACTTTTCATTCAGTTCATATGCAGCTGATCATCTTGGTATTTCCCATGAATATCACCACGATGTGTGATTGCATCAGCTGTGCAGACATCAGGAATTTCAGCATGATATATCTTAAATTAGTTCTTTCATCCTGGGGCCTATGTACTAACGTTTTTCTCCAGTTTTGTCTCTGTGGTAAAAAATGATTAGTACAAATAACCCTCTTGTCTATTGTACTGGGAGAAGTGAGAGGCAGATACTATAACAGCTTTTTGGTCTCTTTCTACAGCAGCGTTGTAATCAATGTTGACCTTGGGGACCCGAGGGTGTGACAAAGCAACCAAAGAGAACAGGGATGACAGACTATATTAATTCAATATGGGCTACTTATTTTATAGGCTGTCATATAGAAATATGAGACAGTCTCGGATGTAGACGGAAATGAGTAAGCATTTATCATTTGGACCTAATAGAGTTGTAGGCATTGATGAGCAGTGTAGGCCAGAGGCATGTTTTGCCATTGTAAACCATTTTGAATGAACCTTGTTCACTAAAATGGTATAAAAATGTTATCAATGAAATAAATAAACATTATTAGAAACCTAACTGGAGGTAATCCATGGGTCCAACAAAGGGTTTGAGCCTGTGATGAAATGTTGTTAGTGGTGGAATTCAGCATTAGGTTTCATGTCCTTTAGGTTTCACTTATCCCTTTAACTTCCAGAAGGACTGCATTGTGCTGTCCATATTTTCAAACCTGCTTAAAGGATGAGAATTAAAAAATGGAATCCCTGTAAATTTGCTTCAGGTCAGTGATTCAGTGTAAGGAAGAGGTGGCTGATGGTTACTTAGCTGAGATACAAAGCAAGGGGTGGGGGGGGGGGGGGTCTATTAGCTAATTAAGAGTAAGGAAGAAGATTGTTTAGATCCTGACTTCAGTTAATGATAGTGATCTGCTTTCTAATAAGCAAAACCATATTTATAAATATTGTATTTGGATTTAGCTCACAGCTTTATCAGAAGTGGTTCAAAGTGAGTTATATTCAGATACAGTAGTTATTTCCCTGTCCCTAGAGGACTCAGAATCTAATTTTGTACCCAAGGCAATGGAGGGTTAAGTGACTTTACCATGATCACAAGAAGCAGCAGTGGAATTTCAGCTGGACTTCCTTGGACGTCAGGTTCAGTAGTCAACTACTAGACTTCTCTTTTTTTAAATGTCCCCTAAAATAAATCCCTGTTGGGATGAACTCCATTTTATAACAGAGAAATCTGCTAGTACATCATTCATTTTCTATTAAGAAATCGTATTGTATTTGTCTTCATAGACACAAATAAGACTTCTTGATTTCCACAGTTTGCTGGATTGTTCATTTTCAGCCTCAGGAGTAGATGATCAAGGCAAGAACAGTGCGTGGTACCTGCAGGCAGTTAAGAAAGACTGTTTAAATTCTGGCAATTGCTCATTCCCTAAGGGAAGTGTGTAAAATTACCTTCTGCCCTGCATATCCTCTTCTCTCTGGTCCCGTACCCTGTTAAAATAGCAAGAGATCCCAGCTTCCAGTATTTACAGCATTTAGTAGGTCTAGTTTTATAGACCAATAGAAGGCTAGGACTGGAAGTGACCTCAAACAGTCAATACCCAAGAGAAGTCACTTGACCTAACCATGCCAGACAAATTACTGCCTAAACAGAGCTTACAAATCTCAGAAAACAGATTCCACCACTCATCTGAATAACCTTAGAGTAAGAAAGTTCTTTCAAATGTCTACCTAAATCTTCTAACTGCAATTCAATATGGTTACTAATAGTCCTGTCTACAGTGGAGATGGAGAGCACCTCATCACCATCCTCTACATAACCATGGAGAAAATTTGTTGAGGTGCAACTTAATCTATTTCCTTTTTCAATATCCATTGACAAATACTAGCTACAGTGACAGTCCCTGATTGTTCTATGTGTTTGTGGTTTTCTTCCATTTTATATATTTTTTGTTTTATTACAATGTGAAAAGTGATCATTTTGTGTGCGTTTTTCACAGTCCCATCTCTGTTTCTTTTGCTCCTCCTTTGTCCGTCATGCTCTCCCCCTACCACCTACCGGTTTCTCTTTTGGCTCTATGGCTTCTTATACAAGCTTGATATCCTCTGTTAAACTGTGTACAGTGATGGGATTAAGAATGATTATCAAAGCAAACACATGCATGGAATAAAGAGCCAGACTACTTTACCACTTTCTGGGTACTAGCATGTTTTATAGTTGTGCAAAAAATTTATACTAAAATTAGGATGGAGTGAATCAATCAGTACATGCTGACAAAGTAAGTCATCAAACATAAGAATCCAAAGATCAAAAAATATAAATCAATGTTATTTTTAAAATTCTTTCAGAAAGGTGTACAGTACAGTCTTGATTATCTGACTTTCAGTAATCCGACCATCCAGCATATCCGACAGACCCCTCCCCCCGATGACATCATCACATTTATTTCTATTAAAATTCTTTGTTTTAGAACCATTTTTGAAAATCTGGAACTCTATGCCTTTGTTTATGCATTGTTCAAGGGGTTTATGCATTGTTTTCCATATTATCTGTCTTTTCAGTTACCCGACAATCGGTCGGTCCCATTTAGGTCGGATAATCGAGACTGTACTGTATTATTGTTTTTTGGGGTTTTTTAATAATTGTATCAGTTATTAAAAAAAACCCAAGACCAGAATACTTTGATCTACTTGTAATAGAGAAGGGGGCTTGGCCATAAACTCCTGGTTTCTGGTCTTAGCTTTGCCACCAATTCTTTTTATGACTTCAGGATAACAATTTCCTCCAGATTTCTATATAGGTCACACAAACGTCGGGTGCCAGAATTTGCTCACAGAACTTAGGGGTCCTTTTGCCAAGCTGCAGTAAAAAGAGCCCTATAGTAGTGGAGGGGATCATTTTTCCCGCGCGCCAGGGCTCTTTTTACCGCAGCAAGTAGCAAGCACCCCCCCCCCCCAAAAAAATGGTCATGTGGTAAGATTACTGTTACTGCATGGCCATGTGGCATGGAGCATTTACCGCCATCCATTGACGTGGCAGTAAGGGGCTCCTGCGGTAACCCGGCAGTAACCGGACAGCGATTATCACTGGGTTAGTGCCGCGGTAAAAATTTCCAAAACATTTTGTGGCATGCTGGAAATGGTGTGCGCTTGAGCCGGAACTGTCGCTGGGCAGTAGTTTTGAATTTCGTAAAAGGACCCTTTAATGGGACAATAGACACCAATTAGCCACTTAATTGGTGCTTGATTGAACTTGAAGCTGTACGTGGATCTCTCCTGCACACTATTCTAAACCTTGGTGCCTTACTTTTCCAATGAACCTAATTAAATATATTCCACGTGATTAAAATGCAATCTGTGCAAGTACATATGTCAAAGGAAAAATGGCCTCGCAGAGCTCCTAGATCAACATGAACTAATAGAACTAAAACGGATAAAAAATGATCCTCTGTTCATCATTGGCCAAAAAAAACCTTTGATCTTAATAACGGGTAACTAGTTGCTGCTATCGATTTCGTTACAATCTAGTTTTAAATCACATTGTTACTGTATCTATTGTTGCAACACCTGTAGCTACACACAAATGAGAATTAAACAAAACTGAAAGGAAACTTATCTTTCAGTCGCTTTTGCTACCGGCACTTGTAACTTCTTATGCTGGAGCAAGTTTCTTCTCCCCCTCACCACTAGCCGACGATGGCCAGCGTTTCGTGCCACTGCTTCAGGGTCTATGTGGCAGGGCTGTTTTTGAAACTGGCTCGTTAACTCCTCCGTGCCTTTCTAAACAATAGATACAATAACAATGTGATTTAAAACTAGATTGTAACAAAATCGATAGCAGCACCCGTTATTAAGATCAAAGGGGTTTTTTGGCCAATGATGAACAGAGGATCATTTTTGATCCATTTTAGTTCTATCAGTTCATGTTGATCTAGGAGCTCTGCGAGGCCATTTTTCCTTTGACATATGTACTTGCACAGATTGCATTTTCATCACGTGGAAGTAATCGTTATTATATTACTTTTCCAATGCACAACCCAAAAGGGGACATGCCCATGGAAGGGGCATAGGTGGGTCATGGGCATTCCCAAAATTAGGCACCAAGTTGTAGCGCTGATCTGTGCCTAAATTTGGGTGCTGGGCTTACATGTTTCTATCAGGCATGAATCAGGCGCCCAAAGTTAGGTACGACCTACACACTATACCAGTATTCTATAAAGGTCAGGCACCCGTTATAGAATAGGGGGCTCAGCACTGATCTTTTCAGCATCTAATTTTCGGCGCTGTGTATAGAATTCCCCCCTTTATTGCTTGATTTTGCTCACCTGAATTTCAGGGTGCAATAAAAACACTAACATCCCTTCCTATCTAGCAAAACTGTCAAATGGTATGGAGTATTCAGTCATTCATCTCATAGGCGTCTGCTTGTACAGTTCAAAATACTGCAATTAATTTTGATGATTGGCAATATTCCTTTTTAGGTGCTTCAAAGACCACAGATACCTTTCTAACCACTGCTATCCCGTGACTTAAACTACATGGGGACCACAAAGTTTAAACTGTGGGACAGCTGGAGCATGCCCAGTAGGGAGAAAGGTAGCAGTGGTTTGCCACACAGCCTAAAGAGTAACCCCATAATGTCTATTTTTATTTCCTGGTTCTACAGAAAGTTCTTTCTGCTTCTTTGAAATTCAGCTCAATTGAAGCTGACCTCTAAGGAGGTTGTGGTACTGTATGCTGTCATTCACAATTCCGTGCTATTTTTATTTCTTTTTGTCTAACTTTCTCTCTTTCTCACGTCATGGTTGAGCAATACTGCCTGCTGACCAGTGCTCCATTCCAAAAGCCTCCCCATCCCTATCCACGCTCCCAACCCCACCACCCTTCCAATACTTTGGCACAGAGCAACACACAGGCAGAGATTAGGAATAATAACTGAACCAGCTGGTGAAAGACTGAACCAAAAGGTGCCTACAAATCCACCTCATTCACACTTCCAAAATGACAATGACACAAAACTACACATCATATACACTGGGCCCTAGAACACATGCACACACTGCTCAGAGACTGGGAAAATAATGATGCAGCTGGGGAAGGATGGCACCAATAGAAGCCATTTAAACCATCTAGCCAACCACTACCATAACCTCTACATAAACAGCTGTACCACCTTAAAAAAAAACACACGCACACCCAACACGCTTCTATACATATAACCCTGCTACAGAATGCCCTCCCATCCCAAAACCTCTACTCACCACACACATACACACATCCCCACAGCCTCTAAACATACTAACCATATACACTATTTCTCTTCACACAGAGAACCATACTTACTAGGAGTGTGCATGCTGTTATTATTACTATTTTCTTGGTCACAAATACCATTATGAAAACACCATGGCAGAAAACAAAACATTGAGCCAAAGCAGCTAATACAAGGAGCTCCTAATTTTCCAAAATAGTGTGCTTCAACATATTTGTCACCAAAAAGTATTTAATAAATACACCCCCTTCCTAAAAACATTAATAACCCTGTTACCTTTCATCCCTCCCAGCAGAACCATCCACCCCTTCCCTCGACTGCCATACAGTAACTTCAGTCAAGAAAGAAAAAACATGGCTTCTTGCACAGACTAGAGCACTGTACTACTGCAAGGATAGCCCCAAGCATACCCTTCAAACAGACTTGTTGGTTCTTCAGTCAGTCTCCTTATTAGAAAACAAATAAAAGGTGCTGTATAGTTCGTGTTCCAACTCCCTCCCTCCCCACCCACCCCAACCCTCATCCCCGTTCAAAAATCAACAAACATGGGTCAAGTCACTAAAGCAATTCAATCAAGATTCAAAGGGGGCTCAGATATGTCTATATGTCCCCGTGGCTTGATTTTTCTTTGCAGTTATTTCACTCATCCACTGGATCATTCACACAACATCCATAATCTCCGGGATTCTCTCTCCCTTCCAATCCTTAGCAATTTCTATAGCATGACCAATTTCCCTCCACCCTTTTTCTTGTCCATATGAGCATCATTTAGCAAGCAACTCTACATATTTATTTCAACTTGACTAACTGAAAGCGCACTCAAAAATCAGGACACATTTTGTGATAAACATGAAAACTAATCAAATGTTTCTTGCTTGTGCACATCCCTTCTACCTAAATCCATATTCCCCAAAACACACCCACAATCCCCCTACAAATGCAGTCACTCCATAACCAACCCTGAATAAATAATCCATCCCACGACCTATCTCCTCCACAAACCCTATTACTCCCTCCTCCCATCACAATCAGATCCCCCTACATACCATACATACATTCCTAAAACAATGCCTCTGCATACTCTCCTTGTTCTTTTTAAAGAATGCATCTTACGCTTTCCCAGCCTTTCTGTGTACGAATTATATTGCCTGCCATGCACTATTTTCATAGCCCTCTTTTAAATTGTCTCTACCTTCTAATGTTCTTTAGAAGATATAGTTTTCAGACCTGAATACAGTACTCAGTTGTAGGGTTTCACGTGAGATCTGTAGAAAGGTAGTATTACTTCCCTCTTTCTACTAGCGATCAATGTTCCCTCTAATACATTTTAGGGTGTGCGTGGATGTTTGGCACATAACTTTTGCAAGTGAGTGGTGACAGATGTAAGGGTAGGGTTGGCTGTTTCTGCCTACTGCCACCATTTATTGTGGCTGCTAGCCCATTACCCACACTATATATCTTCTTAGCTTCTGTCTCTCATCACCCTCCCCCCTCAGCTTTTCTCACATCTTTCAGAACGATACTATCCAAATAAAAAGGGGCCTGATTTGGGAAGGGCTAAAAGATTATCCATTTAGCGGTGATATTCAACTGCAAAATGAATTATTTATACATTTTGTTTAGGCCTGCTAAATAGCAGTCCTAATCTAAATGAACAGTGCCAGCCTGATGACCTCACAGCTGGCATTTAAGTTAATCTGGTTGCCATGCCAGCTAAGTATTGATCCCTGAGTGAATAAACATGGATAAGAATGAGCCAGTTGATTTAAATATGGTGTACTTTGATTTTCATTAAGAATTGAATAAATTGCTTCTTGAAAGATTCCTCAGTAAATTAAAATAAAAATTATGAGATAGGAGGCAGTGTTCTATTGTGGATTGCTAAAGGATTCAAATATAGGAAATAGAATAGGATTATATGGTCAATTTTCTCAAAGGAGAGGGGTAGAAGGTAGAGTGCTTCTGGGATTTGTACTAGCAGCAGAACTGTTTAATAAATTCATTAATGATCTGAAAATAGGAACCATGAGTATGGTCATCACTCTGCAAATGACATAAAATTATTCAAAGTAGTTAAAACACAAGTAGATTGTGAAGAACTGACAAGGACCTTGCAAGACTGTGAAACTGGACATTATGACAGGTGAAAATTAGTATGGACAAGTGCACAGTGATGCACATAGGTACGCAGTGGTGGACTGCAGATTGAGAGCTAGCTCAAGAAAAGGATCTTGGAATCATTGTGGATGTTGCAATTAAATCCTCAGTATGCATGTGGTAGCATGGGTGGTGTCAAGACCTGGAGCCTCAACCATAGCTACACAGAGGATTGTAGGTTAAAAAAGCAAAGTTACTTGTAGCAGGTGTTCTCCGAGGACAGCAGGCCAAGCATTCTCACAGTTGTGTGACATCATCCAGCGGAGCCCAGTGCAGGCATTGACTAGCGAGAAGGTTGTAGAAGTTTCTAACAATATCCCATCGCTCATGCGCTGGTATCTTCTCACCCAACGAGTGAACCTGAGTCCCTCAGTTATGTAATTTAGCTACAGAATTTAACTCCAAGGGGAAGTAGAAAGGTTTGTGAGAATACTTGGCCTGCTGCCCTTGGAAAATAGCTGCTACAGGTGAGTAACTTCTCTTTTTCCAAGGACAAGCAAGCCAGTTGTATTCTCATAGTTGGGAACCCCTAGCTACCAGGCTCACAGAAAACAACAACGCTAGGACAATAGGGACTCAAAACATTGAGGCCTTGAAGCCAATCAACCTGAAAACTATATACATTCTAGTTGTGGAGGTGCAACCTGGACCTATGGGGGTAGTGTTGGAGTCTATACACCAAACAAATGCTGTAGAACTGTCTGACCAAACCTGCTATCACATCAGGTATCCTGGTCAAGACAGTAATGAGATGTGAATTTTGTGGATAGAAGACCACGTTGCAGCTTTGCAGATCTCCTCTATGGAGGCTGAGTTTAAGTGGGCTACTGACATTGCCATGGCTCTGACATTATGAGCCTTGACATGACCCTCTAGAGTCAGTCAATCATAAATTGTGCTTTTGCCAGTGGCTACTTCCATGTGGTTTGGGTCCAAAGAAACAAAAAGCTGGATAAACTCTCTATGGATTTTAGGCTGCTCCATATAGAAGGCTAAGGCTCGCTTGCAATCTAAGGTATGAGGTACACTTTTGCTAGGATGAGCATATGGTTTCAGGAAAAATATTAGTAGAATGATTGACTGATTAAGATGGAGCTCTGACACTACCTCAGGAAGGAACTTAGGGTGCATGCGGAGAACTACTCTATTGTGAAAAAATTTAGTGTAAGGTGGATCTGCTACTAGGGCCTGAAGGTCACTGACTTTGAGAGCTGAAGTGACCGCCACCAAAACACAACTTTCCAGGTCAAATGACAAGGGGCTTTGTCAACAGCAAACCTCTCATGAAGTGAACAACTAGAGGCTGTACAGAGATGGGCTTACCTCCATGTTGATAATAAGCACTAATTGCACTGAGATTAACTCTTACTGAGTTGGTTTTTAAACCAGCTTCAGAGAAGTGCAGGAGGTATTCAAGCAGTTTTTGTGTTGGGCAAGTGAGGGGATCTAAGGTCTTGCCCTCACACCAGACAGCAAACCGTCTCCACTTAAAAGAGTAACACTTCTTACTGAAGTTTTTTCTGAAAGCCAACAAGATGCAAGAGACAACCTCAGACAAACCTAAGGACCTAAATTGTACACGCTCAGTATACAGGCCATGAGGGCCAGGGACTGGAGGTTGAGATGCAGAAGGGATCCTTTGTTATGCATGATGAGGGTTGGATAACAATCCAATTTCTACAGATCTTCGGAGGATAACCCCAGAAGAAGAGGAAACCAGATCTGCCACAGCCAATGAGGGGTGATTAGGATCATAGTTCACTGATCTTGTCTGAGTTTCAGCAAAGTCTTCTTATGAGAGGTATCGGAAGATATGCACACAGAAGACCCTCATCCCAATGCAGAAAAAAGGCATCTGACACTAGTCTACTGTGTGATCTGAGCCTGGAGCAGAACTGGGGTCTTCTTTGTTGAGATGAGTGACAACAAGATCCACTGCAGGAGTGCCCCACTCTCTGAAGATCCTGCGGGCTATGCCCATGTTGAGAGACCACTTGTGCAGTTGCAAACACATTGCAATGGATACAAGGTGCCAGAATGGGGCTGAAGTGGCAGAATGGCATGGAAATACACTTACACTTAAGTGCTATTCTCTAACTGTGTGCGTATCTGTGCACAACTGCAAAGGGGGCATTCCCATGGGTGGGGCATGGGCAGGTCAGCGGTGTTCCAGATAATTGTGTGCAGTATTACACCACAAATGTGTGTCCAACTTGCACACCAGGATTTACACTTGGTTTCTGTTAGTGTAACTCCTTGTGTCCAAAGTTGGGCACAGAATTTGGCATCTACTATTCTATAAACAGCACTCATTCTGGAGCACATTTATAGAATAGTGTTGGGCACCGATTTTTCTCGGTACACATATTTGGGCACCATTTACTGAAACTAGCCCTAACTCTATTTCAAAATGTAGAAAAGGACCTTAAAGAGTCGAGAGGTCATGCACAAGAAACCTTTTGGCACATCTAAGTCTAGACCATCAACATCAGTAATTGAGGCTCCACGAGAGCATAGCCACTGAATTCTTTTAAAAATGAAAGTTGGCCGTTTGTAACCTCAGACCGGGGGAGGGGGGTAAGACTTTCATTGGAAACAACTCCCT
Organism: Microcaecilia unicolor; assembly: GCF_901765095.1. Taxonomy (NCBI): domain Eukaryota; kingdom Metazoa; phylum Chordata; class Amphibia; order Gymnophiona; family Siphonopidae; genus Microcaecilia; species Microcaecilia unicolor. Next base: position 177,289,060 of record NC_044037.1, on the reverse strand, counting down.
CCAAACTGCCCGACAACAGCTGTAAAGTTCAGCTCTCAGCACCAGGCCATACTTGAAGAGGAACTCTTTTCCCTTCTTTGGGATCAAGCGGTTGAGCCTGTACCACCAGGGAGCAAAGGGAGGGGATTCTATTCCAATTACTTCCATTTGCCCAAAAAGATGGGGAATGGGGGAGGGGATTTCATCTCATCCAAAACCTAAGGGCCCTGAACAAATATCTGGTCAAAAAAAGTTCAGGATGATTTCACTGGACACCCTCATCCCCATATTTCAGGAAAACTAAAGGCTATGTTCTCTGGACTTGAAGGATGCTTATATCCACATACAAATATGTCCATGTCACAGGAAGTATCTCAGATTTCAAGTAGGGAAATACCATTACCAGTACTGTGTCCTGCTGTTTGACCTTGCATCCGCTCCATGGGTTTTCACAAAATGTGTTGTCATAGTTGCAGCGTCACTACACAGACTGGGAGTGCAATTGTTTCTCTACCTGGACAATTGGCTGGTCAAGAGCACATCCAAGAAAGGTGCTCAAGAATCAATGTAGAAAACTATTTGGGTTCTGGAGCTACTAGGGTTCATTGTCAACTACCCAAAATCCTATCTCCTCTCAGTCCAAATATTGACATTCATAGGAGTCCTGTTAGATATGATTCAGGCTTGAGCTTTCCTTCCAGCTTTCAGAGTTGATGCTATAGCATCACTCATCAAGTTCGACAGTGCTAGCAGGTCACATTTCTTCAGCTGTTGAGACTGCTAGGCTATATGGCATCTACAGTACAAGTCATGCCCATGGCATGTCTCCACTTGAGAGAAGCCCAATGGACCCTAGCTTCCCAGTGGTGTCAGGCCTCCATGAACCCAGCGAATATCATTTCTGTCACTGCAGAACGGTGGAGTCGCTCTTGTGGTGGACAATTCAGCCTAATTGGGTCCTAGGACTTCCACTCCAAATTCTTCTTTCACACAAGATGCTGATACACGTGTCCAACTTGGGCTGGGGAGCTCACATGGATGAGCTTCATACTCAGGGTCATTGGTCCACTCAGAAGGCACAGCTTCATGTCAGTCTCTTAGAGCTAAAGGCCATTTGGAATGCTCTAAAGGCTTTCAAAGATCAGTTGATGCAAATTATCCTCATTCAAACAGACAATCAGGTTGCAATGTACTGTGTCAACAAGTAGGGAGGCACACAGATATGACAGTGGGCTTCCAGCCATGGCATTGTGCTCAGGGCCACATACCTGAAGGGGAAAGACAACAACTTGGTTGACATACTAAGCAAGGTGATGCAACCACACAAGTGGTCTCTCAGTGTGGGCAATGCCAGACAGATCTTCTGAGCATAGGGAACCTCTCAGTGAACCTCTTTGCCACTCATCTCAACAGCAAAGTCCCTCAGTTCTGCTCTAGGCTGAGAGCACAATGCAAACTAGCATCAGGATGTCTCTCCCCTTGATTAGGGGAAAAGCCTTCTGTACACATATCCTCCCATACCTCTTGTGGGAAAGACTTTGCTGAAACTCAGGCAGGACCGGGTGACCATGATACTCATCATGCCTTACTGGCTGAGACAGATCTGGTTCACTCTACTTCTGGTGTTATCCTCCGAGGATCCGTGGAGACTGAAATGCTTTCCAACTCTCATCATTCAGAATGAGGGGGTCTCTTCTGAACCTCAACCTCCAATTCCTGGCCCTCACCTCTTAGATGTTGAGACTGTAGAAATTGCATCCCTAAAACTGCGTGAGGGTGTTTTCTGGGTCCTGCTTGTTTCTAGAAAATATTCCATATAATTTTAAAGGAAAGGGTTTTCTGTCTGGTGTAAGAGTAAGGCCTTAGATCCTTTTTTCTGCCCTACACAAAAAACTGCTTGAATATCTTCTATGCCTTTTTTAGTCTAATTTCAAAACCCACTCTGTAAAGGTTCAACTCAGTGTAACTGGAGCATACCACCACTGTGTGGAAGGTAAACCCATTTCTGTACAGCCTCTAGTTGCCCATTTCATGAGCATTTTGCTTTTGACTAAGTCCCCAATCAAACTTCCTGCAGTGTCATGGGACCTCAACGTTGTCCTCATCAATCTTATGTAAGCTCGTTTTGAGCCACTTGGCATCTGAAATTCATGACATGGAAAGTTAACTTCCTTGTGGTGGTCACTTCAGCAAGCAGGGTCAGTGAGCTTCAGGCTGTAGTGGCTAATCCACCTTATACAAAGTTTCATCACAACAGAGAGGTTCTTTGCATGCATCCTAAATTCCTTCCTAAGGTGGTGTTGGATTTCCATCTTATCCAGTCAATTGTTCTGCCAACATTTTTGCCAAAGCCTCTTGCCCACCCTAGTGAAAGTACACTGCACACCTTGGACTGTGAGCCTTGGTCTTCTTTCTGGAATGAACTAAAGCCCATAGATATTCCACCCAGCTTTTTGTTTCTTTTGACCCAAACAGGATGGGGGCAACCACCTGTAAATGCACCTTATCCAACTGGCTGACTGACTGCATCTCCTTTACTTATGCCCAGGCCGGGCTAACTCTTGAGGGTCAAGTCACAGTTCACAATGTCAGAGATATGACTACATCAGTAGCCCACTTGCGATCAGAGTCCATTGAGGAGATTTGCAGAGCTGCAACACGGTCTTCTGTCCATCCATTCACATCTCACTACTGCCTTGAGCAGGATTCCCGACTTGACAATCGGTTTGGTCAGACAGTACTGCAAAAATTGTTTGGAGTCTAGAATCCAACTCCACCCTTTTAGGCCCATTTTTATTCTGTTCCAGGCTGTATCTACACATTGGGAAGGTACATAAGTTTAGTCTAATTGGTTTCTGGTTGGACTTACCTGTTCTAAGTCCCTATTGCCCATTGGTTGTTGTTTTTAGTGAGCCTGGTAGCTAGAGATTTCCACATATGGTAAGTGATGTCCTGCTTGTCCTCGGAGAAAGCAAAGTTACTCACCTGTAGTAGGTGTTCTCCAAGGGCACCAGGACATACATTACTACACCTCCCACCTCCCCTAGAAGTTGTATTCTCTAAGCTTTTTTATGCAACTGCTGGTCCTGGGCAAGTGAAGACGGAACTACCAAAGTCTTCTAATTTTTCTAGAACACTGGGTAGTGTCTGTGCCGGGTTCCATTGGAGGATGTCACCTCCCCTGGCCTGTATTGGATCCTCTACTGTGGTGTTATACATTTTCTGCTCTGATGTACGGGGTGTGCAGCCAAAATATTTCCATTTTGTTTAGTTTCCCATTAACATTAACAATGAATTTATATTCCGCCATATACCTTTCAGTTCAATGCAGATCACACAATAAAGAAGACTGGAGATTTCCAGGAATAACAGAAGATAATCTAGCAAAAAGAGAGTATCCTTAAACTACATGTTCTATTTAACATTTTTTAGCACAAATTTTCTAAATAGGTAAGCTTCAGACATCAAGATACCCTTAATAGTCTTATCCAAACGAACATACTTGGTATGAAAAAAAGAGTATCCATTAGTCTAGTTCTTCTCATATTTTTGAGAGAAGGAAATGTGAAAAGTCCTGAATTCCTGGTAACTCTTGTTTTGTTATTCTTTCTCATGTTGGGGCCAATATCGTAACTAGTGTGCATCAATTGCCAAGAGATTGCACTCTTTTCCAATAGTGTGCACTATATATAAATAGGGCACACTATTTACTGATAGCACACACACGCATGCACTACTGGGAAACAGAGTGCACTATTTATGGCACAGGGAGAAAAAAACAAGAGTGTGTGTATTTGGGGGGGGGGGGGGGGGGGTTCCTGTCATTTCAGGCAAATATGGCATGAACTGACATAGGAAATATCATCAACGTTTTCTATGTCATTTCATATAAATGTACATCCCTACTGATGCCTCCTTGGCTACACAAATATTCGCATTTGATTCCACTAGAAAAGAAATCTAGCAATGACTCCTGTACTGTAAAAACACCGATAAATATAGATTTTTTTTGTACTCTCAAAGCACCCATAATTAACTGGAAAATAAACACCTACATTTACAATTTATAAACACCTAAAAATAGAAGCCGCAATCATACTGGAAGTCATGTTAGAATGGTTGCACACCAGGATCTACATGTGTAAATACTGATTTTACAATGTGGTGGGACACATAGAGGCATATTTTCAAAGCACTTTGGGAGGCTAAGTTCCATAGGTTTCTATGGAACTTTGGGAGGCTAAGTGCTTTGAAAATAAGCATAAGAGTTATCTAGGAGGTGTGTTTTTGGTATGGTTTGGGAGATTGAAAATATATGTGTATTCCTGATCTTACATGGGAGCACACATAGATTTTTAAAAATTTCCCTGTTGGCTTTTGCATCCCAACTGAAGCATACACGAGAGTCACCAAACTGCTTACTTTGGCCAGAGTGATTGATGGTGCAATAATCTCTGGCATTTAAAATGTCCTTAAAAATGTAAAAAGTTGCCTTTAGGAGCTTGGCACCTTAATTGGTTTCTTTTATATGTAGAATTTTGTAAAATACAATGTTCATACATGTAAGTGCCGGTAAATTACAAGTATAGGAGCTAACTTTTGAAAGTGATTGGAAGTGTTGAACTCATTAATTCGCAACCAATTTCCCCTCACCCAGCAAAGAAAAAGGAAAAACAAAATACATCTGGTAGTGAATGACCAGCCTGTACCTAAATGTCAAGAGTGCCTTAAAAAGTGGAGGATAAAGGATTTTTTATTTTTTTTACATTTATATCCCATATTATCCCAAGCAAACTCCAGTTCAATGTGGTTTACATTTGAAAATACAGTGAGACAGAATAATAGAATTCAGTAACATCATGGGAACAAAGTAGAGGGATATGTCTGAAACATTTAACAAAGTTGAGATTAGCATATATACCCAACTGGACATTTAAAAGTCTGTCCTTTAATGATGCCGCATGTTCAGAAATCATAGCCATACATATAAAGTTATTCAAACATTACCATATGCACAAAGGCATCTATACACACACTGCAAAAGTAACAACAGTTTTTACACAGTACATTCAAAACGTCCTCATTTCCATCTTCCAAAATTCTAGACAGCATGGAACTCTTTCATGATGCCAAATACTCAGTGATATAATGGAGATTTTTCACTTCTTTAAGATATCAGTACTGTAGTTCCATTCTTTTCTAAAAGTATATATTATTCTACACTTCTTTTGAGAATAGTGTCTGGGTTTCCTTCTGATTTTGTGCATCACATTTTGTTTAAACACAACTTCTGTGTTTATTTTTTCTCATTTTGTAGCAATACACCATACTCTTGAAGCTCCACTGCCTTACTTCTTACATGTTTTTTAAATAACAGTACACCTGTTTTTCATTTATTCTTTTAAATTTTTACTGTTATTTTTTAGTGTTTGGTGAATATATTTTATGTTTTTCATTTCTCTCATATAGGACTACAGTATTAACTTTAATTTCTGTTTTTTGTATTTGAACCAGAAAACAGCATTTGTTTACTCCTTGTATTAGACCATGGAAATATAGTTATAATACACTATGAGCTTAGTGGTTTAAAGTTTTACTTGCACCCAATCTTTAATGTCCATAAAAAATATTTTATGTTATATCAACACTTTTTCATGCTAATATTTATTCTTTTTTGTATAAAAAATATTTTTATCTGTACAAAAATCATTTATATTTGTGAATTTATATTTATAAATTTAATTATTCTTTTACACATGCAACTCCATTTAGTAACTTTCACAGTTTTTTTTATTTTAATTTAATCCAAGTACAAATATCTATATGTTCATTATGTTATGACTTGGTATATTATATATTTACATAGTAACATAGTGGATGACGGCAGAAAAAGACCTGCACGGTCCATCCAGTCTGCCCAACAAGATAACTCATATTTGCTGCTTTTTATGTATACCCTACTTTGATTTGTACCTATGCTCTTCAAGGCACAGACCGTATAAGTCTGCCCCGCACTATCCCCGCCTCCCAACCACCAGCCCCACCTCCCAACCACCGGCTCTGGCACAGGCACAGACCGTATAAGTCTGCCCAGCACTATCCTCACCTCCCCAGCCCTGCCTCCCAACCCCGGCTCTGGCACAGACCGTACAAGTCTGTCCAACACTATCCCCGCCTCCCAACCACCAGCCCCGCCTCCCGATCTTGACTAAGCTCCTGAGGATCCATTCCTTCGGCACAGGATTCCTTTATGCTTATCCCACGCATGTTTGAATTCCGTTACCGTTTTCATTTCCACCACCTCCCGCGGGAGGGCATTCCAAGCATCCACTACTCTTATTATGTAAGGTCTTGCTACATTTACATTTTATATTAAATATTTCTGTTTTTATTTATCTCTCAGTACTATATGTTTACACCAGTTTTTACATGTTTTGTACACTCCTGAGGCATGCACTTACAAGCCAAAACACAGCAGCTGTGTCGTGTCGCTTGGTATTTCTCAATAACGACAACTGTTCATATGTCTCCCTTGTTGTTTGAAAAAAGCTAGCCTACCCTACTACTTCCTTTACTCGATTGACTCACATATGGATTGAGTGTTCCTCCACTTTTTTGAAGTTGTTCCTCTTGGTAGTGAAAAATCACCATCACACCTACATGTACAAATACCAACACTTACATGTATAAGAAGATGCAGCGTAATGCTGCTCTTCTTGTACACATATATTTTTCTAAAATCTTTGTCTCCTGCTGCATGTTTAGGAGATTAAATATGTTTCCCCTTATGTATTTCACAAAAGGTTCCAGGTTCAGCTGGTCTTTTGCGAAATAGGCTGAACATTGTAAACACAATAACTTGGATTTACCATTTATGACCTAGGTCAAGGAGGTTTGATAACAAGAGATGGCATAAGCCTATCTGGCCCATTATGTGGGCTGAAGCTAGTAGGCGGAGCTTGTCACCCTATCAATTTGTTTTGGGTGGACCAAGATGGCGGCTGCTGCTTTGGGGAGAATTAAAACCTCCTTGGGTGGAAACCAGCTTCAGCCTTATGACATCATGTCCTCTCCTCTTATCAAACCTCCTTGACCTAGGCATCCTATGCAAAATGATTTAATACTTCAGTATAAATCCATGGTGCAACTACACCTTGAGTACTGTGTGCATTTTTTGTTGTTTCATCTTTTAAAAGATACAAACTAGAAACAAGATACAAAGGGCACTCAAAACTGATAGGGAATAGACCAACTTTCTTATAAAGAAAGACTAAACAGGTTAGGGCTCTATGATAGAAGATTATAAAATCACTAGTAAAAAAAGGCCCGTTTCTGACACAAATGAAACGGGCGCTAGCAAGGTTTCCTTGGAGTGTGTATGTTTGAGTGTATGTGAGAGTGACTGTGTGTGAGAGAGTGAATGTGTGTGTGTGTGTGAGAGAGAGAGTGTGAGTCTGGGTGCGAGTGTGTCTGTGAGAATGAGAGTGTGTGCAAGTGTGTACATGAGACACTGTGAGAGAGAGAGAGTGTGTTTCACACAGATACAGTGTGTGCGAGAGAGAGAGTGTGTGTGTGAGACACAGACTTTCTGTGAGACTGAGTGTATGAGACCAAAAGAGTGTGTGAGTGACTGTGTGACACATAGAGAGTGAATGTGATACAGTGTGTGAGAGTGAAAGAAAGACATTGACTGTGAGAGAGTGTGTGTGTGACAGAGATACCTCCCCCCCCCCCCCCCCCCCCCCCCCCTCTCTGTGGTGTGTGAGCGTTACTGTGCAGGACGCTGAGCTCTGGCTGTACTTCAAGGAACTGACCAATCCTATTTAATAGAATGCACCTCCAACATTCTGAAGCCGAGAAACCTCGTGTGGTTGGTCACTTCTGCCTGTGACGAACCCGGAAGTACGTGATGTCAATTCAGGAGATGGATACAGAGAGCAGGAATGCCTCAGCCATGCAGTCAGCTTCAGAATGTTGGAGGTGCGTTTTATTATATAGGAGGATGATCTGAAAATACAGAGTTTAAAATTGCTGTTTCTACCAGGTAGAATAATTTTTAAAGCTGTTTTACTGATATTAATTTAGATTTCATGATATTCATATGTACAGATGGGAAGGTTTCAAATAAATTAAAATGGTGTGCATTAAGAAACCAAACACAAAACCCTTTTGTCCTTTACCCCTAGTAAAAAAAGGCCCTTTTCTGACACAAATGAAACGGGCACTAGCAAGGTTTTCCTTGGAGTGTGTATGTATGTTTGGGTGAGTATGTGTGCGATTGACTGTGTGTGAGAGAGAGAGAGAGAGAGAGAGAGAGTGAATGTGTGTTTTTCTTTTTTTTGTGTGTTTGTTGCTTGTGTGGAAGGTTGGTTTTTCCTTTTTTTGTGTGTGTGTGGGGGGGTGTAGCTCCTGTAAGCACTTGGGAACCTGCCTGCCAAGTCGTTAATATGCCTGTGTTCTGGTGAGCTGTGTTTGCAAATTTGAACTGCATGTGTATTTGTCAGCATTCCTTGTTCTGTGGAAGGCTGCGTTTTTGATGTGTTTTGGGGGGTGGGGGGGGAGTGGGAGGGGGAAGTTCCTTTAAGCACTTGGGTACCTGCATGTGAAGTCGTTAATGTGTGTTCTGGATAGCTGTGTTTGCTTGTGGTTGGGGGGAGTGTGTCTTTGGAAGTTCCTGTAAGCACTTGGGAACCTGCCTGCTTGCTGTTTTTATCTCCATTTGTATTTTGTCTGGTTTTCTGGTTGTGTGGAAGTCTGCGTATAGATTTTGGGTGGGTTGGGGGGGGGGGGGCGAGAGGGTGCAGACGTCGAGTCAGTGGTTAGTTTTGTGCAGGGGCGTATCTGGACTCTGGCGGTAGGGGGGGGGCCGGGGCCAGAGCCAGAGGGAGGGGGCACATTTTAGCCCCCCCCCCCCCGGTGCCACCGATCCCCCCGCTATTTCCGGACCCCCCTGCCACTACCAGACCCCCCCTCGCCACCAATGACACTCTCCACCCCCTCCCGCCGCCGCCAACCCTCCCCCGCTGCTGTCACTTACCTTTGCTGGTGGGGGACCCCAACCCCCTGCCAGCCGAGGTCCTCTCTTCCATGCAGGCTGCAAGTTGCAATGCTTCCTGTTCTTCTGAGTCTGACGTCCTGCACGTACAACGCGCAGGACGTCAGACTGAGTTCCAAATTCTGAGTCTGACGTCCTGCACGTCAGACTCAGAAGAACAGGAAGCGTTGCAACTTGCATCCTGCACGGAAGAGAGGACTTCGGCTGGCGGGGGCTTGGGGTCCCCCGCCAGCAAAGATCGGCGACGGGTTGGTGGCAGGTGGGCGGGAGGTGGCGAGGGTCGGTGGTAGGGGGGTCCAGGGCGAAATCTGCGGGGGCCCAGGCCCCTGTGGCCCCACGCAGATACGCCCCTGGTTTTGTGTGGGTGGTCGTTTCTTAGGGTAGCTGCACATACCGGGAGCAGGAGCATGGGCATCCAAATAGTTTTGTCCTTCCAGCGACATTCCTCGTTTCTCTGTGCTGCACAGAAAATGATGACTCGTTGTGCTGCTGAGTCTCCTCGGAAGAAAAAAAAAACCATCAGTGTGCTTGGTTTTGAGTGTATGGGAATGACGGCTGTGTTGGGGAGTGGAAACAGAGATTAACCAATGGGCTTCCTTGCTCGTGTGTAGTAATCGTCATGCACCATGGCCGGAGTCGGAGAGGGAGGGCGGTGGAACGGTGAGCGAGCGGCTGCGGGAGGGTGGGTGAGGGGGACTGGTGGGGGGACGGGGTCCAGCACTGATTTTGGTTGGTTTTGAGTGTATGGGAATGACGGCTGCATTGGGGAGTGGAAACAGAGATTACCCAATGACAATCCAATTTGTTGAGTGTCATTGCTCCGCCCTCAATGTCATCACGTTGTGACGCAGGGGCGGGGCAGACACTCATGCGATCTTGCAACTACAAATTTAGAACGTTGGAGGTGCCTTTTCTATATAGAGATGAGTGAGGCACAAGAGGTAAATAGGGAAAAGTTATTTACCCTTAGAAATAGTATTAAATCTAGGAGGCACTCAGGGACCCTTTTACAAAGCAGCGGTAAGCCCAACAAAGGGAAATGGGACTTGATATACCGCTTTTCTGAGGTTTTTGCAACTACATTCAAAGTGGTTTACATATATTCAGGTACTTATTTTGTACCAGGGGCAATGGAGGGTTAAGTGACTTGGCAAGAGTCACAAGGAACTGCAGTGGGAATTGAACTCAGTTCCCCAGGATCAAAATCCACTACACTAACCACTAGGCCACTCCTTACCGCACGCTAATCTGGAGCTACCACTGGCCCAACGCAGGCACTGGTGGTAGTTCCAGCCCCAGCACGCACCATTTTCCACACTAGGGAAAATCAGCCCATATGTTTTAGCGTGACACTAACCCAGTAGTAACTGGGCAGCGCCATGAGCTACGACGTTAATGCAGGAGCCATTACGGCCACCTCAATGGGTAGCAGTTAAGTGCTCCCCTGCATGGCTATGTGGTAAGAGCAATCATACCGCATGGCCATGGCTATTTTCAGCCATTTTTACCAGCTACAGTAAAAAGGGCTGCAGCACATGGCAAAAATGGTGTCCATTGCTAGCGCAAGGCCCTTTTTACCACAGCTTGGTAAAAGGATCACTCGATGAAGTAATTGATATAAGATTTTAAACAAATGTAAGAAAGTTGTCAGAAGACAGGTCCTTAACTATAATTAGTCAGCTACTGTAAGCAACAGGGAATAATCTCCCCATTAGGATCTACAAGTATGTCCAAGTGCTTTTGACTGGCTTTTGACAGAATGCTGAATTTTATGGACATCTGGTTTGACTCACTACGGCTCTTAAGTCCCTTGGTCCTCTGCATTTGTCCCCCCTGCTTCCTTGCTTGATGCCTTCCCTTATCTACCTCCCTCCTCACACACACTTTGGTAAATGTGCCTCCTGCCTCTTGCCAGCCCTTCTGCATTCCCCCCTCCCTAGGGTTACCACATGGCTCCAGAAAAAGGAGGGCAGATTGAGACAGTCTGGGTTTTACTTCCATTGCTTTCAATGGAAGCAAAAACCAAACTGGATCAATGTGTCCTTTTTCTGGAGCCATATGGTAATCCTACCCCTCCCCCCCCATCTGCCTGTACACCACCTTGAGTGAATTCCTTCAAAAAAACGGAAAATAAATCTTAATAAATAAATAAATACCTGCCTATAACATCCTCCCACCCCTCCCCCCAGTTGCTTGTTACTTAGCAGGTGTACTGCATCTTTAAATCGTAAACCAGAACAGTACAGGAAGTGGCGGCAGTGAGAGCCATCTGGAGTAAGAGTCCAGTCACCTAGCCAAGAGGTAGGCAATTCCAGTCTTCGAGAGCCGCAGGCAGGTCAGGTTTTCAGGATATCCACAATGAATATGCAGGAGATAGATTTGCATACAAAGGAGGCAGTGCTTGCAAATCTATCTCATGCATATTCATTGTGGATATCCTGAAAACCTGTCCTGCCTGTGGATCTCGAGGACCGGAGTTGCCTACCCCTGACCTAGCCCAACATTAGTTTTAGGCCCATGTTCTGAATCAGCTTTGGAGGAAAGAGAGGATCATTGCAGAGGATAGTATATGGCAGTGAAACATCACAGCAATGAGAACAGCTCCCTTGTTTTTCTACTGGTCATTCAGGCATGTTCAAAACTCATAAAACTTATTATACATTAGCAGTTATTTCTTAAGGATTATAAGCCACATTGAACTATGATAGGCTAATGTGGCATATAAAAGTGTCAATAAATGTAAATATAATATGTAAATAAGACTGGCACTTCCCGCAAGCTTATCTCTTAGGGCCAAAACAAATGGAGAAAAGCAGTGGAACATAGTTTTGCTGCTCCCTCAGTGATCCTCAGGTCCAGGTCTGAACAGCCACAGAGAAGTTCAGATCCTCTTTTCCTGGTCATCATCTACACTCCCATTGGGGAGCAGCATCCCCCCCCCCCCCCCCATTGGCAGCAGGAGATAACGTTTCATTAAGGCAGCACCTGCTGCCCACAGGGAAGGCAGCTTGTTGGTGTCAGACCCCCTTAACAGCTCTGGAACTTCATAGATCCAGCTACAAACACATCTTAAGAAGAATATTACTAATAACCACCTCCTTTATATGCACACAGCAAAATATGTGTTGGTATCAGTTTGGTAGTGTCTCCAAATCTTTGAAATATCTGCATAAACCCACTGCCTAGCTTGTGCTCCTCCAACAACAATGCTGCTGGCTTTTTAAAATTTTATTCTATTATTTTTATTGAATTACATCAATAATTTACATACAGAGAAAACATTTAAAAAAAAGAACTTTTTTGTATAATTTCAGAAAGCATACAAACATATTTCTCACATGTTTATTTTTCAAAATCAGTACTTTACTAAAGATTACAAAACCAACAAGGCACTTTCTGTTTGCAACTAATTGCGGAGTCACAGTAACTTTTATTAAGATGGATTTCTTGCTCATGCATTGTTTTGTCTTCCATCTTTGTTATTTTGGGAATGGGGAAGGGTGGGCTTAAACTTATTTTCCAGTTTCCATTCCCTGACAGTCTGCCTGAACTTACTTTGGGCACAATTCAGGAAATCCAGAGAGGTGTAAAAACAAAAAGGTCTCTCACACGAACTCAAAGTAGAAAATACAAATTTCCACAGACTTGGAAGAAACAATTCTTCCATAAATCTCCCAAGAAACTGTTAAAATTTCCAGCACTCAAACATCATGTAATAAAGAATTTTAAAGCACAAGGCTTAATATTGCTTTGATCTTTGCCTGAAAGTCTGGCGATTTAAGGCACTTTAAAATCCTTTATTATATGAGGTTTGAGTACTGGAAGTTTTAACAGCTTCTTGGAAGATTTATGGTTTGAACTTACTTTGGGGGCCAATACAATAAGCTATGTTACCTTTTACTGAGGAGCTTTACATCTGGATTTCCCAAGCCAAATCTTACTACTCAGTGTAATAAGGGTGTTAGTGTGGTCAGAATATAAAACACTTATGCAACCTGACAGGATTGGTAATAGATCCCAATGTAATTAAAAAAAAAAAAAAAAGCAAGAAAGAAATGCTAGAATTTGGTGTGGGTTTTTACATTTATTTTAGTGCTAAATTTTTACTAAAGCCTTGAGCACCCATAAAACATTCTAGTGCAGGAGATAGTCATCTGAGGTGAAGCACAGCATTTTACTGCAGATGACCATGGTGAATAAAGGTCGCTGAAAGAGATGTCCTTCTCCCTCCTTCCCCTACCCCCACCAAAAAAAAAAAAAAAAAAACCCGGTGGCCAAAGTAGGCCTCAAAGCCACTCTGACACCATCCCAAAAATACTCTGTGGTTGCTCATATATGGCCCCAAACATTCTCTCCCCACCCCTCCAACCTATCTTTAGGTTAGGCGGTAGAAGGAATGCCTACTATCCTGTCACCAGTTGTTTCGCTGTAGATTTTTCCATGCCAAAAGCCTTAGTAAGATCACGGCGGATCAGGGACAAGAGGGTAGGCGAGGTGGACTTGCCATTTTAATTAGAGAGGGGTTTGGATTCACGGTGCTCCAGGAATTTAAAGATGCTAGTGGAAGATGCTTAGCACTGCGAGGTTTAAGTCAAGGTACGGAGATTACTCTGGTAAAAGTATATGCCCCGAATTCTGGTCAAGCAGCTTTTTTTCGGAAGTTGTTGGAGGAACTCCAAGGATTTGTTCAAGGTTCAGTAATTGTGGGGGGTGACTTTAATGTTACTCCTAATGGGCGCTTAGATCACTTGTCTGGGGGAGGCCTGTATAGTAGGCAGCATCAGAAAGCACTACAGGACTTCTTTTGGGGTCTGGAGGTAGTTGATAGTTGGAGGTTGCTACATCCATTGCAATGTAATTATACTTTCTTTTCCTACGCTAGTGACTCATATACCCGTATAGTTAATGGGTTCATCCTAATCTCTGGAGTTTTATGGAGGTTGCTGAGATTGAGCAATATCGGATCATGCTCCGGTTTGGATTACTTTGAAGGGTATGAGGGGGTTCAGTGAGGAAAGGGTTTTGAAGGCTTAATGAATCCCTGTTGGGTGACGTGCAGGTGGTGAGGAAGGCTATTCTTGAATATAGACAATGGGGAGGTTGGCGATGGCACCCTTTGGGATGCGATGAAGACGGTGACTAGAGGGGTGTTCATTCAGTGGGGCTCTAGGAGAAAAAGGGAGAGGGGATCGCAGAATCTATATTTGAGATGCCGGCTGGTTGAGCTGGAGAGCCGGCATAAGAGGGTGCAGAATCTGGGGGTTTGCTATGTATATAGAACCCCTGGCTGCCTATATTCATGGGCATCCGGAAGTCAAAGGGTTACGGGTCAGAGGACAGAACACTGGGTAGCTCTGTTCGCGGATGATGTATTATTGTATCTTAAAGATCTGGGACTTACCTTGCCAGTCATTTTGGAGATATTTCTGGAATTTGGGCATATGACTGCCTTAAAGATTAACATGGACAACAGCTAGCTCTTAGGAGTCACTATATCTGAAAGAGAGGGGACAGATTGCGAAGTGCATTTCCTTTTCGATAGGTGTCCATTCATTTTCAATATTTGGGCATTCAAATACCACGGGAGGTATAGAACTTGTATAGTTTGAATTATGATAGGGTTCTGAACCAGATTCGGGCAAACTTAGCGAGGTGGAAAGGACTTTGGTTGTCTTGGTGGGGACGCATTGCAGTAGTAAAAATGAATATCCCGCCGAGACTTCTTTTCCTATTTCAGACACTACCGGTGCCCATGCCGTGCAATTTGTTGGGTAGGCTTATTTCCGATCTGACGAAGAAGGGCAACCTTCGAAAGCTAATCAAGAAATGTATTAAGTTATGTCCAATAAAAAAGGTATCATCTTATTTTCTTTTCCATGTTTTATTTTGTTCGATTTCTATTGATAACCTTGGGTAGGCGACAGTCCACTCTCCAATTTTATATGGGGAAGGGAGAAGACCTCGTCTGTCTTGGGAAGTTTTGTTGGGAGCCCAAGAATGGGGGGGGGGGGGGGGGGGGGGGATTAGAGCAGTGTTGAATCTAGAGTGGTACTATTTAGCAGCACAATTGAGGATGATTTTTGACTGGGATATGGGTTGGTATAAGGTTGTGGTGAATTTGGAACAAGATCTTCTGGGACAACCATTGGGCACACTACTTTGGAATTCGCAGATGGGGGGGGGGGGGTGAGGGGTCTAGAGGTGGACCTGCCCCCTTTTTGCTACACTTGAGGGGGATATGGTTGGAAGTTAGGAGGCGATTGGGTCAGTTGAACCGGATCTGTACCTTAGCGGTTATCAGATGGGAGCCTAAATTTACAGCGGGTTATAAGGGAAGGGTATTTAATCGGTGGGCCACGTTGGAGCTGACTAGATTTCGGGAGGTCTTTATTGGGAGAATCTTGGCCTCCTTTGAACATCTTCAGGTTAAATGGAATGGAGGAGTGGCCTAGTGGTTAGGGTGGTGGACTTTGGTCCTGGGGAACTGAGTTCAATTCCCACTTCAGGCACAGGCAGCTCCTTGTGACTCTGAGCAAGTCACTTAACCCTCCATTGCCCCAAGTAAGCCGCATTGAGCCTGCCATGAGTGGGAAAGCGCGGGGTACAAATGTAACAAAAAAAAAAAATATGGCCTGTCACTGGGAGATTTTCTATCATACATGCAACTTAGGCACTGTGCACTACAGCAAGGATGGTTGTGGGAGGATCCTGTTATAGGGCAATTCCTGGAAAATCTCTGTCTTCTGTTGAAAAAGACCCCAAGGCCCATATCAGTGATCTATAAATTTATGAGGAGATGGGAATGGTCTAAACATAAGTTTATGCGTGCTTGGGAACAGGATTTGCAATTAACCTTTACAGAGGCTGAATGGGAGAAGATATGTTGTGGAGTGCGTCAGACTTCTGTGTGTGTGCTTGTGCAGGAGAATGCTTATAAAGTACTTACTAGGTGGTACTACACACCGGAGCGGATTCACAGGATGTTCCCTCAGGTGTCTGCTGTGTGTTGGAGATGTAGGAGTGAGAGAGGTACATTTCTATATGTGTGGTGGGGTTGTGAATTGATATCTTCTTTGTGGACTGAGGTGATTGGTGTTATCTCAGATAAAATTCAGGTGGAGGTGCTTCTTTCTCCACAAACATGTTTGTTAGGTCTGTATGGAAATAGATTAAATTGGTGGCATGACAGACTGCAACGCTGAGGTTTAGCCGCTGCAAAATGTTTGATTGCTACACACTGGAAGACTACTGTAACACCTACAATGGCAATGTGGCAGGAGAGATTGCATCATTTGTTCCAAACGGCGCGACTAACGGCTCTGAGAAGGGATTGTTTTTGGTCTCATACAAGAGGATGGGACACATTGCAAGAAAAGTTCTTAATATTGGTTTAGTTCTTGAATGGTTAGGGGGGGGAGGGGGGAGGGGATAGGAATAGGTGACCAGGGTGGAGTTAGATTTAGGAGGACTTTGCTGGAAATAGGTTTGTATGTTGTGTACTCAAGCTGACAAAAGACACTTAAGTTTTTGTGGTTTCTATATCTTTGTATATGCGCTAATGTTGGGGTCTACTATTGTGGTTGTTGATGAACAATAAAAAAACTATTGAAACGGCAATAAGTATCTCAGAGACCTGGTGGAAAGAGGACAATCATGGAACACTGTGTTATCAGGGTACAAATTATATCACAATGATAGAGGGGATCAAATGAGGGGGGGTGCTATATGTTAAAGAGGGAATTGAGTCAAACAAAATAAACAAACACTGTACATGAAACAGATAGCTGCATGGAACCCTTCTAATATAATAATTTGCTCCTCCAACGTTCCAATGAGGCTACCTGCGTTCGTAACCACCTCCTGACGCTGGAGGAGCAAATTATTATATTAGAAGTGGGACACTTTCAAATAAGCTAAAAAGCTGTAAAGTTAAAAAAAAACAAAAACTTTTGTCCTCCACCTCTTAAGGCACTGCTCCCGACTGCAAAGACTGGGAGAAACGGAAGTTTCACTCTTTCCTGCTCCTATTTGAAGGGGGACGTGTGCTGCAGCCTCTCCCCTTCATTAGTGCTGGCTGTTGTTAAAAAAAGTGAAAGGGAGCACGGACAGACGCAGCTTCAGGCTGCCTTCATTTTCTGTTGTTTTTAAGATCTGCATGAAGCATTTGCCCAGGCCAACAAAGACTATGTAATCTCCATGGTTACTAGAGGGTTGTGGAGTGTCATTTTATAAAATGTAGAACAGAAAAGTTGAAACCTCACCTTCCAAAACAAAAACAAAGAATAGAAACTAGACATATCAGGGTAAGATTTAAGTTCTAGCAAAAGAATGTGCAAAAAAGCCCAAAGGTATATTTACATGCACAGAGGCGGGACCAGAGGAACAGCTCCCCTTCACTCTTTTTAACAACAGCTAGCACTAATGAAGGGGAGAGGCTGCAGCACACGTCCACCTTCAGATAGGAGCAGGAAAGAGTGAAACTTCCGTTTCTCCCAGTCTTTGCAGTCGGGAGCAGCTGACAGGTTCTAAATCTAGCCACTTAGGAGTCAACTGGGAAATATTACAGCTCGGGCTCTGCAGGTTCAGAGCGGCAGCTTAAGCACAACAGTGAAGGGGAGCACGGGCTACAGCACATGTCCTGCTTGCACTGCGAGGCCACAGAGACCGACAGTGGGTGCATGGGTCCTGAGACCAGTGAGGGGGGTCCTGAGACCAGTGAGGTGGGGTGGAAAGGGGACCTGAGACCATAAAGGGGAGAGGGGATCCAGGGTGAGGGGGAGTGGCTGTGACCTCGGGGGGGGTGGGTGTGGAGGGGGGAGCAGTGGCTTCGGCGACCTGGGGGGGGGGGGGGGGTTGAAGGGAGGAGCGCTGGCACCCTGGGGGGGTGGAGGGGTGAGCGGCGGTGCTCTGACGAAAACCTTGCTAGCGCCCGTTTCATTTGTGGCAGAAACGGGCCTTTTTTACTAGTGTAGACAGAAATTCCATGTGTGAAGGGAAAGCGTATACTGGTAGGGCTGTACTACTGTCTGCAGGACAGAACAAACAGAGGAAGAAATGTTTATAGAATTTAGCAAAGCTGGCAAAGTGGGTAATATTATAATAATGAATGACTTCAACTACCCCAATATTGAATAGATAAATGTTACATCAGGGAGTGCTAGGTAGGTAAAATTCTTAGATGTATTAAATGACTGCTTCTTGGAGCAACTGGTCCAAAAACCGGCAAAAGGGGGAGCTACTCTAGATCTAGTCCTTAGTGGAATGCAAGGCATGGTACAAGAGGTAATGGTGTTGGATCTGCTGGGAAATAGTGATCGTAACATGATCAAATCTGAGCTGAAGTCAATAAAGAAGTCTATAGGAGCAGCATTTAATTTTCAAAAGGGCGACTACGACAAAAATCAGGAAAATGGTTAAAAAGAAGCTAAAAGGGTCGGCCGCAAAGTTTAGGACTTTAAATCAGCCATGGACGTTGTTTAAAAATACTATCACGGAAGCCCAGACCAGATGTAATCTACATATTAAAGGTGGAAAGAAGAGCAAATGACAGCCACCATGTTTAAAAGGTGAAGTGAAAGAGGTTATTTGGAGCAAAAAGAACATCCTTCAAAGAATGGAAAAAGTACCCAAATGAAGAAAACAAGAAGCAACATCAGCACTGTCAAGCTACATGCAAAGCACTGATAAAGAAGACTAAAAAAAGAATATGAAGAAAAACTTGCCGCGGAGACAAAAACTAATTGTAATGTTTTTCAGGTACATCAGAAGCAGAAAGCTTGTGAGGGAATCTGTGGAACTGCTAGATCATGAACAAGCAAAAGGGGCACTCTGGGAGGATAAGGCAATTGTGGAGAGAATAAATGAATTCTTTGTTTCAGTCTATATGGAAGAAGATGTACAAGATCTATCTGTACCGGAAGTGGTTTTTAAGGGTGACAATGCGGAGGAACTGAAAGAAATCTCGGTGAACCTAAAACACTTACTGAGCCAAATCGACAAGTTAAAAGAGTGATAAATCACCTCGACCAGTTAGTATACACACCAGGGTACTGAAAGAACTCAAAATGAAATTGCTGATCTGCTGTTAGTGATCTGTAACCTGTCATCAAAATCATCCATAGTACCTGAAGATTGGAGGGTGGCCAATGTAACGTCGATTTTTTAAAACGGTTCTGAGGTGATCCAGAAAATTACAGACCGGTAAGCCTGACTTAAGTATCTGAGAAAATGGTGGAAACTACTATAAAGAATAACATTACAGAACACACAGATAAACATGGTTTAATGGGACAAAGTCAGCATGGGTACAGCCAAGGGAAGGCTTGCCTCACTAATTTGCTTTATTTCTTTGAAGGCATGAATAAATGTGGATAAAGGTAAGCCAGTTGTTGTAGTGTATCTAGATTTTCAAAAAAGCTTTTGATAAAGTTCTTCATGAGAGACTCCTGAGAAAATTAAAGAATCATGGGATAGGAGGCAAGGTTCTGGTGTGGATTAGGAATTGATCATTGGACAGAAAGCAGAGGGTAGGGTTAAATGGCCATTTTTCTCAAAAAGGTGGGAAAATGTGGGATACAAATGCAATAAATAAATAGTAGAGCACCGAAGGGATCAGTACTGGGACTAGTGCTATTTAAGATATTTATAAATGATCTGGAAATCGGAATGTCGAGTGAGGTGAACCAGACAACGCAAAACTATTCAAAGTTGTCAAAAACATGCAGATTGTGAACAATTGCAGGAAGACCTTAGGAAACTGGAAGACCAGGCATCCAAATGGCAGATTAAATTTAATGTGGACAAATGCAAAATGATGCGCATTGGGAAGAATAATATGAATCATTGCTACCTTAGGAGTCGGCACTCAAGAAAAAGATCTAGGTGTCATTGTATCCAGTATGCTGAAATCTTCTGCTTAGTGTGGAGCAGAAGCCAAAAAGCAAATAGGATGCTAGGAATTATTAGGAAAGGATTGCAAAATAAGACTAAAAAATATTATAATGTCTCTGTATAGCTCCATGGTGCGACCTCACCTTGAGTGTTGCATTCAATTCAGGTCACCATATCTCAAAAAACATATAGCAGAATTAGAAAAGGTTCAAAGAAGAGCGAATAAAGTGTTAAAGGGGATAGAACTCCTCCCCCATATGAGGAAAAGCTTACGAGGTTAGGGCACTTCAGCTTGGAAAGAGATGGCTGAGGCAGGATATGACTGCGGTCTATAAAATCCTGAGTGGTGTAGAACATATAAAAGTGAATCGATTTTTCACTCTTTCAAAAATTACAGAGACCAGGGGACACAACGAAATTATGTGGAAATACTTTTAAAATATATAGGAGGAAATATTTTTTCACTCAAAGAATAGTTAAGCTCTGGAACTCGCCGTCAGAGGATGTAGTAACACCGGTTAGCGTTATCTAGGCTTTAAAAAGGTTTGGACAAGTTTATGGAAGAAAAGTCCATAGTCTGTTATTGAGATGAGCACGAGGGAAGCCACTGCTTACCCTGGGATTGGTAGCATGGAATATTATTAATTGGGTTTCTGCCAGGTACTTGTGACCTGGATTGGCCACTGTTGGAAGCAGGATACTGGGCTAGATGGACCAATGGTCTGAGTCAGTATGGCTATTTTTATGTTCTTATGACATGATGGCATGTTATTTTGCCAATGGGTTTGCACAGAGATGGAGTTTGAGCAGCTCATACATGTGGATTTTAACATACTACAATTTACACATGTACATGATAAACATTAGTGCCAACATTTACACCTTCCCTAGGGTTGGTGTAAAAATCTGCATCTGCTCCTTTTATTTTTTAAAGCAAAGTAAGCGTTTATTTTCACTATAAAAATAGTACCTAGGTAAGTGCCTTCTTACTCTTGGCACCCTCTTATAAAATACCCTCTTATCTGCTCTTGTCCTACAGCAGCTGAACCCACATCACTTTGGTAACCTCTAGAGGCAGGGACAGTTATTTGGAGGCTTTATTCTTCTCATGAAACAAACCACTTGAAGACTGCAGCTTCGCTCCAGTACTGAAAAAGTATAATTTTGGGTACTGCCACACACAGCCAGCCTAAACCAGGGGAAATTCAAAGATGCTCTCAAATTTTGATCTCCCATATGAGAATACATCACTGTAAACACTGAGCCAACTCCGTTACTGTTATAGTTTAACAAATATGTAGCAGCTTGGGTTTCCTTATAGAAGAAAACCGAAAAACCTACTCTTCAAGGGGATCACACTGATGCTAGCAGAATGCACCCAATTCGTAGCCAAATACTGGACTAGCAACTTTTACCTGTAAAAAAAAAATACATACATACATAAATAAATATATACACATCGATAACAGCTATTTACTTATAAATGAAGTCTCAAATTCCTTAAAAAGATATACTGTTGGTTTTTTTTACATTTACATTATGTGCTTAATGAGTTCTTTGTCCACTTGAAAATAGTCTTATAAAGGGGACTCTCTTTGCCGAATAATGCCCTGATGAGATTCAGCAATAACTGTGTAAAATGTCCTCCGGTAAATATCATAGTAGGAACCAGCAAAAAAAAATTGTATCCATGCGCCCAAAGAAACAAGCCATTTCAATGCTTATGTACCATTGGAACAGAAAACAAAAGAGGAAAGGGGGGGGAGGGGGGGAGAGTCAGGCTTCTGCTGTCTTATAATGATTGGCTAACACAAGGATTTAATGCAAAAAAGGCCCAGGGCCACAATTGTTTTTTTTTTTTTTTATTCGGGAGATTGAGGAGGGAGGGGCAAAGGGAGAGAGGATTACAAATCTAAATCAAACTGACTTAATTTGGACATTTATATTATGCTTAATCAGTAGCTCAAGGCAGAGTACAGAGAACAATAACCCCAATCCACACTGAGGAGAGAAAATAAACCATTCTAAGATAAGATACAACCCCCATCCCCAAAGTGATTACTGAGGCCCAGATGCACTAACTCCACGGTAAAAGCCCTTTCCTTACTTATACCCAGGTTGCTGCTTAGCGATTCTGAAAAAAAAAAAACCGGGCATACATGAAGGAAATCGCATGCAAATGAGCTGCTCGCTGTTAGTTCATTTGCATGCGATTTCCTTCCTTGGGGGGGGGGGGGGGAGGGAAGCCAGTCAGTCAGTTCAGCATGCGCAGAGCAGCCATGCATTAAGCGTGGCTGCTCTGTGCATGTCACAGACGGCTTCTTACAGACAAGCTCTGTGTATAATAACAGTCTACAGCCTTTTTTTTTTTTTTTGTTTACTTTGATCCTGTTTAAAATGCTTCTGCAAGATGCTTCCTGTAGCCATGCTTCACCTCCTTTCCCAGGAAGGCTCCAATATCCATTGCCACAGAAGTGCCTGCCAATCACAGCACATTTAAATTCGCTGTGATTGACAGAGAGACCAGCTGGAATGCCTCTAAAAGAAAAATCAAAAGTGCTCCTCAAGCTGCTGGCCATCGGGAGGAGCAAGAACCAGCAGATCAACTTCCTTGCACTAGTAACAGACGGTGCATTAACGAGAGGTGCAGACCTCCCATTAGATTTTCCACTGTAAAGGTAGGGACTGCTTTTGTGCATGCGGTCGGAAAACGGTTGTGCATCACCTTGCATGCACGTTATAATATTAATTAGCTCATTATAATAGCTACTAGCTCATTTCCATTCCATTCTCATTAGCTGCTTCTGTGACAGGAAAATGGCTCGGAGAACCCTTTTGTGCATGTCTCGTTTTACTACTTGCTCGCTAAACTGGCTAGAACTAGTTTAAAAACCACATTGCTGGCTCGTTAGGCTTTTAGGGCCAGATGCACTAAACCTAATTATCCAAATGTGCCCTTCCATTTTGTGGATAAGGAAAACATCTTAGGAAGAGAGGATCCAAAGACTTGTTCATCTTTTTTTTTTTTTTTAACTAAACATGTTTTAATAGTAGAAGGACTAGTTAAAATTGGATTTCCTGTCCTTAGCTAAAAACAAGTGGTAGGGGGCTCAGATTATGTGTCAGGCAATGAAAGTGGGAAAAATTTGTTTCCCAGAGGCTGTAGGAAATCGTGAGACCAATCTACTAAAGTGTGCTAACATTTTCAAGATTAAAGTGCATTAAGCCTGCTTTTGAGCATATTAAGCACATTAGCATTTTTACACATTAATTAGCTCCTATAAAACACAAAGGGATGCTTTTATTAAAATGTGCTAAAATCTGGCCTTAATGCATTGCAATGCAGGATTTTAGCACGTGTTAAGTCCAGATTTAATGTGGTTCCTTTTGTGGGTGCCCCTCCCTTTTTCCCGGTTGTGTATTAATATTACTATTATTGCGCAGTACCTGTGGTACCTATTTAGAAGGTGCTAAGGTTTCCTGTATTAACTCTGCATTAACTAGCTAGTACGTGCTAAGTATAAAGTGCTAGATAGTTAACGCATGCCACACCCCCACAGAGAAAAATGCAGAAAAATGCAACAACATTCAAATTACTGCACAACCCCTTAATATGTTTGTTCAGTAGCCTGTTACCGCATGCTAACTGCGCATTTAGGACCAGATTCTATATATCATGCCTAAAAATTCAGCGCTGAAATGAAATTCACCTAAGTGCATTCCATAAAGTACACCTTAATTAGGTAAACTTTATAGAAAGTTTCCGAGCAATTTATAGAATACACTGAGAACCGGTCTGCACAACTAAATTTAGTCACGGACAGTTACGGTAAGCAAAACCTGGTATAAATGCTGACGTCTAAATGAGACACAGACGGGTGTATTCCGTAACACGCATAGATTCTAGAAACACCCAAGACCCGCTTATAGCCACACCCCCTTTTCAACTATGCAGCTTAGAATTTTACGCTTAGTTCTTTGCGTAAATTCTAATTAATGTTAATTGCTTAATTGGCAATCAGCACCAATTGGATTGTTAAACCAATTAGGTTATGCACATTGTTATGGAATACACTGATTTCCATGTGGAATTCTCAGTGCAATATACAGAATCCGGGGCTCCAAAATCTATGTTGAGTAAAGAGATAGAAAACCAAGCAAAGCAGCTCATTACCTTTCAGCACTTAGAAATATAACACATTAAAATTCATAAAAGTTAACACAGATCTGTTAATGTAAAAAAAAATTTACCGCCACCAACAGGAAGAATGGTATTTGCAAAAAAGTTAGTATGCTAACACGAGTAAATTAACATAATTTTGTTTTTCTATATCATTAACATGGCCCCTTAACTAGAGCTAATAAACATGTGATAATGGCTAATATTAACACACACTAGTACACTGGCCTCTGTGCATGTAAATATACCTTTGGGCTTTTTTGCACATTCTTTTGCTAGAACTTAAATCTTACCCTGATATGTCTAGTTTCTATTCTTTGTTTTTGTTTTGGAAGGTGAGGTTTCAACTTTTCTGTTCTACATTTTATAAAATGACACTCCACAACCCTCTAGTAACCATGGAGATTACATAGTCTTTGTTGGCCTGGGCAAATGCTTCATGCAGATCTTAAAAACAACAGAAAAGGACAAACTGACCTCTTTAGTGAGCCGGTTTGCCTTTTTATGTGCATAATATTCCAGTTTTCAGGTGATGCACATATAAACCAATAAGGTTTGCAATGGCCCTTCGGAAAGAAAATTAGTTATTTGCTTTTCACTATCTAGAAATTGGGTACTTGAGCTTTAGGAAAAGTATTAATCATTATTATTAGTCTCTATTATTACTTAACACCCTTAAACTAACTCTAGGACTCTTGTTCCCCCTTACATGTCCACCAGCCCAGAAAAATGTAATGCACTATAAAGCATTGTAAATTGCTTTCTTTGTACAAACAAAAACACAACACCCCCCCAATATTCAAAACCATTAAACCAGCCAGGCACAGCACTTGGCTGGTTAAATGGCACTTAACCAGCTATCTGGCAAAATTCAGTGAGGGGGGATAGTCGGCTTTCCCCACTGAATATTCACAATTAGTGGATAAGAGATACCTGGCTGTATCACGTGATATTGCTGGTTATATTCCTGAATATTCAGCACATAACCGGCTATCGTAACCAGCCATACTGGACCATGTAAATAGCTGGAATATATCATTGGTAGGTTTAAAAACTTAGCCAGTTAAGTTTAAACTGGCCAAAAATAAACTGGATATTCAATGCCGGTCACCGGAAACGGCCCAGCATTGAATATCCAGGCTGACCATTGATCGGGGGAGTTAACCGGGTTCCCTCACAAAGTCTGAATAACGGGCCCAAAAAGAATTAAGAGGCTTTCAGTTAAACCTGTGAAGCTATGATTGTTAGTTCTTCCCATGAGGGACATAGGTGGGATTCACTGAGGATGAGATAATCAAAAGGAGTAAAGCCTCGTAAGAATCTATACAAGAAAAAGAACCAGTAGGATGGGAGATGTGGAATGGTTGCATTGAAAAGTTGGGTTTCCGTGGGCTACTTTAAATAATTTGTCTAATAGTCTATATTAAAAAAAAAGATGAAGTTGGGTTTTATGTAAGAGAAATTAGTATTTCAAAGATTACAATGTATTTAATATAATCTACATAATCAATAATCAGCACTGCACACCTTGTTATAATTATTTGCCAATTATGAAAATTCATGTTTATTGAAATGCCCAAAAATGTTTAACTTGTACCAGAGGATTACTTTCCTTAAATTTAGTATATTGTTTTCAATATACCAACTTTTGAAAGGGAAATCAACAAAGCACTTGCACATCAGTAGTTACAATAACAATCGATCAATCAACTAAAACATTGAAATGAGGACAACCAGGACAGCAGTATGTTAAAGCCTTAAGATAATCAATAGAGGACTCCATAACTTCCAATATTACTTTTAACACCAGAACTGTTTTCACTAATATAACTGGTCTTGACAGTCCTGTTGGAAATTTCCAAGTATTATCAAAATGTGCAGTGATGCACTACAAGCAACTGACTGTGAAAGACTACAACGTTGGTCACCTGTAACAAGAGTTCTATGTTGACAACACAATTGATTAGACAAGTGGGGAGATGTCATCTGATGGCACTAGGCCTGAAATTCACCTACAGATCAGAAAAAGTTCTGAGAATGTGTGGCACTTCCCACATGTAGCAGTCTCCTCCGTTTCCTGAATTAAGGTCAGAATCGTCTCTTAGGGAGGAAGACGGGATTGTGCGACTGACTAATCTTGCTTGTCTACTTGACACAGTTAAGCAACTTTTTCTATTTCACAAGCAGGACTGAATCAGTTATGCAAGTACATGATTCCCAAGCTCAGGGTTGCTTCGGTGTCAGAGAATTGAACCACTGCTGAAGGCCAATCAGTTGATTATCTTTATGCAAGAGTTGAAGAGCTCATATGGACAGATTGTTCAGCACTGCATGATCAAAGGCCCCAGTAGAACAAAAAGGTGGAAGGAATCACAGGTTGATGCAATGTGGTAAAAAAAAAAAAAAAAAAGTTATTTTTACTGGTAGCTGTACATCAAACAGTCCTGAGAAGATCTAGATAGAGAGACAGTCCCAGAAGAAAACTAGGCTCTAGACTCAACACAGGTTGTGTTTCGGCTTCCTAGTCTTCCTCAGGAGTCCTCTGAGAAATACAATATAACAAAAATAAGTAATAAATGCAAATCAAAGCGTAAAAATGATAACATAAAAAGGGGGTTGTTTACTAAAACTTAGCTCGAGTCATCTGCTGCAGGGCCCATAGGAATAAAATGGGCCCTGCTGCAGATTAACTCGAGCTAAGCTTTATTAAACAGGGGAGAAAAACCAGTAAAGACAGTAACTGGACAAAATGCAGAGAGAAAAGAGTGAACCAATGGTGCTGAGCAGGAGTGAATATTCAAAAGCATATAAAGCAAATGCTTATGACATGAAGTGGATATAATACTAAGTTTGAAAAAGGTGAACATAAATAAATAATACCTGCAAATGCAGAGTAAGAAAAAAAAACCCCGGTACTATAAACCAATCAATGT
Source organism: Microcaecilia unicolor (assembly GCF_901765095.1). Classification (NCBI taxonomy): domain Eukaryota; kingdom Metazoa; phylum Chordata; class Amphibia; order Gymnophiona; family Siphonopidae; genus Microcaecilia; species Microcaecilia unicolor. Next base: position 177,262,023 of record NC_044037.1, on the reverse strand, counting down.
GACAATGATGCCTAAAGAAATAGAATGAAATTAATATAACAAACCAACTCAAAGAGGGAAAAAAATCATATAGTTATGACCATATCCAGATCAGTTACCCCAAAAATACAATAAGAAACATGTATATCATAAATTGCAAACTCCACAGAGCTCATACAAGGTGTATATATCAAAAAACAACTGGGTAAAATCAAACTATGCCAAGGATGAAGCATAGTAGCAATGTAATGCCGTTTTAAAAACCTGTAAGGGATTAAATGCGGCACTAGCTAAAAACATATTTTAAATGTGACAGCAAAACACATGTATGGCTGCCATAGAAGATTAACAACAAAATGCTTTAACATTGCTTACGCCTTTTCTTTCAGACAATGGAAAATAGTCTAAAGATGCAGGCAGGCTAAACATAGGCTGTTAAAGAAACATAATCGCATTCTGCAGCTTCTTTAAGACTCCATGCATAACTTGTCTAGATGACCAAACAGAATAGGTTACACTGAACATGAAATAGACCAACAGAGCCAACTTACAGTTAAAGGCAACAATAAAGACAGAAAGCTTAGAGTCAACATTTTCTGTTGGAAAAAAACACAGCAAAAGCAAAATCAGTTTTAAGATCACATAGTTCTGTACAAACTGGGTTCCAAATGGCATCTTATTTAAATATTACTTCATGCCGCGCAATTGCCACACACAACCATAAATTTAAAAACAGCACTGGCGTTGCTGTAACAGTGGATCAGTGCAGTGAGCTATAAGAAAACATAAAATGTGCTGACTAAAACGCAATGCAGAACCCCAAACTAAGCCACAGGTATGGCAAGGAAGTACAAGTATGCCAAAAAACGTTTTTTTTTTTTACAGCACAAAGGCACATATATGTATATGTGCAATAAGTTAATAAGTACTATAGCTACAGAAAAGAAACGTGATGTGGAGTCTCTTATAATGAAGCAATGCTTTTCTCTTCGTTCTGGCAAAGTGTTGGTTTTCTCTTTGTTCTGAGACACGTTGGTCTTCTCTTCGTTCGGCTCAAAGGCTCCATCATTAAGAACACAAGAGTTGCCTTACTGGGTCAGAACAAGTGTCCATCCAGCCCAGTATCCTATTTCCATCAGTGGCCAGTCCAGGACACAAGAAAACTGGTATAGAGTCCCAAAAAGTAACAAGATTCGATGCTTCTTAACCCCAGGGATAAGCAGTGGCTTTCCTCGGGTCTATCTTAATAATGGTTTATGAGCTTTTCCTTCAGGAATTTTTTCAAATCTTTTTGAAACCCAGCTACATTAACTGCTTTTCCTACTTACTCTGGCAATGAGTTCCACAGCTTAACTATATCTTAAATGAAAAAATATATATATTTTTTCTCCTATGTTTTTAATGTGCTATTGTGTAACTTCATGGAGTATCCCCTAGTCTTTGTACTTTTTGAAAGAGTAAACAATTCATGTGTTATTTTACCCATTCCATTTCATTCAGGGTTTTACTATACAAAATGCTGTATGTACAGTGGGGGAAATAAGTATTTGATCCCTTGCTGATTTTGTAAGTGTGCCCACTGACAAAGACATGAGCAGCCCATAATTGAAGGGTAGGTTATTGGTAACAGTGAGAGATAGCACATCACAAATTAAATCCGGAAAATCACATTGTGGAAAGTATATGAATTTATTTGCATTCTGCAGAGGGAAATAAGTATTTGATCCCCCACCAACCAGTAAGAGATCTGGCCCCTACAGACCAGGTAGATGCTCCAAATCAACTCGTTACCTGCATGACAGACAGCTGTCGGCAATGGTCACCTGTATGAAAAACACCTGTCCACAGACTCAGTGAATCAGTCAGACTCTAACCTCTACAAAATGGCCAAGAGCAAGGAGCTGTCTAAGGATGTCAGGGACAAGATCATACACCTGCACAAGGCTGGAATGGGCTACAAAACCATCAGTAAGACGCTGGGCGAGAAGGAGACAACTGTTGGTGCCATAGTAAGAAAATGGAAGAAGTACAAAATGACTGTCAATCGACAAAGATCTGGGGCTCCACGCAAAATCTCACCTCGTGGGGTATCCTTGATCATGAGGAAGGTTAGAAATCAGCCTACAACTACAAGGGGGGAACTTGTCAATGATCTCAAGGCAGCTGGGACCACTGTCACCACGAAAACCATTGGTAACACATTACGACATAACGGATTGCAATCCTGCAGTGCCCGCAAGGTCCCCCTGCTCCGGAAGGCACATGTGACGGCCCGTCTGAAGTTTGCCAGTGAACACCTGGATGATGCCGAGAGTGATTGGGAGAAGGTGCTGTGGTCAGATGAGACAAAAATTGAGCTCTTTGGCATGAACTCAACTCGCCGTGTTTGGAGGAAGAGAAATGCTGCCTATGACCCAAAGAACACCGTCCCCACTGTCAAGCATGGAGGTGGAAATGTTATGTTTTGGGGGTGTTTCTCTGCTAAGGGCACAGGACTACTTCACCGCATCAATGGGAGAATGGATGGGGCCATGTACCGTACAATTCTGAGTGACAACCTCCTTCCCTCCGCCAGGGCCTTAAAAATGGGTCGTGGCTGGGTCTTCCAGCACGACAATGACCCAAAACATACAGCCAAGGCAACAAAGGAGTGGCTCAGGAAGAAGCACATTAGGGTCATGGAGTGGCCTAGCCAGTCACCAGACCTTAATCCCATTGAAAACTTATGGAGGGAGCTGAAGCTGCGAGTTGCCAAGCGACAGCCCAGAACTCTTAATGATTTAGAGATGATCTGCAAAGAGGAGTGGACCAAAATTCCTCCTGACATGTGTGCAAACCTCATCATCAACTACAGAAGACGTCTGACCGCTGTGCTTGCCAACAAGGGTTTTGCCACCAAGTATTAGGTCTTGTTTGCCAGAGGGATTAAATACTTATTTCCCTCTGCAGAATGCAAATAAATTCATATACTTTCCACAATGTGATTTTCCGGATTTAATTTGTGATGTGCTATCTCTCACTGTTACCAATAACCTACCCTTCAATTATGGGCTGCTCATGTCTTTGTCAGTGGGCACACTTACAAAATCAGCAAGGGATCAAATACTTATTTCCCCCACTGTATAAACTAGCCAACACTGGTAACTTATCTGTATCAACTTTCTTCAACCAAGCAGTGCTGCACAAGGAAGCAAGCAGCAATGTCGTTCCACCATCCATCAAAGAAAGACAAAAGGAAACAAGATATTAATCACTTCATGGAACTGGGCTGACCACAACAGAATCACACAACTTCCACTGAAACTGATCCTGGACAAACAGGTCTTCTCCTGTAGAGGATCCTTCATAAAAAGTCCATGAATGGGTAGAGGAAAGGATGGATTCAAGGAGTGATCCTCTTGCACCTCTAAATCTAATAAAGGTAGGAGTGAAACTACGGCATCTTGAGCAGACTGTACACCCATTGCCAGCAGAGTGATCTTGGTAGATTGAGACTCTCGGAGTGCAAGCTGGAATGGGTACGAGTATGGGTCATGCATTTCATATACTGCCTTTCTGTGATACAATCAAAGTGGTTTATATGTTATATACTGGTACTTGGTACCAGGGCAATGGAGGGTTGAATAACTTGCACAGGGTCAGAAGGAGGTGCAGTGGAAATCAAGCCTGGTTCCCAGTCCACTGCACTAACCATTAGATTATTAAAAGCTGGAGTGGAGGAATAAATGACTCCTGAAAACCACCGCAGTAGTCTTTTCACAAAGTCACTGAACATTCTTTGTAGAAATGAATAAAGCTGGTCCAACAGGGTCGATGAACCCAAAGAGGGAGACTCATCTGCCACTGTAACCAGAACTGGAGTGGAGGTTAGCGGCTTTTTATTTGAAGGCTGAATATTTGGCGTCTCTTATGCAAAGGCACCAAAAAGGGACTGAAAGCATAGAGGTCTCTGCAGACAATGAATGGTATTGAAGAGGAAGCGTGCAGAAGGCAGTGAGTTTCTTAAGTACATAAGTAATGCCACACTGGGAAAAGACCAAGGGTCCATCGAGCCCAGCATCCTGTCCGTGACAGCGGCCAATCCAGGCCAAGGGCTCCTGGCAAGCTTCCCAAACGTATAAACATTCTATACATGTTATTCCTGGAATTGTGGATTTTTCCCAAGTCCATTTAGTAGCGGTTTATGGACTTGTCCTTTAGGAAACCGTCTAACCCCTTTTTAAACTCTGCCAAGCTAACCGCCTATGTATCAGCACTATGTAGCAGCACCATGACTGAGGTCTTCTGTGCTTATGTGTTGCTGGTGCTCAGACTAATGCACCAGTGCTGAGGAATCTTGCACTTTTGGTTGAAAAGTCTCAGCTGAAACCTGTAACTCCTCTATAGAAGTTCAATGCTCTCCTTTTTTCATGATGGGACTCTTTCAACAGCTACAGAGGGGACAGAAACAAGTTCCAAGAAAGATGATCTGCTGGACTGTACAGAGATAACTGATTTCTGCACCAGACTTCATTTTAAGGAAGCACACCTCAGCTTCATTCTTCTGGGGGGAGGGGAAGACTCCTGGCCCTGGTGTGTATCCTTCCACAATCATAGCGATTGTATATGCTGGACAGTGGGACCCAGGCACATGACACAGATCTCATGGCTATCATGTTTATTTTTTTTTTTTTTAATGTATATTCCGCACAATCAAAGAGTCCTTGGCGGATCACAATTATACAACCATAATATGTATTTACTATGTTCTTCATCATTCTATCGCATGGGAGCCAGGTACAGATTCCTAGTTTGGCTTGTGCCATGATACCACGGTGAGAAACAAAGAAAACTACATTTGAAAGATATATCGTTTTGTTAGGCAAAAAATAATAAAAACAAATAAACACAGAAATAATGATGAACACATCATTGGTAAGACAAGAACAGATTCTCTTCAAATTCCATTCTGAAAGAGTGGAAAAACAAAACTTAGGACACTGAGGGGACAGCTGCACACAAGAAAGGTCAAACATGCCCTGGTCTGTGCCAGCACCATTACATGAAGTCACTCCACTTGTCTGGTTTCTGCTTGTCAATGGAGAACCTGTAGTTTTACACTGAGATGCATTATGCTGGGTGAGTTGATGGGTGGGGACAACTGTAACCCCTGGGTCCGATGTTAAACGGAGTAAGATAAGTGGAAAAATTTAAAAGTTTATAAACTAAGATATATGAAAGCTTTAATGATTGAAAAAAGCTGACCTATGAAGATGATGGATGTTGCTAGCATTGCCATAAAAACAGTTTTTCGGTGGCAATGAACATCACTGAGGTCAAATGAATTGTGAAATATTTTGCAGATGAGAAGAATTGGTTGTCTTTGAATTGTTTATATCTTAAGAAGTTAGACACGTGAAGTATAAAGTTTAATGGGTGAGTTGATGTCTGCATTTTTGTAGGTTGTAGGAGGGCTCTTTACTACTGGGCATTAGGGATTTTATCAGCTGAACAGCTCATGGAAGCAGAAGCTGACACCACTTCTGTTCCTATTGTACAACGTGTAACCTGCATAGAGCAGAAGTTACCGTCCTCACTATCTCACTGGGCAGAATGGGTGATGGACCATTTCAGTCTTTATCTGCCATTACTTACTACGTATAGGCCACATGTTTCTTTTACATCCAGGGAAATGGAATTCTATCCTTTAACCTTAATTCTGACACTTCTTTTGGGTGGAAAGTTTGTATTTTAGCAGGTTTGAAAGAAAACTCTTATCTGTATATGGCACCATATCTCTCCAGCATATACAGAGAGATCTAAACAAAGCAAAGGGTCATGTAGGGGGCAGGTTTTAAGCATTTCACCTAGCTGCAAAGTCCCTGGGTACAATTTTAGACTTACATTTTCAAAGGGAAAGGACACATGTAGCAGACTACCAGATGGACCATGCTAGTCTTTATCTGTCATCATTTACTATGTTACTATACAGTTTTCACTTGAAAATTGTTCAAGGGTACAAAAGATTCATGGACTTTGCACATGTTTTGCCTGCAGACAGATTTTTTTTTATCTGGGAAACAGCACACATAGATTTGAAAATCCAAACTAAATATGTTGTTTACCCAACACCAATGATGACTTCTACTCTCCTGGCTAAAAGTTCATATGCAATTTGTGTACATGCTTACAGCCCATTTACCTCGGTAAATAGCTTTGAAAATTTTCTCCCTAGTGACTACTTCATCCCCTAAGAAAGGATCACCTGTAGCTCAACCATCTCAGCTAGATACTTGAATATCCAACTTTGAAGGTTTGTAAAGTACAGGGCAACCAACTGCCTTCTTAGAAACTTATTTCAGTGCTTAACCCCTTATGGTTATAAAGTTACGTTAAAAGTTAAACTTAACATGCCAGCTGGTACTTTGTAAGTCCCTTCAGGACATCCAGCACAATATTACTAATTTACCCTGTACCAAAGAAATATATTCCTGCTAAGTTGTCATTCTGAAACCTTACAAGAAGCTCCCCTTCAAATCTCCTGAGCAGTGGGCCACCACATTCTGAGCCATGTCATAAAAGACTTCACATGGAATGGGATCAGATTGGTTCAACTTTTAGGCTGATTCACTGGCGTGCGCTACCATGCAATAATGCATTATTAGTAAATAGGTTCATCACAAATAATGGAGTGGAGGAGTGGCCTAGTGGTTAGGGTGGTGGACTCTGGTCCTGGGGAACTGAGTTCAATTCCCACTTCAGGCACAGGCAGCTCCTTGTGACTCTGGGCAAGTCACAACCCTCCATTGCCCCAGGTACAAATAAGTACCTGTATATAATATGTAAGCCGCATTGAACCTGCTATGAGTGGGAAAGCGCGGGGTACAAATGTAACAAAAAAACCTAAGATAAATACTCCAGGTTAATGCAGCAGTGTATTTTAATCAAATCAGTCACAGACTGCATTACTACTCGTTGGCTTATTGCTGGAGGTGCATGTTTCTTTTAATTCCAACACCATATGACTTATTCCTACCCTCGGAAGATCACAAACCTTTCAAGTAAGAAACTCCAGCAGTGCCTATGAGCAAAAATGGGATACCTGCTGACGAAGTAGCAGATTCTTAAAAGCAGGAAATATACCACATTATATTCACTGTTCAATAATGCTCACTGCTGTAAATACACATTGTGTAACGGAAATACATTAGGCTTGCTTCTGTAGCAGCACGCAATCTTTGTGCAATGCACTACGGGAATTTATATCACATTAATTCTTGCTCACTAAATTCAAGTAGCATGGAATCATGAAATTTTTAACAGGAGCCATTATTATAACCTCAGAACACTGTTGTATGCTGGTACACACTTTTTCCTGTGCAGAAATTAATAGCATACCTCAGATCTAGAAACCAACTATTTAGAGAATATACAAAAGAAATATGGAAAAAGGCAATACATTCATACTGGTTTCAAAGCCTCAGGTCAGCGAGATCAGGCAGCAACATACTCACCCTTCCCAAAACATGACGGGTCATCTGTAATTCATGTTATTTACTTACACAGAATATTCCCAGTTCACACTGTCACAATTTTGGATGCCCACAACTTTGATTTTCTGTGGACAGTTTTAATCAAAAATTGCTCTCTTTGCAACAGCTGCCAGAAGCTTAAGACCGACAGTGCTTCAAATTATACAAATTCAGTTTAAGAAAGTTTAGAAAAATAGTTTTGTAATGAACAGCGATTCTTGTAGACTTCTACTCTCTGCAGGATGCAGAATGAGACAGTGGGGGTTTTTTTGTTTGTTTGATTTGTTTTTAATGCTGGTGGCATTGAGTAAATGAATCCCATCACATGGCCTTTCTGCCATTGATAAGAGGGGTGTCCAGGTCTGTGTCGTCCAATTTCAAGTGGGTGTGGCTAAATCTTTTGATGAGGGTGCCAGGTATTAGTGCCACCAAAGCTATGGCCAGCAATTTGAACAAAGTGCTCCAGGAGAAAATGTCATCAAGAGACTGGATTTGAGACAGGATGGCACCTGTCTGCACACAAATGAAATTGTATGGGATGAGACCTGCAAAAGGTTAGAAGGAAAAAAAAAATAGGTTATAAAACATTAGGGAAAAATTACTTTTCAAATGCAAGATGGAGCATGCAAGAATCTTACGGGTCAATTCACCCACTGACATGCTAAAAGGTAGCTGTGGTGAGGGGCTAACCAAATACTGAAAATGTAATTCTGATCTTTGAGGTGGACTGGCAAGCCAAAATGAGCATATTACAAAGCATTTTAGGCTGTCTGGGTTCTGAATCACTGAATGCACTCTTTCATTGCAATCAAACATATAAACAGCGAGTGACCGACTCACTCGCAAATGCGCAGTAGAGACTTCCCTCTCTGTCCCGCCCCCGCGTCAATACGTGATGACGAGGGCGGGACAGAAAGGGAAACTGCGCCGCCGAGGTTGATACCGCACCCGCCCACCCGAGGTCACCGCTACCGTTACCCTCCCCACACATACCCGGCCCCTCTCTCCGCTACTAAACTTACACATCCATTCGCCAGAACGCAGCATGCACATCAGCTGTGCTGCCATCGGCCTTCCTTCCCTGCCTGTGTCCCGCCCTCGCTGACGTTATGTCACAGGAGGGCGGGACACAGGCAGAGAAGGAAGGGCCGACGGCAGCTCAGCTGATGTGCGTGCTGCGTTCCGGTGAATGGATGTGTAAGTTTAGTAGCGGAGAGAGAGAGGGCCCGGGCCGGGTGGAGGGATGGCGGCGACTCCGGGGGGGGGGGGGGGGACGGGACGGTAGCGGTGGCGACCTTGCGGGGAGGGAGGAAAACCCCAATACCAGCCCGTTTTTACGGGCTCAACTGCTAGTATATACATAAGCCCCCTTTTTATACATGATAAGTTGTTCCAATAACTGGTGCATTACAGAAAAGGGTCAAAACAAGTACGATTCACATGCAGGCTACAATGTCGGCATACTCTACGTACTTAGTAGTAGAGCAAGTTATGTTTATAATAAATACTGTAAAAACAAGCAATAAATGGTTGCCCACAGTGTACTCAAACTAATCTCATTTGTATATGCCCTCCAATACTTATGGGACTTGGCTCCGTGCTATATAATGGGGGAAACGGCCGCAATCGAACATAGAAAATAAAAAGCCTTTTAATAGTGCTGAACAACTTGACAAGTGCTCTATCAAGCTAAAATGATTTGCAGAAAGGCTCTTCCCCATTTCAACATTTTTTGTTCTCCTTCACTGATTGGTACCTGTCTTACCACTGAATGTACAGTACTGACAGTACTCTGAAACAGTGTGATCTCTCCTTCATACACCATTCAGTACTTAACTTCACACTGCTAGTAGGCCCTCACATCTTACCATACACTCTTGAATTCTAGAACTCGAGAGTGTGTTAGGGGTACAGGGCAATAAAGCCCCATCTATCTTATGCAAGGGTGTCTCTGCCTCCTGTGTGCCACTGTTCTTTCTGAGTGAAAATCCACCACCTACATTGCTGGTATTTCAATATTGTGTTTTCAGTCACTAGGGACAGCCAGGTTTCCTGGAGTCCAGTAGAGCTTGCCTGTCCCTCGATATTGAAAATGTGATGGTGAAACAGCACCCCCCACTGGCAGAACTGTAGCTGGAGGACTCCTGCTCAGTTTAGAGGGAACACTGCTGTGTGCCCCAAATTTATGCTTTGGACTGTTGTTAAATTGTTATTCAATTTAACAAATGTAACCATCTCTGCTACAATTGGGATCTCAAAACTTATTTTTATATTTTACAGCAACCCCCAAAAGCCCCACCCCATCGTCTTTCTTCAGAGAACAATAACAACTTCCCAACAGCACAAAAGTATCAAGAGAGAATGAAATAAAGCCCAGATTTAAAAAGTGGATGTCAGGTGTGTAATAGTGTCCACAATGTCCCTGTATTATCTTCAAGAAGTCCCTGATTAAACTCTCCTCCAGATATTCTTTCCTACCCTACATATCAATACTCTAAAGGGGATGGGATGACTTCTCTATGAGGAAAGACTGCTAGGGCTCTTCAGCTTGGAGAACAGACGGCTGAGGAAAGGGATGATAGAGATCTATAAAATACTGAATGGAGTGCAGTGGAATGGGTAGACATGAATCGTTTGTTTACTCTTTCCAAAAATACTAGGACTAGGGGGCATGCAATAATGCTACTAAGTAGTACATTTAAAACAAAATCAAAGAAAATATTTCTTCACTCAACATGTAAGTAAACTCTGGAACTCATTGCCAGAGAATGTGGTTAAAGCAGTTAAATGCATAAGCCATTATTAAGATGGACTTAGGAAAATCCACTGCTCATTTCTAGGATGTTCTTATGTTCTTGGATCTTCCCAAGTTCTTGGAAACAGGATACTGGCCTTGATGAACATTGGTCTTAAGTCAAACAAACCTTCAATAAAGCTCAATAACAAAAAGTTATAAGCAAATGTTTTTTTTATGTTTTTCTCTTTCTAGTACCCTAACTAGCCAGTGCACAAACTAATTGGTTCAACAGAGACAATATCAGATAAGTAACTTTAAACTTTCAATTAATGAAAAACTAAAATTAACATCAATGTATTCATGCAAATGAACAGATACTCTGTATCATTTTTTTCTCTTTTAACAGGTGCTTCAGGATTTCAGGACCCCCCCCCCCCCCCCCCCCCCCCCCCCCACCCTGGTAAGTACAAATTCAGGTTGTTTTTTTTTAATTTTCCTTTTTGTCCGTCTCTTTTGTCTGTCAGTCTCACTGCATTACAAATTTCTCTCGCCAATCTTTCTTGGCTTCTCTTCTGCCTTCACCTTTCTTTCATTGTAGCTCAGTAGAGAGGTGTGGTAGCCGTGTTAGTCCACTCTTAAAGGTTATCAATAGAAATCAAACAAAATAAAACATGGAAAAGAAAAGAAGATGATTTTATTGGACATAACTTAATACATTTCTTGATTAGCTTTCGAAGGTTGCCCTTCTTCGTCAGATCGGAAATAAGCAAATGTGGTAGCAGATAGTATATACAAGAGAAACATCAAATTCTAGCCCATTATAAACCATAAAGTTGTATTTCTCTGTTTATCACCCTCCTCTCACCTTCCCACACGATCCTGTCAGAATATCAATGAAATGTTTTCATGGCCCCATGCATACCCCCACCCTCCCACTCTGTCAGACTGTCAAAGTAATGCTTTGATGTCTCTTATATATACTATCTGCTACCACATTTGCTTATTTCCGATCTGACGAAGAAGGGCAACCTTTAAAAGCTAATCAAGAAATGTATTAAGTTATGTCCAATAAAAAAGGTATCATCTTATTTTCCTTTCCATGTTTTATTTTGTTTGATTTCTACTGTAGCTTAGCAATTCCATATTCTCCTTTATTTGCTACTCCCTGACTTTACCAACTCAAAAATTGAAATACCTTAACTATCTCAGGAAAGCTTGTAAAGTTATTGGCTCCCCAGGTTTTCCCTATCTAGTTTGCAAAAAAAGAATAATTACAGTCCCTGCTAGCATCCTCCCTCAAAATTATTTATACTACGTAACAGAACTTTCATACCTCAGGCACCCTATTTTCAACTGAATATTTAAAGCCAATTTAACTAGAAACATTTGCCAATTTTTAGTGTATTAGCAAAAGTCTGCTTAAACTTAAAAAACAAAAAAAATACACAACTCTTTTTTCCAACCAACGAATTGTTTCCATCACCAACCAGTGTTCCTGTTAAGCTCAGAACCTTCACTCTGAGTCTGTAATATTGATAAAGGGCCCTGTTTAAGCAGTGTTATAGGCACGTTAACATTTTTAATGCGTGTTAACCATGTACATGCCTACAATATCCCTATAGGCGCCCACATTGTTAGCGCACGCGTGCTAAAAACACTAACACACCTTAGTAAACAGGGCCCAAAATTTGTTACAACTCCTTATTTGCTCCCTTGCTTCTCAGTTTAGAGTGAGCAGGTCTCTCAAAGGATAAACTGAATCTGCCTTACTTTAATTTGGCATTTGAGACAGATCTTTCCCAGCTACTGATAGCTGCTACACTTTGCTATGCTGCCTTCCTAAATTTCTAATGGTATTTTATCAGAGCCAAAGTTAATAATCTCTGCAGGAGTCACAGGAACAATATTTTTTCAGTGAATTAATAGTCTTCCCTACTGTTTACGCAGCTTCAGTGACTGTGGGATACCAAGGATGACTACACCTGAACTACTACTATACCCCTGCACAGTCATTCAGTCAAACGCATTGAAGCCAAAACAAAACTTGGCTTCTTGGTCAATTAACTACTCAAGCACACTCTTCTCAAACACTAACACCACATTTTTTTCACAAAATACTTCCTTTTAGCCCCACATGACAGACATTCACACATACACTTCTATCACTGTCAGGCTAACCCACCCAACTGCCTAACTCGGCAGTTTAGAATCTTGCCTGGGACTCTGACAGAACCCTGCATACAGCTCTGTCAGAGAATCGGGCACGTGCTGCATTTTAAAACTCTGACTTCTCTCAAAAAACAACTTTTCAAAAGGTCCCTATCAGTGCAAATAAAGAAAATAGCTGTCCCTTATCTTTGGCAGAAGTCATCTTCTGCAACACTTGTCCCAGTAACCCGATGCACAATCATTTTCTGCTGCACGGCTCTGTTAAGCCAGCAGCCATGAGAGCCTTCTCAAGCTGGCTCCCGACGCCGTTTCCATGGTGCCCACATCTTCAGCACATGTATGCCCAGCCGGCCCGACCCACAACAATCACTTAGTCATGACTGAAACAATTCTATCCAAAAGCGTCTTAATTTTGGCCCTAGGCATTTTCATGTTGTTCCATTATTGCAGAAAAATGTCTATCTTTTGGTGCCACCCATGTCCTACCCAAAACACACTCCTAACATGCCCCTTTGAAATTTGGACAAACTGTGGAGCAAAATGTCTAAAATCAGGGTGTCGAAAATTGCAACTTGGATGTTTTGAGAGAAACAAACCCTTCTGTCACCTTATCACTTTTTTGGTTTTGAAAATGAGCTCCATAGTTTCTTAAGCCACAATCAAAACCTGAGTCCCACTCCCACTTTCTCCAGCACAGCACACAAAACTCTCAATGGACATGATCAAAAGCTTTCTCCACATTCCTGCTAGCTTTCACATGGCTGTTTCCCTGCTCTTGCCAATCTGAATTAAACCTTTTATCACAGTTGATATTTAGTTAAAACCCAAATATTCGGTGTTATATGCCAGGTGTACAGGCAAAACAATGGAGATGAACTGAACCCACTGTTCTCCAGTGTAAGCCTTGTGCAACAGCTACTGCAGCTCTTACATTCTCCATTAACAAATCCTTTGTTTATTTTTAATACAAATATATTACAACTTTGATACATATTAAACTGTTTCTTGGATGTATTTATTTTCCACAATTTAGGGCCATTTTTACTAAGGCACACTAGAGGATTTAGCGTGCGCTAAACAATAAGACGCCTATAGGGATATAATAGGCATCTTAAGGCCCTGTTTACTAAGGTGTGCTAGCATTTTTAGCACATGCACAAAATTAGTGCGCCCTATGTAGGCGCCCATAGGAATATTGTAGGCACATACACAGTTAGGACACACTAAAAACGCTAATGTACCTCTAGCGTGGCTTAGTAAACAGGGCCCTTAGTGTTTAGCACATGCTAATTTTTAGCATGCAAAATCCGCTTAGTAAAAGGGGCACTTAATGAATTTTATTGAATGGTTCAGGTTTATTTGCAGTGTCATATTTTGCTGATAAATTGATGCATTTCTTGTGTTTTTATTTATATTTTAGTTTTGATTTTTTTTTTTAGTTGAAAAGTTTTAGTTGTGCTTGTTCAGATATTGTTACATTTTATTGCTATTTTATGAGGATTTCAATAATTTGCTCAAATGTAATTTTATTTTGCTATGGTAAATTATGTACATGACTTTCTTAATCTAATCTGGCCATTTATAACCTGCTTAATCCCTGATTAGGGCCAATGTGGCTTACAAAAGAAAAAAAAAAAAAAGGAAGACCAACAGTATAAGAAGAAAATACAAGAAAGAACAGAGCAAGAAAAAAAACAAATCAATGAAGACCCAACCACACACCGCTACAACAGCCCTTATGCCTGCAGGTGTCACCTATACTTAGGCAGAGTAGGTTTCTGGTGGGTTTTGGAGGGCTCACATGTTCCCAGTTAGAGTGGGATTTGGGCCTGAGTCCCCTTCTTTAAAGTGCACTGCACTAGGCTACTCCAGGGACCTGCTTGCTGCTCTAATAGGACTAGCTATAACATCTGAAGCTATCATAGAGCTTAGTATACTATTTTTTAATCACAACTTTGGGGGACGAGAGGGTGTCTGTAACCACTGAAGGAGTATGGAAGATCATGCCTTAATTCCTCCAGTGGTCATCTGGTTATTTAGGGCACCTTTTTGTGACTTTTAATTCACGACTGAAAAAGGTCTAGACCAAAACATCTAACTTTTAACCCTGGACGTTTTGCTTTGTTCCATTATGGCAGAAAAATGTCCATGTTTTGGGAATGCCCAAATCCCAACCCCAACATGCCCCCTTGTGATTTGCACTCACTGCAGAGAAAAATATCTGAAATCCAAGAAAATCTCGATTTGGACGTTTTTCATGACAGCACATTGTGCCATATCTAGAACACAGTTATCTGCATGGGGTGGAGGGGGTGGGAACAGCTGGAGCAAAAGAACAGAGGTCTGGGACGAAAAGGGAATCAAATCAGTTTTGGAAGCATTCTGGGGGGTCAGGGAATGGGTAGGATTGGAATTTGGTAGGGGAATAGGGGAGCAGGAAGTTTCACAGCACCAAAACCTTTGCCAGTCTAGTTGACCTACACATACAGATTTACCCCTCAATGAATGTACCCTACTGGGATTCATCACGGTAACCCTTGATCTCCTCCTCAATCTTCCAGGATCTTCCCCACATCCCCCAAAATACTCTAATAAGCTAAATCTTACCTATGAGAACAGAGAAGAAGAATTGAGCTACAGGAATATTCAGGATTGGCGAGGTGATGTTCAAGAACCAGTTTGGGGTCATGGGGAAAAATCTTAAAAACAGTAAAAAGAAGAACAAACTGCTCCGGTTTTCTTCCACCTGTTAAATGCAAACAAAGGAATGTGAAACTCTTAGTATGTATGCAGCTTTACTTGGTAGGGCTCAGTTCCCTTTAGATCAGAGAAATTAAGGAGAGCTAGTGTGTGAAGGGAAACCTCCCACAGCACATGTGACAGGAAGGCTGTTCATTGGACACTTAGGTCCTTGTATTTAGTAGACTTTATTAGATGTCATTTACTTTTTCAGTGAGCCACCAAAGAAACATGTATATTTCACACAGTGCACAACAGAAAAGCCCATTTTATAAATTAACACAGTCAAAAAAAAAAAAAGGAGCGAGAGAGCAGCATAACATACATGCATAAGTTGTGATTTTGTAAACCTGCATGTCCGTGTGAAGTTGATTTGGAAGCCGACTTCTGAAACTGGAACTTTTTGCATAGTCAGGTGGTTTAGAACAGCAGAGATGTAAACATAATACCCCATTCAGGCACATCACCAAATCCCACATTCAAATGAGACATTAGCTGGGAATTTACACATGACTCAAAGCAAGTGTACAATAAATGTCAACGTGGCATTTTTGGAGGTATATGTATAGTCAGTCTAAAATAGGGAACATATACTTGGAAGGGCTACCCAAACCAAGCTCGGAACACGATTCTTTCAAATTTGTGTGTGCTGCCACACATACATATAAAGCAGTGTCTTCATTAAAAATTGCCTTGTATAATTTGAGTTACACATGCAAATGGCAACTAAGCATTCTGAAATGTAGTCCCAAGTATCATAAGAAAGGGGGTTCAGGATTCAAAAGGGGGAGGGGGCTCTTCTCTCTGCACAGAACTCCAACACCAAAAGATAGTCATATCTAAAAGGCTAGCAGCATAAGGCTAAGCCCTCACCCCCACCCTCTGCTGGCTTTAAAGGCTTCAGTAGAATTTCTGAGAAGAAATATTAATCCCAGTGTCACAGCTGAATTCCAACACACATTACAGTCTGAACTGTCAACATTCCACCAGTACTGCCTAGACTTTGGCCTTTGTTTCACAACTACAGGATTGATTAAACACTGCACAAAACTGTGAAGAGAAGTTAGACCTACACAATAACAGCAGAGATTCACAGGGTGCTGTCTCTACCTGTTTCTAAGCTCCTGCTTCTACTGAAACATTGCCACATGGGTCAGGAGGATGCAGTGAGGGCTCTGCACAGATCTGGACAGTACAGACATACAGGCACTAGGCTAATCTGAAGGAATGATATGGAGTCAACACTTCTTTCAGTTCAATAACTGTTTAACCAGAGTGAAGCTTGCTGACTAAGAATGTTTTTGAGCTTTAGGGGCTCTACCATACATACTGAGCTCTGTACAAGCCGTGAGTCTGACGTCAGTGCCAGGCAAAATGGTAGAGACTATAATTAAGAACAAAATTACAGAGCATATTCAAAAGCATGGATTAATGAGACAAAGTCAACGTGGATTTAGTGAAGGGAAATCTTGCCTCACCAATCTACTACACTTCTTTGAAGGGGTGAACAAACGTGTGGATAAAGGGGAGCCGGTTGATATTGTGTATCTGGATTTTCTGAAGGCGTTTGACAAAGTACCTCATGAAAGACTCCAGAGGAAATTGGAGAGTCATGGGATAGGAGGTAGTGTTCTATTGGTGATTAAAAACTGGTTAAAAGATAGAAAACAGAGAGTAGGGTTAAATGACCAGTTTTCTCAATGGAGAAGGGTAGTTAGTGGGGTTCCCCAGGCGTCTGTGTTGGGACCGCTGCTTTTTAACATATTTATAAATGACCTAGAGATGGAAGTAACTAGTGAGGTAATTAAATTTGCTGATGGCACAAAGTTATTCAAAGTGGTTAAATCGCGGGAGGATTGTGAAAAATTACAAGAGGACCTTACGAGACTGGGAGTCTAAATGGCAGATGACATTTAATGTGAGCAAGTACAAAGTGATGCATGTGGGAAAGAGGAACCCAAATTATAGCTACGTCATGCAAGGTTCCACATTAGGAGTCATGGACTAAGAAAGGGATCTAGGTGTCATCGTTGATGATACGTTGAAACTTTCTGCTCAGTGTGCTGCTGCGGCTAAGAAAGCAAATAGAATGTTGGGTATTATTAGGAAAGGAATGGAAAACAAAAATGAGGATGTTATAATGCCTTTGTATAGCTCCATGGTGCGACCGCACCTTGAATATTGTGTTCAATTCTGATCGCCGCATCTCAAAAAAGATATAGTGGAATTAGAAAACGTGCAGAGAAGGGCAACGAAAATGATAAAGGGGATGGGACAACTTCCCTATGAGGAAAGGCTAAAGCGGCTAGGGCTCTTCAGCTTGGAGAAAAGGCGGCTGAGGGGAGATATGATAGAGGTCTATAAAATAATGAGTGGAGTTCAACGGGTAGATGTGAAGCATCTGTTTACGCTTTCCAAAAATACTAGGACTAGGGGGCATGCAATGAAGCTACAATTTAAAACGAATCAGAGAAAACGTTTCTTCATTCAATGTGTAATTAAACTCTGGAATTCGTTGCCAGAGAATGTGGCAAAGGCGGTTAGCTTAGCAGAGTTTATAAAAGGTTCATATAAAAGGTTCAGATGGCTTCCTAAAGGAAAAGTCCATAGACCATTATTAAATGGACTTGGGAAAATCCACTATTTCTGGGATAAGCAGTATAAAATGTTTTGTACTTTTTTGGGATCTTGCCAGTTATTTGTGAACTGGATTGGCCACTGTTGGAAACGGGATGCTGGGTTTGATGGACCTTTGGTCTTTCCCAGTATGGCAATACTTATGTACGAGAATCTAAGAGCAGCTGGCATAAGAAAGGAAAGTGGCTGGTTTAAAAAAAAAAAAAAAAAAAAAGAAGGAGTAATAAATTAAAATCATGGGTCCAATATAAGAACTTACATTTAGGGGGTAATTCTATTAAGGAGGCGCCTAGTTTAGGCAGGAAGAACGTGCAAAAATGCCAGATTCTAATCATTTACAGGCTTATGGGAACACCTATTTGTATAAATGTGAAGCCATTGTATTCCCCAGCCCACACTCACCCCTCTGCCCTTCTCTCAATAACCATCCACTCTCTTTCTGTGACACCGTCAAAATGTTGATCACTTTCAATTCTAAACTGACCTTTAAACCCTAGATTGATTCTGTTGCCCACTCCTCTTTCTTTGCTCTACACCGTATTTAGGCCCTGCACTCTTTACTCGATCCACCGCTTATCCACACCCTTCTCTTTTCCACTGTTATTTCTCACATCGATTATTGTAATTCCTTATACTCTAGTCTCCACTCAAATGTCTTCAACTCATCAAGTCCTCTGCCATTACTCTTTCATTCTGCTCACTGCTTTGTTCAGAACACTGGCTTCCAATATCAGCCCACATTTAATTGAAAACCCTCTGCTTTGTCTTCAAATCACATCTCACTTCTGCTCCAGCATATCTCAACTCTCTCCTTATTCCCTATTCCTCAACACATTCCCTCCATTTCTCTACCACTAACCTACTTATGGCACCATCCCTCCCTGCCTTCCATTTAACTGTTTCTCAGCTATCTTTTTCCAACCCTCTGGAAACTCTCTGCCTCTCACATCCATATGGAACCTTCATATCCAAAGTTCAAAACACTACTCAAAACTGATCCGTTTGTCAAGTCCTTTGGTTCTTCTACTCCCTCTTGTCCCCTTCCCTGATTATCTTTTTGTTAACGGCATTGTCGTCTTTATGAACTCCTTGCGGTATATAAGTGGAGTTTGGGTAGAGCATGGCTAGGGCCCATAATTACACACATAAGTTATAAATCTTATATCTACACGTGCCTTTTGTGATTTAGGTGCTGACTTTTCTTTACAGAATAAGCTTCAAATAGGCACTCTTCTAGCACCTAAATCTAAGGGCACCCTTACAGAATTACCCTCTTAGGGGGTAATTTTACAAAGCATTTCTCATGCGTATGTGCCATTATACACATATAAAATGCCACACAAAAATTACCTATAGAAAGTCCATTTTAGGAGCAAATTCTTGGGATTTGTGCTGGTGTTTTATAAAGACATGTGGGGTCCTTTTACCAAGCCATGCTAAAAAGTGACTGCCGCTGGTGTCATCATGTGGGTTTTCCATGTGCTGTGGCCACTTTTACCATGGTAGTAAAATGGCCACCTTGCCCTGTTTTTCTGTAATGGCTACTTGATAATTTCCCCATTAGTGTGTGGTCATTAGCATGAAAGCACTTACTACCACCTATTTAGGAGGCAGTAAGGGCTCCTTTACTACTCCCACACTAATCGCGTAGCATGCGGTAATGTGCCTGTGCTACCTGATTAGCACAGGCATGCCTACTCTCAGGCCATGGGCATGCCTCTGACGTTGGAAAATAAAAATATTTTCCAATGTGGGATTAACGCGCACCGAGTGGGAAACTATCACATCCCGCAGTAGTGACCTTTTGGCGCACAGTAGGCCTGTGTTAGGCCTACTGTGCCTTACTAAAAAGGGCCGCAAAGGTGCTTATGGTGGTTCTCTGAGAAGCTCTATTCCCATTTTAGACATCTGAAAACAGACATTTAAATATCCATATCGCGTGGATGTCCCAATCCTGATTTTATAAGGCCAGGATATGGCCATCTAGCACTACAGTACGCCCATATGGCAAGGGGGCATGGTCTGGGCATGTCTTAGAGGGCAAAAGAAAGTAGGGATGGACAAATAGCCCTTCCAATAAAATCCAAAGCAAGGCTCTTAAAGGTGAATTTGAATGTGTTTCTTGAAGCACCAGTTGAGGACTCAATATTTATTGAGGTACCAAAGACTTGACATGGAGCCGTGTTTTGGCGTAAACACACCTGCTTCAGGAGTCATGCAATCTACATATGATCAAATATAAGCAAAATGTGTAACAAGCACTATAAAAATATACACAGATATAAATATCAGACTATGGTAGCTGACAATTAATAAAAATAATTACAATCTAAAATCATGCAATATATGTTGTGAAACACCTTATTTGTAATGCACATAAAATAAAAATAGGAAAAGATATATGAAAATCATGTAAATAATACAATTAGAATCTAAAAAATATATATAATACACATAAGATTTAAAAAAAAGTATGAGAGAGAGAGAGAGAGAGAGAGAGAGAGAGATGAAAACGCATGAAATGTGACACAGAAGAAACTCCCAACTTTCAAAACCCAAAACACTTAAAGGCATTTAATGAAACCAACACATGCAAGTTCATAGTCTGCATATACTGAGATCATAAACTATCTGATCTATTATTTTATGAACCATATGCAGATGAGTTCATGGATTAGCAACCGTATGTGAATGGAATACTGTGATACAGTGCAAAATATAGCAAAAAAGGCCACCAGAATTCATGCTAGAAATAAGAAAAAAAAACCTTACCGAATCCTTCTCCATCAAAGGAACGGCAATTTTTTAAATAAATAAATAAATTAATTAATAAAATACAGTAACACACCACAGCTAACAAAACTTATGAGACCTTCAGCAAAGCAAAATATATTATTAAAAGTAAAACTTAAAAAAAAAATAGGCTGTGATATAGAAACACAAAATTAAAAAAAAAAAAAAAAAAAGGTGAAAAGTAATTAAAAATTTCGGGGATCCAAGATGGCGACGGTGTGAATAGCGTCAACGGTCGCGTCTACAAACATAGCCCTAGCAACTTCTGAGGAGAGCGACTTACCCGTCACTGAGATGGGAAAGAGAAGAGGTAAAGTCAGGAAAGTTCCCTCGGTCCCTGGCGGGCTACCCCAGCTCCATCAGACGACGCTGAAGCAGTTTCTAATAGTGCTCGGCTCAGAGATGGTTTCTACTTCCGCTGCTGGAGCCAACATATCGACGCTGGCCGACAGTGTAAACAGGGCCTCCCTAAGCACTGTGTTACGTGCGGTGCCCCCACAACCCGGAAGAGGGAGTTTCCAAGCAAGTCCTGCCGCTTCAACCCCAAGTGGAGAATGAAGCGCTCAGGGAGGGAATTTGCTGGCAACTGGAACAAACGCTGGAAGCTTGAGTAGACCAGAGATGACATTGGTTCACACAGCTTTGTCTGAAACAGTGAGTACCTTGGAACAAGCTATAAAAGCACCTCTTCCGGTCACTATAATGGGGAAAATTGAAAAACCGGCTGTAGTGACATTAGAGTCACTTTGGGACCTAAACTCCACAAGTTTCTCTGCCTTACAAACTTTGATATCAAAGAATACTGAGACAATTAAAGTTTTGGCAGAGTCTGCATTAACACAGATACAAGTTAACGAAATCCAGGCTGCTGAGGTAAAACGTCTTTCCGAAAAACTGGGAAAAATGGAACTTGTGGAACAAACTTTGATTAAATAAAAGAATTTTACCTCAAGACGCATGGAATTTCTGGAAAATCAATCCAAAAGACTTAATTTACGTTTTGTAAACTTTCCCAGATCACCATTGGTTCCACCAATACAAATGGTTAAGAAATATCTGGTTGAAATTCTGGGAATGCCAGACAATTCATTGCCACCAATAACAAGAGCTTTCTATCTACAAATTACTGGTAAAGCACCAGATAATTTAAACCCTCAAGGAGCAATGAATTTGACAGCCTTCCTAGAATCGTCACTAGAAGTGATAACGCAAAGAACTACTTTACTAGTAACCTTCGCATTGGAGTTGGACAGAGATGCAGTACTCAAATTATCCTTGAGACATTTAGATTCTATGTTTTTGGATTAAAAAATAAGAGTATTTCCGGACTTATCCAGGGAAACACAACAGAGACGCAAAATATTTCTTTCATTGCGACCTAGAGTAATTACACTGGGAGCAATTTTTCTTTTGATATTTCCGTGTATTTGTAAAATAATATTTCAGACAAAGCAATATCCGTTCTTTGACCCAAAACAATTGGAAGATTTTTTAATAAGCAGAGAAGACATTTCTGTGCGAGTCTAGGCCCATAATGTAACACTGTATAGCAGCTTAGAGAAAACCCCTCGGGCACGATGTATTTCTTGATTGTATGATTTATTATTATTTATTGCATTTGTACCCCACATTATCCCACCATTTTGCAGGCTCAATAATTAATAAGCCTTTTTCTTTTTCCTAATCTTGGATCATTTACCTAAAACTTGTGGTCGATAGTAAAATGATCTTGTGATTTTGTTTTTTTTCTCTATGTAATATTGCATGATTTGTGTAATATCATTCATAAATGAATATGATTGTTAAAATTTAACAAAAAAAATATTCAGGACTGCATTAAAAACCTAGCACAAAAAAACCAAACTGATATGAACTGCATGTTTATGGGCACAGTCAACCATGAAACAGAGTAACCTCAAAACCCTTAAAGGACTATAAAAAAAACACATCATAATTATTATGAAAATATATTACATCCTTCATAAAAGATATAAAGTAAGCAATAAAAAGCATTTGTAGCAAGCGGCAAAACTGCTGAAGCCCAATCACTCAAACTTCAGCAAGATGATTCATATTTTATTGCGATTTAATTTAAGTTAAATGAAACACAACTGGCTCTAGACGACACACGATGACTGTATAATCAATGATAAAAAATACAGTGGAGTAAGAGATGGTTATGAATTCCAATACCTTTAGATATGTAGCTCAAAACACCAGTGTCTTAGCAAGTCAGCACAGGAAATTGAGGTGCCCGTGCTTTGGGAGTGCTAAGTAACAAAGCCTCATTCTGAATGTCTCCACAGTCACACAAAAAGCAATTGTTACAAAGACAAACCTGAAAATACTAATAAAATATGTGTAGTAATATCTCAAGATATTATAGCCAAAAAAGGATAATGATTCCAAAGAATAATAAATAGAAATATATGGTGACCAAAAGAATGCTGTCAAGCTAATTAAACAATGATAGTATGTGAGGAAGCCAAGAGTGTAGAGACAAATACAGTCTCACTACTCAATCTATACAGGTACTTATTTTATACCTGGAGCAATGGAGGGTTAAATGATGTGCTCAGAGTCACAAGGAGCTGCAGTGCGAATCAAACCCACTTCCCCTGGCGACTGCGCTAACCATCAGATGACTACTCCACTCCACAGAGTAGAATGTGCGCTTCAATGGCCAACTATACACATAGCTATAGCTATATCTGGTAGCAACTTCCAACCTTAGCGGAAATATTCAATCATCATGTGGCCAATCCAATACTTACATATGTTCCTATGCAAGGATTAACAGAACAGCATTCAGAGGGGGAGTTATCAACATGGACTACTGTTAACCCCAGCTATTGGTAACTAGGTCTCATTGCATAAAACGGGACCTGTGCTAAAATAACCCGTCTTGACAGTAACCCATATTGATAACTATACCCCTTAACAAACAGGTTAAGTTATATTGTACCTCCAGTCTCCAACCAGGACCCCAACCCCCCACTCCCAACTTGGAAAATGCCTGTTCAACGAAAACCATCGTCGAACCTTTTCAAAATCGCAGTGAAGAAATTTCTTGTTGTAGACATAAAGAAAGGACATTCCAGAGAGAGGGAGCCACAAAAACAAAAACGGTGAGCGATGAGGGCATAGGAAGTGCACAATTCTGCGCAGGTGGCGATTTCTGCACGTATCCTGCATGACAGTAATTTATGCATTTCTAGTTATAGGCACAATTTATACGTCATGGAGGTGTGGGGGATTCTACAAATTTGGTGCCAGAAAAGAAATTTTAAAAAAAATCAGCCTTTTATAGAATTGTGCTTAGTGCCAGTTCCCGCCTGCTGAAACCTGGTATAAATGCTGGTGCCCAAATTAGGCATGCTGAAGCAGTGATCTGTACCTACAAACGCAACTTTTCGGAATGCCCATGACACACTTAAGGCCATGCCCCCTTGAGATAGGCGCCATGCCTTATAGAATAGCACACAGCCAGATCACTGTACCCTCTGAGTGGGAGTCCTCCAGCTATAGTCCTGCCAGTGGGGGGGGGGGGGGGGGGTGACGCTTCACTATTATATTTTCAGTAGTGAGGGACAGGCAACCTGCCTGTCCCTAGTGATTGAAAACACAATATTGAAGCACCACCCCCCACAGGCAGCAGCGCAATTAGAGGACTCCAGCTCAGCTTACAGGGAACAGTGAACCAGATGCACGCGCAAATTTTAACGGGTGCAAGTTAAATTCAATAATTGTTAGTACATAATTAGACATTAATTGGCTCATTAGCCAATTAATCTGCATGTGCACCTCAGAAGTGTGCCCAAATTTTGGCATGCAAATCCACGCGTCGTATATAGAATCTGGGGTTTAGTTGCTGAATTTTACCACTGAGTGGATAATTCCCTGTCAAATCCCATCCCCATTTTAGACAGATAACTATTAGTTAAACATTTAAAGGGGGAAGTCATCAATATGGGCTACCATTAAGATGAGGGATACTAGTTGTCATTGCATAAAATGGGGCCTGTGGTAAAACAGCTTGTCTGAACAGTAGCTCACATTTCTAACTATGCTCCTAAATGCCATAGATTTTAATAGCACATAAGCAGTTGGTGCCCCACCACCAACCGCACATGTCCTTTTACAGTTTATTTAAAATGTGCTATATCACTAAACATAGGACATAGCAAATCGATTTACTGTAATAAAAACAATAAAGAAAAGAACACCAATAATTATAAACAGAAAGACGCAGACTCAATACCTATCAGAAAACCCCCTGTAAAACCTCCCAAATCTTTTTTAAAAAACACATCTGCAGTATTGAGGAGCCGGAGTCAAAAGATTAACAATCGTCCTACTCTTCTAGCCAAAATTCTAGCGTAAAATAATGAGTTTCTACCAAAGTCTTGAATTTTTTTAGCAAACTTTCTGCCCTTATATCAACAGGTAACTGATTCCATAAGAAAGAGACCACCCAGAAGAATGCCTTCTCTCTAGTAGATTCCCATCAACCTGTCATTTTTCTTAGCGCAGGTGCTAAAAATATCAACAGTGCAGTCCATGCAAGTTATTAAAGTACTTACTAACCCTAAAAGCACAAGGTTCCCACACTCTATTCCAACTGCTGTCGAGTGAAGGCACTACATATATTTAATGTGCATTGTGCTGAGTGTGCACAATCATCTTTTCCTCACAGGTCAGTTGTCTTGCTGCTAAGCAGTATAAAAAGTAAACCTGGCATATGAAACGGGTTGTTAGTGATGAGGGAAGAAGATGAAGACCACCAACTCAGAGAGACAAGAAAGATTTGCAGGAGAGGGAAAACCAGACCAAAAGTAGGTACCTATGATTATTGCCGAGAAGGGGGGGGGGGTAAAGGATACAGAGAAGAAAAGGAAAGGGCAAGGGAATTACGACAGGGAACAAATTATGTCAACTTGGAGCCTATGATGACTGACCCATATTTTCACCCAAAATCCAACCAGGCATGTTAGGCAAGAGCAATTGATTTGGCCAATCCCAGCAAATTCATCCCACTGATACTGGGGGGGGGGGGGGGGAATCATCTCCAGAAGCTGACCATTCCTTCTCTAGCAGTGCCCTGTAGGTGTGGGACCACGATAGGTCTTTGTCCTGCTGGTGTCCTGTGCAGGCAACGGGGGTAGGAGAATTGCAGATGCAGTCCTGGCGGAGGTTGCAAAAGCAGGATGACAGTCTGGGAGGGCCTGAAAGCTCTCAGGAAATAGCCCAACAGTCAAGCAAAAATATTAATTAGCCTCAAAAAAGCCCTCAATGCCCAAATAGCTAGTCTGGGTCAAGATTCAGAATGTCTGCAATAGTCTTTGGACTAATTACCATATCAAGAACAACAATAATCATGTCATACTAACTTGTTTAACTGCCCTTCACTAAGGATGGCAAAAACATCACACAGTCAATTTTCAAAGTGATTTAAATTGGTAAAAGTTATTTTACTTGCATTACTCAGCTGCCTGAAAACTGCCCTCCTCCAAAGTGACTAGCTTGCATATTAACTGTGTGCATAGTTTTAGGCACACTGCGAGGTGGTTTTCCCCCAGAAGAGGAGTTTTTAGGTCAGGGAAAGCACATGCACAGATTCAAACCTTCATGCGTACTTTTCCAGGAAAATTCTAACCAGAGAAAAAGCAGGTGCATGAGAATGTGCAAACTTTGCACCCACAGCAAGATTCAAAGCAAAAGTATGTATGTAATATCTTCATTTTGAGACTCAGGACAAAACCCACAAAGTAAGGGTAATCTTTGTCCTATATAGTTTGGAAAAAAAAAAAAAAAAAAAAGAAAAAACAACCTGTCCCCTATTGTGAAGCATACAATGCTGTTTCAACACTATTTGCCATGTGTTAACCTTTGTTGAAACTTTTAGTGTTATCTTTGGCATATCTGCTCCATCCTTTAACTCTAATGTGTTTTTTTGTGGCCCACTATTAAATTTTAGGTCTTAGTGCATGGAGGAGAGTATATCAAGCTAGATTGAGTATGCCCATTTTCATCTGACAAGTCCTTCTTTAGCAAGCAGATGCACTAAACTTTAATTTTTTTAAAATTATTATTTTCAAGTGCACAACTTAGGGCAGTAACCAGTCCTTTACTCCTAAGAACATCTCAAAAAATTAAAATAAGAAAGAAAGAAATGGACAAGAAGCAAAACCAGATGTTATAACAACAAGAAGCTTGCCCTTGCTACACAACAATTTATTACGCTATCACATTTGGAACTGAAATATCCCACCCTCCCCATTATAACCCTTAAACCCCCCCACCCCCCACCCCACAATCCCCCTTTTCCCACAGGTCCAGGTGTGTGGTTTGCCTAGTGGTTAATTGTCACTACCATGGTGGATCATAGATACATTTATATTAATGTTCATAATGATGATGATACCACTTAATAAAAGGATCCCAGAACTTCTGATGTTGTCCATCCACCAGTTTCTTAACCATGCCTCACATGTTGGCATTGATAATCCTTTCCACTGTTTTGCCATACGGCATTTCGTTGCCAACAGAGCTAACCATACAAATCAAATGGAATAGTAGGCCCCAATTCCAGTACATTCAATAAACACAATTGTGGAGTGAGGTAATTCCTCTTTGCAAACCAGCTTTAAGTTTGCCACTTTTCCCCAGAAAGCCTTTCACTACATTCCCACCATAAATAGTTAAAACTACCCTTCCTGCCAACTTTTGCCAAAATAACCCATCCCCCTGCTGATACCACTGAACCAGTTTCTGTGGGGTAACATACATACAAGACCCCATACCCCATCTCCTGTAGTTGTGCTGATACCCAGGACACTTTAACACTCTTAAAAATCAGAGCCTGTTCCCCCTGCATGATAACCCAACCAATGTCTATTTCCCCAGCCCTTTCGGAAAGCTCCACCATATCCTTTGGTGTCAAGAAACATAGCATATAGACGACCTGTTAAGCCCCCTCCTTACCCCCTTTAAATGTAGTCCAAAATTTTTCAAAAGGAGGGAGGGTCATACTCTCCTGACTTGCAAATAATAATGAAAGTCCCTGTTTTCCAACTGGAACCATGCCTTCAGTTCCTCATGAGATGCCACCCCAATGTGACAAATTGCCCTAGCCTAACTAAACCTTGCTTTTCCCACCTCCTCTTATAGACTGTGTGTTCCCAAACTGGAGGGAATTCTCTGTTGTATCCAATACCCATATGCACGGAATAGACCCTCTCACAAAGCAACTGTTTCCTCACTTTATCCCAAATCATAATGGTTAACTGCATATATGGATTATTATGATTCACAACTATACTGCTTCCTCTAGGAAGCCAACACCTTATCCATAGAGAAGTTACCCCCCACCATGCTGTGCTCCAATTTAACCCAACTTTTCATGGAAGGTCTTGGGCGCCATTTAAACATTACTCGTAGTTGAGCCACCCAAAAATACTCTGTTAAATTAGGTACTCCCATTCCCCCCTGCAGCTTCCCTTTATATAGCACTGTCTGAGCTATCCTAGGTGGTTTTCTCTTCCAAATGAAATTAAAAATTTTCTGTTGCTATCTCCAAAGTATTTTGTCCAGGACACTCACTGTCAGAGAAACATATACAATAATCTAGGAAGCACATTCATTTTAATGCTAGCTATTGATCCAAGTTATCAACTTTCCCAAGGAGCTTCCCGTAATTATACATATAGAGTGCAGTATACTCTGCTATGATTTGGACTCCAAGGCATTTTACACTCTCCCATGCCCATCTGAAAGAAAAATGCTCTTTCAGGCTTGCTTTCCCGGGAGGGAGGTACACTTGTACTACCTCCGTCTTCACATAATTTAAAACCAGCGACACTGCACTATATAATTTCAGCTCCTGCACTAAACTAGGAAGTGTCACGCACAGATGGGATACAGTGAACATAATATAATCTGCATTTAAGACCATCTTAAATGTTTCGGACATAATTAAATTCATAATATCCCACTGTGCCCTTATTCTAGCTGCCAATGGCTCCAGCATGAGCACAAACATCACAGGTGACATGAGGCATCCCAGCTGCAAGCCCCAACTCAACCTTAAATAACCTCCATTCACCCGAATGCAGGTTCTGGGTGTCATATATGTCACCCTAATCCTCCAACAGAAGTTTATTATTTATTTTACATTTATAGACTGCTTAAATAAAAAAGAAACCACATACAAATACCCATATTTTGTAACATAGCAAACATAAAATCCCAGTGCACATGATCAAAAGCCTTTTTGGCGTCCACTGTTAATAGCACAGTTGGGATCCTATGCTGCCATGTCAAGCTCAGGATCCACTGGATGTTATACCCTCCATACCTGCCTGGCATTATTCGCCTAGTCCTCATGTATAAGCTTAGAGAGAGAAGCTGATATTTGATGTCTAGATTTTAGGACGGAAACACTTCACTCTACAGTAACAATGAAGATAAATTAGCCTTGCAGTAAGGCTAATTCTAGTTGTTACTCTAGAGAGGTGTGCATTCTCCATTTACCTCTCTGGTTGTACCTCTGACGCAGCCTTCCTGCGAAACGTGGCCATGTCAGGCATGTGTGATTGTTTGAATTAAAGTTCTTGCTTTGAACTTCTATTTTTGTTGGTCTGCTGTTTGTTCTGCTGAGCTGTCCTGGTTTTGGCAAGACTACAATCCCAGCAGTTTTCATATTGTTCCACAGGTCCTCTGTCTATAACATGGAATTAAACACCTCAGTCAATTTGGGGGCTAGGACTACTGCATACTTCTTACACTATTTTGCCGTGTAACCAACTAGCCCTGGGGATTTCCCTTTTTTTTTTTTAAATTCTTTAATGGCCTGCTCTACCTCCCTCACCTGAATTTCTCTATGTAAAATAATAGCCTCCTCCTGAGACCAAGTAGCAAAGTTACCCCTTGAAAATAATCCTGAATTTGTGTGGATGATATAGTATTTCCCATATATAAGGGATGATAAAAATCCTGAAAACATTTTTGGGATTTCAGTATCTGTCTCACAAATATTCTCTGTAGAAGTTTTAATTTTCAATATTATAGCATCTTGCCTCGTCGCTTTAAATTTATTTGCTAGCCTTGTTCTCTTGTTTGACCAAGTCAAGGTGAAAGGTATTCTGCTCCGACTCTTGCAATGCTCTCCACACAGTTTGCAATTCCCTGTGGGTCTCAGTCACTCCTGTTCTTTTATATATACTTTCGACCTCTACTAAGCATCTCCTAAGATTTGGTTCTGCTTATTCTTTCTGCTTTTAGTGTGTACCAATAGTAATAAAGCCTTAAAACCTTCCTACAAGGTGACCTTAGATACTTCCCAGTTATCATTATTCTTAAAATACTCTCCAGTAGAACCTTCTGACTATATTCTTCTTTCTCTAGTAAGGATTAATTAAGCCGCCACAGTTTCTGCCTGGACTGACCTTCCCCCCCCCCCCGCCCCCTCCCCTCCCATTACTTTCAGATCTGCCCATGCTGTACCAGGTACTGTCTCTCTCATGTCTGTGTACAGTGCTGTGTAATCCAGTAGAGCTTTAGAAAAGATAAGCAGCAGAGTACAAAGGCTTCTTTTATTTTAAATAAGACTGATTACACTCCCCTCTCCAGCAACTCACATTCTGGGCCAACTGGTAAAGCAATGGAATTGTATAAACAGCCAATACAGAACAAATTCACTCTTTACAAAATGGCTGAATTCAGTCCTAGTGGAGCAGGTGTTAGATCAGCAGTTTGCTCGTTACCTTTGCTTGAAGCATGGCTACCTTCTCAGGAAAATACTGGACTACGAACTGCTTCCCAAAGGCACTGGAGATCAAGTAACAGCAGGTTGCACCAATGGAGGTTAATGAACAGCACAGAAGTAACCCCAACCACGGGCCGAACAAAGCTCCAGCCAGAATATTCTGAAGAAACAACAGAAGGACATATTTCAGTAAGGGATCTACACCAGGAGGACAGCAATGCGTCTCTTCTCATTTTCTTTCCATTCTAGTATCAGGCTGTCCAGATCTCTGCTAATGTACCTCCTTCATATACTTCAAGAAAGCCAACTAACCTACTCCTGGGATTGCTCTGCCGCTACAACCCAATCCTGCTCTAAAATGGCTGTGGTTGTTTAAGGAGTCCTTCCTGAGAAGACCGCAATTTGTGTGAAAGAGAACACTTAGAATTTTCTTTTTTTTAATCGCTTGCTGGTGTGAAAGCTAAGGTATACAGCATTTCTACTCAAAGACTTTGAGAGGCTTATTTAGAATTATATACAGCTTTGCAGTATTTCCACATTAAGTAAAATACTAACATTAGTGTCTACTCTCTATAACAAATGCCAAGAAAGACAAGAGGAGCCACAGTAGAGGAGAGCTCATGCCTGGGCATGGTTCAGGGCTGTTTAACGGCAGGATCAGGTTGGATCTTGGAAAAGCAATGCTTACCAGAAAGCTGGAGCCTGGGATAGCGAAGCACTGCTTGTACAGATAAGCACTGCAGAACAGCAGCAGGACATAACTCGGATGCTCTCGCTTGTAAAACTGCAGATATTCTGCCAGCTCCTGCAGTTCATCCAGGTCGGCAGGAAATTTCAGTTCCCTAAGAAGAAAGGGGAAAGAGGGAGGGAGACAGAATCTGATGAACTCGCTGGGAAAGAACAAACAAATGTGATTGGCCCATTATTGTAATATCTTTGGCCAACTGATGAGTCAGTAATGCTATCTGGAGATGTCATGGGATAGGGTTTGCATTTATGTATATAGTTTATATAATATACATATAGGCACATAAATTAACCCAAAAAGATAGTAATTCTGTATGAAATGCATTTATCCAAAGCCTACACTATACAGAAAAGTAGATGCCTATGTTTCTGAATAGAATACGAGTGTAGGCGGCTGAAACCAAAGGCACAAAACACTTTCAGCAGCCATTAGAGAAATCAGTCCTTGCTGGATGGAGATTAAGCACCCAACTCCACAGTAAACATTGCCAAAGCCTCTATATAATTAAAGTAGTGGTGGTGGAATCTAAATAACTCTACAGTAACTTACACTGAAAGATCCACACATAAAAATGATGACTGGAGTTAAGTATACATTTGTCCTTTAAAAGAAGGAAAAGCCTCAAGGCTCTCCAGACCCGAAGGTCTAATGAGCCAATAGCTATCGAAAATGACCTGAGTATTGGTCAAATGATCTGTTCCTTATCATTGGCAAAAACCTTCTATTATTCTGGACACAATATCCATAAACGTGTGTTCCAGGCTACCAGCTACACACTTAAATACCCCTCTTCGGTTAACTCATACAGGTATTTGGAGCAACGCAGTTCTGTATGAAAGGAGCAGCGTGAGCGGTTGAGACGACCGTATACTGCAAGTACAATAAGTGTTGGACTCTATGACTCTCTGGCTTCAAGTGAATGTATGATTTAACAGAATTCTCCTCTTCCTTCAAGGTAAAGGTACACCCGTATTATGCCAGTTGTACAAATACTGTGAATTCAATACACAGAGAACCACCTCGGTTTCAAGTGCAGTCGATCTACAATCTTTAACAAGCACTAAACCG
This sequence comes from Microcaecilia unicolor, assembly GCF_901765095.1. Lineage (NCBI taxonomy): Eukaryota > Metazoa > Chordata > Amphibia > Gymnophiona > Siphonopidae > Microcaecilia > Microcaecilia unicolor. The sequence continues at coordinate 177,229,876 of NC_044037.1, read as the reverse complement.
AGTGGAACCAGTAAGTAAACGGCAGATCGACTGCACTTGAAACTGAGCTCTGTTTATATCTCACAGCTTTTATTTCCAGGCCCAACATATACATCTGAACTAATTCAGTGCCTTCAAGGACTGCTGGCATCTAACATATTCAGAAGTAAACTCCCAACACAGACTGAAAAAGAAGAGAAGGGCACACATCCCTGCAATATACCCAGCTGCAAGCTATGCCAAAACATTTCACAGGACCCCACAGTCATTCACAAAGGAAAAATATTCAACATAAAGGAATCTTTCACATGCTCATCTTCCAACGTGGTATATATCATTCAGTGTAAAAAATGTAACAAAGGATGCTATATTGGAGAAACAGGCCAGATGCTTAAGACAAGATTTAATTTACATAGACATAACATGAAGAATGCTGGTGCTAGCCGGGTTCCTACCCCTATGGGGCACCACTTTACCAGACCAGAACACTGTACCAGTGATTTCATAGTAAGAATCCTGAAAGGTAACTTTAAAAACAATACAGGAACGTAAGACCTTTGAAGTCAGAATGATTGAATATTTTGACACCCAACAGACAGGACTTAACAAGGATCTGGGTTTTCTAGCCCATTATAAACCATAAAATTGTATTTCTCTGCTTATCACCCTCCTCTCACCTACCTACCCACACCCATCCTGTTAGACTATCAATGAAATGCTTTGATGTTCCCATGCATACCTCCTACCCACCCCCACCCTGTTAGACTGTCAAGGAAATGCTTGGGTGTTTCACATATATTCTGTCATCTTCCACATTTGCTTATTTCCGATCTGACAAAGATGGGCAACCTTCGAAAGCTAATCAAGAAATGTATTAAGTTATGTCCAATAAAAAAAGGTATCTTATTTTCTTTTCCATGTTTTATTTTGTTTGATTTCTATTGATTACCTCTAAAAGTGGACTAACACCGCTACCACACCTCTCTACTTAACATATTCCTTAAAAGAAGAAGAAAAAAACAACCCAACAACTTTAAAATGGTAAAGAAACAAGCTTCTATCAAGAGGTGTCTACAGCTGGCAGACCACCACGGCGTCAGTTGTCTATCTGTAAAAGCTCCACCATCATTACTATCTGATTTCAGCCACACTTGCTGGAGCTAAATTTAGCTCAGAATATTCAATTCGACATGTTTACGGATTGCACACGCCAACAAAAAGTATCACATGCAGGGAAACCTTATTTTTAGCCATATCATCCCCACGCTCATTAGCTTAATGCACATACTAACCATGGATCTAACCCAACACAGGGAATAAGCCAATCAAACAGAGCTCCCACCTACTACTATTTCCCTCGATAGTCTCCACCGCCAGTGACCCTCCTGCTCTTCCCCGGTCCGAGCGCCGCAACCGGGCTCTGACCTCAGTTAAGAGGACCCTCTATTATTTAAATGCAAAGAGAGGAGACCCTCGAAAGGTACTGAATCGGAGGATCCGTCTTTTGCCTATTTCCCTCTCGCAAAGTGAAATCAGAGAAAGGAACAAGGTAAAAGGCGAATCGGATGAATCCTCGATTGGATGTTAGTGATAAAGCGCTGAGTATATACACCTGCAAGTGCTAGTAGTACTACTCATAATAAATAATAATAATACAAAGTAGTAAATATAAAGGAAGATTACTAAAATATTCCTTCCCCCAATGCTTTGCAGAGCTATTATCATTTGCCATGATGTGACCACTAAAATTCTATACAAAGATCAGTTTCCCAACTAGAGTACTACTCAAATGTTCAATTTATCAGCTTTAAAGTACATTAGTATTACTGCTGAGTATTCATGCTGTTATTGTTTATTAACACATTCCCATTCTTATCAGTCTCGATCCCTCACGGAAAGCGGACCCTCTTCTCACCTGCCTTCCTCATGCTCCTCTCCGGGTTGCAGGTGGCTGACAGTAGCAGTCCGTCCCCTCGTCGGTCGGAGACTGGTGGAAAGCAAGTACAGGTAGAAAGTGGAGGCACCAAGGATCAAGAAAAAGCCTGTCGGGGAGCGCATGGTGCCCAGCGAGCGCCGGGGAACTGTCAGTGCCACCGCCGTCACCGGAACTGAAGACACACGGGTTGTGCGGCCGGGAGGAGCGCTGAGCAAAGGGACACGGCGCGCATGCAGCTGATTTGGGAAAACCTGCTCAGGAGCTCTTGTGAAAAACGTCCGGCTGGAAGGTGCGAGCGGGTGAGAGGTGACCCCACCTGACCTGAGGCTCAAAACCTAACGAGCCAGCAACGTGGTTTTTATACCAGTTCTAGCCGGTTTAGCGAGCAAGCAGTGAAAGGGGACGTGCACAAAGGGTTCTCACGACTGTTTTCTTATCAGGCTAGCAGCTAACGAGATGGTATTATAATGAGCTACTTAACTTACTATACACAGCATGGAAAGCAATGCACATTTGCAGACCCACAGAAGTAGGGTTACCATATGGCTCCAGAAAAAGGAGGACGGATTGAGCCAGCCGGGTTTTACTTCCATTGCTTTCCATTACGTTTACTGTTGAAAGTTCTTGCTAGTACTTCAGAGCCCCAGGGTCCTCTTCTTTAGAAGACGTGAGAGTAAAGTGCTTTTGTCAACAAAGGCTTCCTGAGAGAAAAGCAAGGGGAGGAGGGAGAGGGAGCGAGAGAGCAGAAAAGTCTTTACCCTGTAGCCATATGCCAGCAGTCCTGAGCACAACAACAAAAAAGGTGCACTGTCTGTCTGGTAGCCCTTTCCAGCCAGGCATTGCTGCTGAGCTCACCTTGCAAAGGAGGTGGGGACTGGGGAGGGTTCTGGATCTAGCAGCCCTCCCGTCATCAGCCAACGAGTGGTGCCCCCCTCCCCGGCAGGAGAGTGCAGACTGTGGCAGTTTAAAAAAAAAAAAAACCTGCACTGACTTTCATACACGCATCTTGTCTGCATGTACAACAGCCGTCTGTAGCACGTGCAGAGCAGTCACACTTAGCGATCGGCTGTTCTGCGCCTGCTCAGCTTGCCGACTGGCTTCCCCCCTATCGCATGCAAATGAGCTGAGTCGCAAAAGCAACAAGCAGCTCATTTGCATGTGATTCTCTTTGGGAATCCCTCTGTATTTCCAAATCGGTAATATTCTTAACAGGAACCTTTGTGCATCTGGGCCTGAGTCACACCAGTGGGGTCGAAATGGGCGTAGGACTTTCTGTCCTACAAGGTGATGGTAATGCTGTGAAAGTTTCATGCCCCACATCAATTAAAATTATAATTGCATAATTAGTTCCATAAACCATCCACCTTGCATTTCCTTCTGTACAGTACAAAATATAGACAGCAGATGTACATTCTGAAAACTGATATATTTCAATTACTAAACTGAAATTTTTCATACCTTTGTCTGTTGATTTTATTTTATTTTTCTAATCATCATGTTCCCTGTCTCTTTCTTCTCTGCGCTATGAACCAGTGAGCGGAGGGAGAATTTTCCCCACGTCAGTGGCTGAAGGTACACTGCCGACTTTCTGTCCTACAAGGTGATGGTAATGCTGTGAAAGTTTCATGCCCCACATCAATTAAAATTATAATTGCATAATTAGTTCCATAAACCATCCACCTTGCATTTCCTTCTGTACAGTACAAAATATAGACAGCAGATGTACATTCTGAAAACTGATATATTTCAATTACTAAACTGAAATTTTTCATACCTTTGTCTGTTGATTTTATTTTTCTAATCATCATGTTCCCTGTCTCTTTCTTCTCTGCGCTATGAACCAGTGAGCGGAGGGAGAATTTTCCCCACGTCAGTGGCTGAAGGTACACTGCCGACTTCTGCATAAGGAAGCAGTGCGTGGAGGAGGGGAGCAGCTTGGGCACTGTATTTGGGTGGTGGAGTCTCAGCATGCATGCCAGTAAAGATATGTTTAGCACAAAGAGGAGGGAGAAATACATTGCCCCCCCCCCCCCCCCCAATTGGAGGGCTGGCTATACCACTGTCATTAGAACGCTTTTTTGTTTCACTTATGTATTCTGATATTTGTTTTGGTTTGCTCATTTCCGACTGGAAAAAGAAGATATTGCCTTCAAAAGATGTATTAAGTTAATCCAATCATCTTGTTTTCTTTATTTGTTGTATTTTATTTCTATTTATCCATCAGGTAAATAAATGTGGGAGAGAGGTTCTGGAAGCCAAATTTAGGCTCTTAGGTAGAAAGCTCAAATCCAGATCCTCTAGGGTAGCACTTTCTGAAATGCTACCTGTTCCACGCGCAGGGCCCAAGAGACAGGCAGAGCTCCGGAGTCTCAATGCGCAGATGAGATGATGGTGGAGGGAGGGAGGAGGGTTTTAGATTTGTTAGGAACTGGGCAACATTCTGGGGAAGGGGGAGCCTTAACTAGGGTGGGACCAGGCTGCTGGCATCGGCATTTAAAAAGGAGATAGAGCAGCTTTTAAACTAGAAATGGGGGAAAGGCCAATAGTCGCTCAAAAGCGCATGGTTCGGGATAAGGTATCTTTCAAAGATATCACCAAAACAGGGAAGATAGGGTATCCTTATAGTGAGGTTTCAAAAGAGACCGTAGTAGATCAGGTGTCCCTAAATAAAAATCAGACAAAAGACTGCAAATTAGTACTGTCAAGTACTACGCATGATGTAAATTGTTTGTTGCTCCTCAGTTTGAAATGTCTATATACGAATGCCAGGAGCCTAAGAAATAAGATGGGAGAGCTAGAATATTGCACTAAATGAAAAATTAGATATAATAGGCATCTCTGAGACCTGGTGGAAGGAGGCTCACCAGTGGGACACTGTCATACTGGGGTACAAATTATATCGTAGTGATAGGGTGGATCGAATTGGTGGAGGGGTAGCATTGTATATTAACGAGAGCCTTGAATCAAATGGATTGAAAATTCTGCAGGAAACAAAACACTTCTTGGAATCACTGTGGATTGAAATTCCATGTGTAAAGGGGAAAAGGATAATGATGGGAGTGTACTACCACCCACCTGGCCAGGATGGAAAGACAGATGCAGAAATGTTAAAGGAAATTAGGGACGCAAACAAATTGGGCAACACAATAATAATGGGTGATTTCAATTACCCTGATATTGACTGGGTAAATGTAACATCAGGACACACTAGGGAGGTAAAATTCCTCGATGAAATCAAGGACAGCTTTATGGAGCAACTGGTACAGGAACCGACGAGAGAAGGAAAAATTCTAGACCTAGTCCTTAGTGGAGCACATGATCTGGTGCGGGAGGTAATGGTGCTGGGGCCGCTTGATAACAGTGATCATAATATGATCGGATTTGATATTAGCTTTGAAGTATACATAGGAAATCAAATACGTTACCGTTTAACTTTAAAAAAGGAGACTATGATAAAATGAGAAGAACGGTGAAAAGAAAACTTAGAGGAGCGACTGCGAGGGTCAAAAATTTACATCAGGTGTGGATACTGTTCAAAAACACCATCCTGGAAGCCCAGGCCAAATATATTCCACGTATTAAAAAAGAAGGACGGAAGACCAAACGACAGCCGGCGTGGTTAAATAGTGAGGTGAAGGAAGCTATTAGAGCTAAAAGAAAATCCTTCAGAAAATGGAAGAAGGAACCGACTGAAAATAATAAGAAACAGCATAAGGAATGTCAAGTCTATTTATATTTATTTATTTATTGCATTTGTATCCCACATTTTCCCACCTATTTGCGGGTTCAGTGTGGCTTACAATACATTGTGAGTCATGGAATTACATTGGTTACAATTTGGTTATGGGTTATATTGAGAAGAGTTATGGGAAGACAGTCGAGGTCATACATGTTTTGGGAAAACAAGTCAAAGTCAAACATAGTTTGGGAATGGAACAGTAGAATGTAACAATGGGGAAGTGATCGGCGATAGAACAATGGCGAGAGAACATTAGGGTATAACGGTTCCATCTGTGGGTAGGGTTTTAAGTGTGGTGAGATTAAGGGGAAGAGAGATCAGAAGAGAGTGTATTGCCCTATCTCTGTTAGTGCGTAAGGACTTCATATGTTTTGATTCTTGCCATAGCTTTTCTCGAAGAGGTGAGTTTTCAATAGTTTGCGGAAGTGGGTTAATTCATAACTCATTTTCAGGTTGCGTGGTAGTGTATTCCAGAATTTCGTGCTTGTGTAAGAGAAGGTTGAGGCATGCAGTGCTTTGTATTTTATGCCTTTGCACTTAGGGAAGTGGAGATTGAGGAAAGTTCGGGATGATCTTTTGGCATTTCTGGGTGGCAGGTCTATTAAGTCAGACATGTATGCAGGGGCCTCACCATGAATGATCTTGTGGACCAAGGTACATACTTGAAAGGTGATATGTTCCCTGAGTGGGAGCCAGTGCAGTTTCTCATGTAAGGGTTTTGCACTTTCGTATTTTGGTTTTCCGAAGATGAGTCTGGCTGCTGTATTCTGGGCTGTTTGAAGTTTCCTCAGTATTTGTTCTTTGCAGCCTGCGTATAGTGAGTTGCAGTAGTCCAGATGACTGAGTACGAGTGATTGCACTAGGCTGCGGAAGACAGATCTTGGAAAGAATGGTTTTATTCTTTTCAGTTTCCACATGGAGTAGAACATCTTTTTGGTTGTGTTGTTCGCATGAGTTTCAAGTGTTAGGTGGCGGTCGATAGTGACTCCAAGGAGTTTTAGAGTTTCTGAGATTAGCAGATTTAGTTTAGGTGTGGTAATAGCGGTGAATTTCTTCGTGTTGTATTGGGAGGTAAGTATGAGGCATTGAGTTTTTTCTGCGTTCAGTTTCAATCGGAATGCATCTGCCCAGGTATTCATGATGTGTAGACTTTGGTTGATTTCATTGGAGATTTCATTAATGTCTTGTTTGAAAGGGATAAATATCGTTACATCATCTGCATATATGTAAGGGTTGAGGTTGTGGTTTGATAGAAGTTTTGCCAAGGGAATCATCATTAGGTTGAAAATAGTTGGCGATAGGGGAGATCCCTGCGGTACTCCGCATTCAGGTGTCCATGTAGCAGACGTGGTTGAATTTGATGTAACCTGATATGAGCGTGAGGTTAGGAATCCTTTGAACCAGTTTAGGATGTTGCCTCCTATGCCAAAATATTCGAGTATGTGTAGTAGGATTTCGTGATCGACCATATCAAAGGCACTTGACATGTCAAATTGTAAGAGGAGTATGTTGGTGCCGGTTGCAATCATTTGTTTAAATTTGGTCATCAGGGTAATTAGTACTGTTTCTGTACTGTGGTTTGACCGGAATCCTGATTGGGCATCATGTAGTATTGAGAACTTGTTGAGATAGTTTGTGAGTTGTTTGGTTACCATCCCTTCGGTTATTTTGGTTATTAGTGGTATAGATGCTACTGGTCTATAGTTAGTTATGTCGCTTGTGCTTTTCTTTGTGTCTTTGGGTATTGGGGTGAGTAAAATTTTTCCTTTTTCCTTTGGGAAAAGTCCATTTTGTAGCATGAAGTCAAATGCAAAACGCTGATAAGGAAAGCTAAGAGGGACTTCGAAAAAAAAGATTGCGTTGGAGGCAAAAACACATAGTAAAAAAAATTTTTTTTAGGTATATTAAAAGCAGGAAGCCAGCAAAAGAATCAGTTGGACCGCTAGATGACCGAGGAGTAAAAGGGGCGATCAGGGAAGACAAAGCTGTAGTGGAGAGATTAAATAAATTCTTTGCTTCTGTCTTCACCAAGGAAGATTTGGGTGGGATACCGGTGCCGGAAATTGTATTCGAAGCTGACGAGTCGGAGAAACTTAATGAATTCTCTGTAAACCTGGAGGATGTAATGGGGCAGTTCTACAAACTGAAGAGTAGCAAATCTCCTGGACCGGATGGTATTCATTCCAGAGTACTGATAGAACTGAAAAATGACCTTGCGGAGCTATTGTTAGAAGTATGTAATTTATCCTTAAAATCGAGCGTGGTACCGGAAGATTGGAGGGTGGCCAATGTAACGCCGATTTTTTTTATAGGTTCCAGAGGAGATCCGCGAAATTATAGACCAGTGAGTCTGACATCTGTGCCGGGCAAAATGGTAGAGACTATTATTAAGAACAAAATTACAGAGCATATTCATTTGCATGGATTAATGAGACAAAGTCAACATGGATTTAGTGAAGGGAAATCTTGCCTCACCAATCTACTACATTTCTTTGAAGGGGTGAACAAACGTGGATAAAGGGGAGCCGGTTGATATTGTGTATCTGGATTTTCAGAAGGCGTTTGACAAAGTACCTCATGAAAGACTCAAGAGGAAATTGGAGTCATGGGATAGGAGGTAGTGTTCTATTGTGGATTAAAAACTGGTTAAAAGATAGAAAACAGAGAGTAGGGTTAAATGGACAGTATTCTCAATGGAGAAGGGTAGTTAGTGGGGTTCCCCAGGGCTCTGTGCTGGGATCACTGCTTTTTAACATATTTATAAATGACCTAGAGATGGGAGTAACTAGTGAGGTAATTAAATTTGCTGATGACACAAAGTTATTCAAAGTCGTTAAATCACGGGAGGATTGTGAAACATTACAAGAGGACCTTACGAGACTGGGAGTCTAAATGGCAGATGACGTTTAATGTGAGCAAGTGCAAAGTGATGCATGTGGGAAAGAGGAACCCGAATTATAGCTATGTCATGCAAGGTTCCACGTTAGGAGTCATGGACCAAGAAAGGGATCTAGGTGTCGTCGTTGATGATACGTTGAAACCTTCTGCTCAGTGTGCTGCTGCGGCTAAGAAAGCAAATAAAATGTTAGGTATTGTTAGGAAAGGAATGGAAAACAAAAATGAGGATGTTATAATGCCTTTGTATCGCTCCATGGTGCGACCGCACCTCAAATATTGTGTTCAATTCTGGTCACCGCATCTCAAAAAAGATATAGTGGAATTAGAAAAGGTGCAGAGAAGGGCAACGAAAATGATAAAGGGGATGAGACGACTTCCCTATGAGGAAAGGCTAAAGTGGCTAGGGCTCTTCAGCTTGGAGAAAAGGCGGCTGAGGGGAGATATGATAGAGGTCTATAAAATAATGAGTGGAGTTGAACGGGTAGATGTGAAGCGTCTGTTCACGCTTTCCAAAAATACTAGGACTAGGGGGCATGCGATGAAGCTACAATGTAGTAAATTTAAAACGAATTGGAGAAAAGTTTTCTTCACTCAACGTGTAATTAAACTGTGGAATTCGTTGCCAGAGAATGTGGTAAAGGTGGTTAGCTTAGCGGAGTTTTAAAAAGGTTTGGATGGTTTCCTAAAGGAAAAGTCCATAAACCGTTATTAAATGGACTTGGGGATAAGCACTATAAAATGTTTTGTACATTTTTGGGATCTTGCCAGGTATTTGTGACCTGGATTGGCCACTGTTGGAAACAGGATGCTGGGCTCGATGGACCTTTGGTCTTTCCCAGTATGGCAATACTTATGTACTTAAATACTTGCAACATCAAAGAAGACTTTGTTAAATAAGTTCTATTTTACTATGTAGTGCAAACAGTAGCAAACCATAGAATAGGAAATAATGAGTAGGTTCTGTGAACATTCATAGAATGTTAAAACACGGACTGGTATCCTTATGTTTATTTCTATTGTCTTTGTAGTCTTATCCCTACTTTCATACAGCCGGTTTGAATTGACTTTGGCTGTGCCACACTTATGGGAACTGGGGCCCAGATTCATTAAACTCCATTCTCAAAGCCCTTCCCTTTCTGATCCCGGTTGCTGCTTAGTGATTTTGAAAAGGCTGGGCATGCATGAAGGAAAACGCATGCAAATGAGCTGCTGACTGTTAGCTCAGTTGCTTCCTGGGAGGAGAGGGAAAGGCAATCGGTCAGCTGAGCATGCGTAGAGCAGCTAAATGTGGCTGCTCTGCACATGCTACAGACAGCTTTCGAAAGATGATAGCCTTCTTTTTAAAATTTTGTTTTTAGAGTAAAGCTGCAAAGAAAGCATCAGGTCTCTTCTAATCAGTGTGCTCTGCATACCAAAGATCCGAGCAGTAAAAGTAAAACAAAGTGGCTGTCACGATTGTGACTGTTTTCCTTGGCTGTGCTCACCTCACCCTCTGGTGGCCAGAACTGGTGGCTGCCATAGACTGTCTTGCTGTCTCCCTACACATTCCAGACTTTCTTTCAGTGCAGATATTCTAGCTCTCCAGACTTGGTTTGAAGTTTGGCAGCTAGCCTCACCCATAGCTGCCTTGAGATTGCTGCTGCTGATGGGCTTTATTAACTACCTGGAAACTTTCTGCTTTGCCTTTGCAACGCCAAAGGTCATGGTTGTTTGGTGCTCTTAGGAGCACTTCTGCCTGCTTTACTTGAGCTTCTCTGCTTTTCCCTTTTGGTGCTGTTAGGAGCACTTCTGTCTTGTTGGTGTGCTGTTAGGAGCACTTCTGCCTCGCTTTGTCTGAGCTTCCCTGCTTTTCCTTTTGGTGTTGTTTGGAGCACTTCTGCCTTGCATTGGTACGTGCCTGTTTGCCTTGTCTTGGTCCCTCTAATGTTTGTCTGCCTTGTGTTGTTTCTCTAATCCCCACTGCCTTTACCTTCAGTCCCTGTTTAATCAAGCTTGTTGCTGTATCCTGTCACCTGAGGGAGTTCCCTCAGTCCTGAACCCTAATCCTGTTTAATCAAGCTTGCTTTAGAGTCCTTTACCCTGTGTGAGTTCCTGTATCCAGTAAATCCTGCTGGCTGCCCGCACCTAGGGGCTCAACCCCTAGGGAACGGCGGTCAAGCGCAGGTGAAGTCCTGTTCCAAGTCACGCTAGTTCCTGATCCTGCTTCTGTTTCTTGATTCTGGTTCCTGCCTCGCCTGCCTACAAGTCCTGTTGGTCCAGTCCTGGTTGGAGGGTTTTGCCTGCTACACTCCTTGTCAGCAGCCCAAGGGCTCACGATTCCAGACTATCCGTGAGAACCTGACAGTGATTCATGCAATGGTGTAGCACAAAAGTATATTACAATTACATTTTTGAGGAGCTTGGAGGGGTTTTATTTTATTACTATGGGAATGCATGGGTGTAGTTTGACTTTTTCATTCGGGGGGGGGGGGCAAAGGATGGGGTGGGGCATATTAGAATATTCATTTGTGTGTGTGTGTATATATATATATATATATATATATATATATATATATATATATATATATATATGCAAATGAATATGCTAATACGGAGGAAGGAAGGAAGGAAGGGAGAAAGCTGGTTTTTTGGGGAATAACCATAATGAATATATATGAGATCTCATACATATACATTATGGTTATTCCCAAAAAGGTCAGCTCTTTCTCCCTTCCTTCCTTCCTTCTTTCCTCCTTACCCAGCACTCCCTCTTCCTCTCCAGTAGTATTTCCCCACCCCCTTTCCCTTACCATACCATGCCAGTGTAGACCTTAGAAATGCATAAGCTCTATATGTAGATCCTTCAAGAGGTAGTGTATCATGATTTGGGCTCTAAAACCCTTTCTGATGTTTTGGTGCCACCTCAGTAAGACCAACACACATTCTCTCCCCTGCAAAACACTATACACAAACTTGTGCAAAAACACACTCATAACCTTACCAAACCATAACAGCACTAATTCCAAGGACAGAACAAGCAACAACCTTATGCGTGGAAAGGCACCACTGTAATTACACCGGGCTCTAAAACACCAGTACACTACCTAGTGAAAAAAACAAAAAGGGCTGCAAATACTACACGCTAGCAGAATACTGCACCTTGATCACACATGAAAAACACATGACACAACAGATATGACACATGGAACTAGAAATAAAAAAAATATGAAGGCAAAATACTGAACTGGAAAGTTACCTCAAGAAGTTAGACTCGGCATGCAACAATACTATAAAAATTGAAACTTACATGCAAAATATCACAGATGCACATTTCCAATAGCTGACATATTCCAATTAATAAATTCTGAATAAACTACTTTTTTCTACCTTTGTTGTCTGATCATTTAGTTTTTCTATTCGCTTTGGTCCCAGTGTCTTCTGTTTTATGCAGTGTCTTTTTTTCATTTGAAATTTTTTTCTCTCACCATGTCCACCATCCTCCTTATGTGTCCTGTCTACTATCTGTATCCCTGTCCCTATCCTTCCTCAAGTTTCAGTATCTGCCCTCAAAGTGTTCCGATCCAGTCTTTAAATTCAGCAGTTTCCCTCCATCCATATCCAGCATTTCTCCTCACTCCCCTCCCCTCCATCCATGTCCAGCTTTTCTCTTCTCTCCCTTCCCCTCCATCCATGTGCATCTCCTTTGTGTTTCCTTCCCTCCATCCTTGTCCAACATTTCTCCTCTCTTCCCTGCCCTCTACTCCATCCATGTCCAGCATTTCTCCTCTCTTCCCTCCCCTCCTTCCATCCATGTCCAGCAACTCCCCTGCCTTCTCCTCCATCCATCCATATACAACAAATTTCCTCTCTCCCCTGCTCCCTCCATCCATCCATCCATCCATGTCTAGCAATTCTCTCTCCCCTGCCCTCCCCTCCATGTCCAGCGATTTTTCTTCTCTCCCCTGCCCTCCCTTCCATCCATGTGCATCTCCTTCCTCTTCCCTCCCCTCCAACCATGTCCAGCAACTCTCCTCTCTCCCCTGCCCTCTCCTCCAGCCATCCATATCCAGCAAATTTCCTCTCTCCCCTGTGCCCTCCATCCATGTCCAGCAATTATCCTCCCTCCCCTGCCCTCCCCTCCTCTCCATGTCCAGCGATTTCTCTCCCCCTCCCCTCCCTGTCCAGCAATTATCCTCTCTCCCCTGCCCTCCCCTCCTCTCCATGTCCAGCGATTTCTCTCCCCCTCCCCTCCCTGTCCAGCGATTCTCCTCTGCCCTCCCCCTATGTCCAACAATTCTCCTTTGACCCCCACCCTCCCCCATCCATGTCCAGTGACTTCCCCAGCTCCCCATTCCCAGCTCCCCCTTTTCAGTCCCTGAGTTCTAGTTCCCTCCTCTCCATCAATGTCCAGCAACTCTCTATTCTCCCCTGCCCTCTCCTCCATCCATATCCAGCAAAATGTTCTCTCCCCCTGCCCCCTCCATTCCATCTGTCCAGCAATTCTCACTCCTCTGCCTTCCCCTCCATGTTCAGCAATTTCTGTCCCCTTCCCTTCCAGCGATTCTCCTCTGCCCCTTCCCTCCCCTCCATGTCCAGTGATTTTTGCCTCTCTCCCCGACAGCCCTCCTCTGCCTCTCAGTTCCTTCCTGCCCCCCCCCCCCCCCCCCGTGCGTTTAAACCTTTTATTTTCAGTAGCGACGACAGTGAAGAACAGAACAGCAAGCAGGCTCGCGTCGCCTCCAGCCTTTCCCTTCCCTCACAGTATCCCGCCATCCTTGATGACGTGTTTCCTGTTTCCGCAAGGGCGGGACATTGACTGTGAGGGAAGGGAAAATCTGGAGGCGAGCCTGCTTGCTGCTCTGCTCTTCACTGTCGTCGCTGCTGAAAATAAAAGATTTAAATGTGCGGGGGGAGGCAGGAAGTAGGGACCGAGAGTGCGTTGTGCTGGTCCTGCATCGCCCCCCCCAAACTACGCCCATGTGGGAATGCCCAAATACAATAGAAAAATAAGAGCGCTGGCTCTGAGCTGCAGATTCATTTTCGCCTTCTAGCTCTTGGTGACTATCAGCTCCAGCTAACACAGCTTCCCTTACAAAGGAGGGGCGAGAGAGCCGGGAAAGAGAGTCTCTGAGCAGACAGGAATCTCCAAAGAACAGCTGGCTGAAACTTCCTCAATCGCATTGTTTGATTCCCCCCACATCCTTTGCCTCAAAGAAAAATCGTGCTCTTTCAAGCTACCGGCCATTGGGAGGCATGAGAACCGGCAGATCAGCTTCTTTGCACCAGCACTAGCAACAGATGGTCTGCAGCTCACAGCAGCCCCAGCCAGGCATTAGCAAGAGCTGCAGACCTGCCGTCAGATTTTGCACGGTAAAGGGACTGCTTCTGTGCATGGGGTTAGAAAACTCATGTGCATTGCCTAGCAGGCACATTATAATAGTAATTAGCTCATTATAATAGCTTTGCATTCCATTTTTGTTAGCTTCTACCAAGACAGGAAAATAGCTCGGAGAACCTTTTTGTGCATGTCTTGTTTTACTACTTTAAACCGACTAGAACTGGTGTAAAAACCACGTAGCTGGCTTGTTAGATTTAGTGCACCTGGGCCTGTATTACCAACACATGTTTTTTCACCACTAATATAAGGGAAATTGCCTGAAACTGACTAAAAATAGGAATTTATGTATTGGTAACTATTCATTAATTAACCTATGTATCTCTTCTCAGTAAAGTATTACAGCAACAGTAAAGCAACACAAAATTGGATGTACAAACAAGAAAATTCCTCCATGGTCAGGAGGTAATCTCTAAACCCCTGATGGCGAACCTATGACACGCATGTCAGCACTGACACACGTAGCCATTTTGGATGACACGCGGGTTGAAAGCCAGCAACAAATAAAACCCAGCCTACCTGCTCTTACTGCCAGGGCCGGTCTTAGGCAGGGGCGACAGGGGCATTGGTGGACACCGCAGCTTCAGAACCCCCCTCTGAGTCAGAACCCCCCTGCTCCGCCCCACCTCGCAGCCTTGGTAACCAGCAGTCCTCTTCATCAGAATCATCCAATTAGGAGTGCCATTTTAGGCGCCAGACAGCTCCCTACAACAAATCACAGCTCACTGCAGTTGTAGCTCAGCCAGGTGAAAAAACTGCCTGAGGCTTGAGGCAATTGTGATTAAATGTCGAACCTGAGTGTTGAGTTGCGAGTAACCCAGGCAGCTGCTGCTCTCTTCAGACAAATGAAGTCGGGTCAGTGGCTGCTTTCTTCCTCTGTGATCCTGTTGCAGCCTTAGCTCAGCTGTGCTTGGACACTGACTGCTGCTCCTGCTCCACACTTATTTGGGAAGTTCCTAAAAATACCGGTCCAGCTAAGAAATCACTTTTCATTGCTTTTATAATGCTCCTTTCACTACTTGTTTGTAGCAATTCGTTATGAGAGAGGGAAAACAAAAAGGGAGAATAAATCATGGGTGCCGTTTCCCGACATTAGAAATAGCGGCAGGTAAGTTAAATAATTAGTTTTTGGTTTATTAAATACAGTTATATATTACAATTATGTTTAAATCTTTTTTATTGAGCAGTCAAAGCGACAAGAACCAGGAACATACATTGTGTAAACATAAGCTGATGTAACAGTGGCTCCGAACGGTCAGCCAGAATCAAGAAACAGTTTTTACCATAAACAAATTTATAACCCCCCCTTCCCCAACCCTCCCCCCCTACCCCATCTCTTATTCGCTCACTTGTACACATCTCAACCCAAACAGTGATACCAACACAAGTAAAGTTGTACATCAGTTCTGCATCCTACTCTACAACCCCCAATCCACCCTCTTTCTAACCCACCTTCACCCCCCCACCCCCCACCCCCCCTTTAGAGTGTCAGGGTAAGCTGGTCCATCAAACAACAAGCAAATGTACATTTAGTTTAAAAGTCTGCTCCGTGCTGCTGGCTGCAATGTGTCCCAGAAGTTCGCCCAGATTTTTTCCAAACGTTTACCCTCTGTAGAGGAGAAGTCCTTGACCCTGCAGCGGTCCAGCTTCAATAATTCAATCATATGCGTCCGCCATGCACCAATGGACGGGACCGTGTGCTCTCGCCAGTTCAGTAAGATGATCTTCTTCCCCACCATTATCGCTCTTCGCAGGAAGGCGTTAAAGCCCGGCAGAGTAGGCCTCACCGCTTTGTAGACTCCAAAGAGCATCAATGGTTGTCTCTGTACTGTTCGACCCCAATAACTCTTAACCGCCTCCAAGATTGTAGACCAAAAACGCATCACTCCGGGGCATTTCCAGAACATATGGCTGAGCCCTGCAGGGGTCTGTCTGCACTTAGGGCACTCCCCGGATCCACCGAACCCTGCCCGATGGGCCCGTGCTGGAGAGATGTACAGCCGCAGGGCAAACTTATATTGTATTTCCCAATAACGAGTGAAGACAGAGGTGCGTTGAATGGAGGACAAGAAATTACAAAGCGACTCTTCTGACAGTTCCACCCCGAGTTCTCTGGACCAGACCTGTGCTCTGCTGCGAAAGTCCAGATCCTCAGTTGTGTCCTGTAAAAATCAGTGATGATATCGGAGAGGTACTGCATTTTGGCCCCCCAGTGTCAGGGCCGTGCTCAGTGTATCTTGTACATCCTCGCTTAAATTGATCCATCCCAAGGCAGTCAAATAATGTTGAATTTGTAAGTATGCAAATTGGTCCGCCCCTGTCAGTTGAAATTCCTGCTGTAGTTCCAAAAACGGCCTTGCTCGACCGTCATCAGTCACCTGTTGGCAAAGGAAACGGATTCTTTGTTGCCTCCATCGAGCAAAGGCCGCTGAGGAGGACCCCTCTGGGAAGTCCGGATTTCGATACAACGGCAGGAAAGGGGTCGCCTTCCAATCAAAAGAGTGCCTTTTACAGAGCCGTCTCCACGCTGCTCTAGCCGAGATAAGCAAAGGATTCCCCCCCAACTTAGACTCCGTGCCCCCGCCCGATGCATGTAATCACCATCCCAAATGTGCAGTGGGGAAGGCTGCCATCTCTATTGGAGTATTAGAGAAATCCTGTTGCCCTGTTATCCAATCTCTAATGTGGCGCATGGAACATGCCACCGTTAAATATCTTAAGTTAAGGAGGCCCATTCCTCCATGAGTCTTGGGCTTCTGCAGGATATCTATTGGGAGCCTGGGTCTTTTCCCTTTCCACAGAAATATTTGGGTCATTCGATTTAGGGCCAGCTCTTCCTTCCTTCTTAAGTATAGTGGCAGCATCTGAAACAGATATAGCCACCGAGGGGCCACCATCATATTAAATAATCCGACCCGTCCCGACAATGACAGGGGGCAAGCAGCCCAAAGCTGTAGTGTGCGCTTGGTCTGCGCCAATAGCGGTAACACGTTTGTCTCATATAGAAGCTCTATCTCAGAGGGAATGAT
This sequence comes from Microcaecilia unicolor, assembly GCF_901765095.1. NCBI lineage: Eukaryota > Metazoa > Chordata > Amphibia > Gymnophiona > Siphonopidae > Microcaecilia > Microcaecilia unicolor. The sequence goes on along the minus strand of NC_044037.1, from coordinate 177,212,921 downwards.
AACCCCTAGATATTTGATCCGGCCCACTGTACCGGGAATGGACCTCTCCAATTAGTCCGCAAATTATCCTCCAAAGGCAACGCCAACGACTTGGAGAGGTTCAGTTTGAAACCAGAGATTCTGCCAAACTTAGTGATAGTGTCAAGTAAATGTTCTAAGGACTTCTGGGGATTGCTCAGCAGCAGCAGCAGCAGCAGATCATCAGCATAAGCCAACACCTTAATTTTGTGATTCTGAATTCTAATCCCCTGTATTCCCTCATGTGCCCGTATCTCGCATAAGAGGGGTTCCAGTGTCAGCAGAAACAGTAGTGGGGACAGCGGGCAGCCCTGACGTGTTCCTTTCATGATGTCAAACTCCTCTGTCTTAATTCCATTAACAAGAAGCATGGCGCGCGACCCCGAATACAATGTCTCTATGGCCTCCAAAAGCCACCCCCCCAGACCCACCCAGCTCAGGGTTTCAAACAAAAAGGGCCACAAAACTCTGTCAAAAGCGCGCTCAGCGTCGAGGCTCACCACCAACCGCTGGGACTCCATACCAGGCTGCGAAAGCATGGCCAGGAGGAGCTTATGAACATTTATGACCGACTGACACCCCCTCACAAAGCCAGTCTGCTCTCCCTTCACTAGTCCCGGCAAGAGAGGCGCCAGCTGGTCTGCCAAAATCCGGGAGAGGAGCTTGATCTCCAGGTTTATCAAGGAGATAGGTCTGTATGAGACAAGAACCAGCAAGTCCCTCTCCTTCTTTGGGAGCAAACTTATAAGGGCCGTATTTGCATACGGTGGAAATTGTCCTGTGTAAGGAGTATGAAGGAAGGAAAAGGGTGGAGAGGAACCCCAGCTTCCTACAGGGGAAAAGAGAGCTGGAGGTTAGGAGGGAAGACCCTAGGGGGGCTCCTGTTTTGCCTAAGAGGGACATACCAATAAGAAACTACAACTCCCAGAAAGCCCCAGGAGAACCCCGGGTAAGGAGAAATAGGGTGCAAAACCAAGAAGCTCCAGAAGAGGGCTGCCAGAAAAGGGGAAAAGCTGAGTCACCACCCTGGTGGAGGAGGTGGCTGAACCGGGGGTGGGGGAAGGAAAAGCAGCCTAGCCCGGTTAATGAGGAAAAGAGAGATCAGCTGGAAAAGGGGTGGGGGGAGGAGAAAATGGACTGGGCTCCAGAGAGAGAGGGGGAGGAGGAGGAAGAGGCCATGGAGCAAGAGGAGCCAGAGAATGTCTCAGAAGAACCGATGGAACTCTTGGCTCTGAGGCAGCCCGAGCAGGAGGTATAGTGGGAATGCCCGGGTCAGGCGGGAGGAGGTCAGGAGAGTAAGGCTGACCAAGAGGGTGGGACCCGAGGCTTTGAGCCCGCACAAAGCCTGGCTGTAATTGGGGCTGGGTTTTGAACAGCCTGGCTATATTGAACTGAGTTGAGAAAAGCCTGGCTGTATTTTGGACTGTGTTTAGCACAGCCGGGCTATATTGAACTGAGTTGAGAAAAGCCTGGCTGTAATTGGGACTGTGTTTTGAACAGCCTGGCTATATTGAACTGAGTGGAGAAAAGCCTGGCTGTATTGTGGACTGTGTTTAGCACAGCCTGGCTATATTGAACTGAGTTGAGAAAAGCCTGGCTGTAATTGGGACTGTGTTTTGAACAGCCTGGCTATATTGAACTGAGTGGAGAAAAGCCTGGCTGTATTGGGGACTGTGTTTAGCACAGCCTGGCTATATTGAACTGAGTTGAGAAAAGCCTGGCTGTAATTGGGACTGTGTTTAGCACAGCCTGGCTATATTGAACTGAGTTGAGAAAAGCCTGGCTGTATTTTGGACTGTGTTTAGCCCAGCCGGGCTATATTGAACTGAGTGGAGAAAAGCCTGGCTGTAATTGGGACTGTGTTTTTTTACAGCCTGGCTATATGGCACGGTGCTGAGTCAAACTGGGCAGTAATTATACTGTGTCTGGAACAGCCTGAATCTTGAAGGGTGTTTTGTTTGAAAACCCAAAAAGACCTGCTGAATAAAGAAAAGTAAAGGAGGAAACGAAAGCTCTGGGGCCGGTGGTGTGGTAAGGCCTTCCCGGACTGGGCCAGACGCAGAGACCTTTTTACAAGTGGTGGCAGTGGTGGGATCATCTGCAGGACCTGTCGCTAGAGGAGGCCGCGACCTGCCTAGACGAAAAGCCCCCGAGAGGGCCAACGCTGAGAAAGGCGCAGACCCGTCTTGGGTTCCGGTAAGCGGGCCCAACTTGGGGGAGGGGTAGAGGGAGCAGAGAAAGAGTCCAACATAAGTGGGGTAATCGCACTTGGATGTGGTTCTCTGTTGTTTTTTTTTCCAGGTGACGATTCCAGTGCCAGGATGGACCCCAAGGAGATCTTCGGGTGGATGACTCTGCAGTTCCAAAAACAGCAGGAGCTGACAGCAAAGATAGTCGAGGACTCATTGATGGCGGCCAGGGATCAGCAGCAACCAGTACTAAACATGCTACAAGACTTTTTCCAAAGAGGTGCTAGTGCTCCACGAGAGGGGGACATAGGAGCGAATGGACTGGGGCCCGGAGGAAGCGGTGCAGTAGGACAAGTCTCCATGCATTCACTTAACTGGGGAAAGTTGTCCGAGCAGGATAATGTGGACGATTTTTTGACTGCATTTGAGAGGGTGGCTGGGTGGCCACAAGAGCAGTGGGCCATGAGATTGGTGCCGTCTTTGTCAGGGGAGGCGCTGGCAGCCTTTAGGGATTTGTCTCCTGGGGAGGCTGCCAACTATGGAAGGTTGAAAGAGGCTATTAAGGACAGATATGGACTCAGTACACAAGCTTACAGGCATAAGTTTAGAGCCACTAAATGGGAAAAGGGGACCCCCCCCCTAAAGCGGTAGCAAATAAACTAATGGATTTAGTGAAAAAATGGTTAGAGCCCGAGCAACACACCCTGCACGAGGTACTGCAAGAACTGGTAGTGGAGCAATTCCTCCAGGGTCTGCCAGCCGAGATTAGGGCAGAATTAATAAAGAGGGGATGTAAGACGGCAGAGGGGGTGACCTCGGGGTTGGAGTGTTACCTAGAAGCCCAACAGTGGGGTGGACCAGAGCGGGAGGGAGGCAAGGCTCGGGTGTTAGAAAAAGGGGAGCAAAAAGTTTCCCTAGTTAAGCCGGAGACCCCCGCAGGGAGCAAAAAGACAGGGCTGGACACCGGCCAGGGTAGAAAGGCTACTCCTTTTGGGAGCAAGGTGTGCTTTAAGTGTGGTAAGGCTGGACACTTCAAAAAAGATTGCCAGTGGCGGGAGGGGTGGATCTCTCAGGTGGCCCAAGGGTTTAGGCCCCGATACCTAACTCAGGTTAAGGTGGAGGGAGTGCCCATCACAGCCATGTTAGACTCTGGGGCGGACCAATCCATGATCTCTAGGAGGTTGTGGCAACAAATACGAAAGAGGAGGACCCCGGGTAGGGATACCTATGATGGAGGGGTGGCCATACAATGTATTCATGGGGCCAAGACACGTTATGCGCTCCAACGGGTCAACTTACAGGGGCCCTCCGGGGAGATAGAGCTGGCCGTGGCCGTTCTACCCAGATTGCCCCAGGACATGATTTTGGGGAGGGATTGGCCACCGTTTATAGAGTGTATGGGCGAGAAAAAAGTGTTGGTCACTACCAGAGCTCAGTCTCACCGCGAGGCGGACAGGGAAGAGGAAGGCATAGGGTCTGTTTTTCCTTTTCAGGGGGAGGTCTTGGGCGAGCCGGGCGGACAAAAAAAGAGAAAAGCGGTGAAAAAAAAAGAACAGAAAGATCGAAGGGAGGCTTTTCAGCGGGTACAGAGGGAGGGTTACCTGCCGGTGGCTCCGGGAGAATTAAGAGAGCAGTTTCCCCAATTTCATAGGGAGCAGGCCACTGACCCTACTTTAGAGTATGCCTGGGAAAGGGCGCGCCAGGGAGAAGGTCAGGTAGCCCCGGGATTCATGATAGAAGGGAACATATTATATCGAAGGGTGCCTAGCTGGGAAGACTCGGGAGGAGGGAGACAGCTAGTGATCCCCCGGGCTTTTCGTCCTTTGGTGGTAAGGCTGGCCCATGATCATCCTCTGGGCGGACATAAGGGATCCCAGGCTACCCTGACTCAAATATTGGCGAGGTTTTATTGGCCAGGTGTTTATGGGGAGGTGGAGAAGTACTGCAAGTCCTGCCCCAACTGTCAAAAGGTATCGGACAGATTCCCTCCTAAAGCACCGTTAAAGCCTCTTCCGAGGGTAGAGCAACCGGGGAGGAGGATAGCCATGGATATTGTGGGGCCTGTAACTAGGTCACAGAGAGGGTTCCTCTATGTCTTAGTAGTTATGGACATGGCCACCAGGTATCCGTGGGCCCTGCCATTAAGGAACATTTCAGCGAAGGGTATTGCCAGGGAACTCATAAAATTTTTTTGTGAGGTAGGTTTTCCCCACGAAGTCTTGACCGACAGGGGGTCCAATTTTATGTCACATACCTTAAGGCAAGTATGGGAGGCGTTTGGGATAAAACATGTACGCACGGCAGCTTACCATCCGCAAACCAATGGGATGGTGGAACGCTTTAACAGGACCTTAAAGGGTATGCTAAAAAAAGCCTTAGGAGAGGATAGGACGGGGTGGGACCAGCTTTTACCATTTGTGCTATAATCATACCGGGAGAAGGTGCAAGACTCTTTAGGAGTTTCACCTTATGAATTAATGTTTGGTAGGAGACCCAGGGGTATGTTAGATATCGTACAGGAGCATTGGGTACCACCCGAAACCACCGATCAGTCTGTGGTTGAATATTTACAGGATCTGAGGGGCCGATTGGATAGGATACAGGAATATGCCCGGGACCGGCTGGAACAGAGCCAAGAACAACAAAAGGGGTATTACGATAGAGGGACTCGGGAAAGGGAGTTTCCATCCGGGGATAGGGTCCTTATCCTGATATCGGAAGATCCACATAGGTTCGCCTCTAGGTGGAAAGGACCCTGGGTGGTGAGGAGGAGACTCGGCCCCCTCACGTATGAGGTGGCAAATGAGAGGGGTCGGGTTCAGACTTTTCACGTTAATCTTATGAAACCTTGGGTAGCTAGGGTAGGGTTTCAAACTCGGGGGGAAGAGAAGGAAGGAGAGGAGTTAGGGCCTCAAATACGGGAGATTTTCAAGCCCGGCGAGCCCGGAGTTAACCCCCAGCTACCCCAGGGGCAGAAAAAGGAGATAAGAAGGCTTTTAGAGCGCTTTAAAGATGTTTTGACGGCATGCCCGGGGAATACCCACCTAGTAGAGCATGATATTGTAACGGAACGGGGTAAGATAGTACGGCAAAGGCCCTATAGACTCTCCCCAATGAAAAGGAGGGAAGTCATTAAACAAGTGCAGGAAATGTTAGATTTTGGGGTAATTGAGGAGTCCCATAGTCCCTGGTCAAGCCCAGTGGTATTAGTCCCCAAACCTGAAGGGGAGTGGAGATTTTGTATTGATTTCCGCCAACTTAATACTATCTCTCGGACGGATGCCTATCCTATGCCTTATATTGAGGAGCTGGTGGACCGGTTGGGGTCAGCACAGTATCTTACGACCCTTGATTTAACAAAAGGATACTGGCAGATTCCCCTGTCTCCGGGAGCTCAAGCCAAGACAGCTTTTAGTACCCCCATAGGATTGTACCAATTCAAAAGGCTCCCCTTTGGCCTTAATTCGGCGGCGGCGAGCTGCCAAAGATTGCTTGACCGGGTCCTCAGACCACATCAGACATATGCTGCGGCATATATGGATGATGTGGTAATACACAGTGAGGACTGGAACACCCATTTGAAACACGTAGGGGCGGTGATGCAATCTTTTAGGGAGGCCGGACTTACCCTGAACCCGAAGAAGTGTTACTTTGCCCAGTATAGGGTGAAGTATTTAGGGTATAACGTAGGCCGGGGGGAGGTGCGACCCTTACTGAATAAAGTTAAAAGCATCCAAGAATTTCCCAGGCCCAACAGAAAAAAACAATTGCGTAGTTTTCTGGGTATGGTGGGGTATTACAGGAGGTTCATCCCTCACTTTTCCGAAATGGCCACTCCATTAACGGACATGTTGAAGGGTAAGAGTCCGGATCATCTGAGGTGGGGGGAGGAGGAGTTGGGGGCCTTAGAGCAGATGCAGAAGGCCTTGTGCCAGGAACCGGTGTTGAAAGCCGTAGATTTCGAAAAACCCTTTATTCTGCAAACCGATGCTTCGGTGAGGGGGCTAGGGGCAGTGCTGTCTCAGGAACATGAAGGGGCAGAACATCCGGTACTGTATCTAAGCCGTAAACTCCTACCTCATGAGGACCATTACTCCACCATAGAGAAGGAATGTTTAGCAATAAGATGGGTGGTACAAGAGTGTACGGTCTATCTCGAAGGGAGGCCTTTTAAGCTAGTAACGGACCATGCTCCATTGAAGTGGCTGAATTTAATGAAAAATAATAACGGAAGGCTAATGCGCTGGTACTTGGCATTGCAACCCTTCCAGTACACAGTGGAGCATCGTCCGGGGAGATGTTTGGGAAATGTGGATGCCCTATCTCGGGTAGGAGAGGATAAGGAGGAAAAGGGAAAAGAATTGGGGAGTGAAATCTTAAGGGGGGGGGGGTATGTAAGGAGTATGAAGGAAGGAAAAGGGTGGAGAGGAACCCCAGCTTCCTACAGGGGAAAAGAGAGCTGGAGGTTAGGAGGGAAGACCCTAGGGGGGCTCCTGTTTTGCCTAAGAGGGACATACCAATAAGAAACTACAACTCCCAGAAAGCCCCAGGAGAACCCCGGGTAAGGAGAAATAGGGTGCAAAACCAAGAAGCTCCAGAAGAGGGCTGCCAGAAAAGGGGAAAAGCTGAGTCACCACCCTGGTGGAGGAGGTGGCTGAACCGGGGGTGGGGGAAGGAAAAGCAGCCTAGCCCGGTTAATGAGGAAAAGAGAGATCAGCTGGAAAAGGGGTGGGGGAGGAGAAAATGGACTGGGCTCCAGAGAGAGAGGGGGAGGAGGAGGAAGAGGCCATGGAGCAAGAGGAGCCAGAGAATGTCTCAGAAGAACCGATGGAACTCTTGGCTCTGAGGCAGCCCGAGCAGGAGGTATAGTGGGAATGCCCGGGTCAGGCGGGAGGAGGTCAGGAGAGTAAGGCTGACCAAGAGGGTGGGATCCGAGGCTTTGAGCCCGCACAAAGCCTGGCTGTAATTGGGGCTGGGTTTTGAACAGCCTGGCTATATTGAACTGAGTTGAGAAAAGCCTGGCTGTATTTTGGACTGTGTTTAGCACAGCCGGGCTATATTGAACTGAGTTGAGAAAAGCCTGGCTGTAATTGGGACTGTGTTTTGAACAGCCTGGCTATATTGAACTGAGTGGAGAAAAGCCTGGCTGTATTGTGGACTGTGTTTAGCACAGCCTGGCTATATTGAACTGAGTTGAGAAAAGCCTGGCTGTAATTGGGACTGTGTTTTGAACAGCCTGGCTATATTGAACTGAGTGGAGAAAAGCCTGGCTGTATTGGGGACTGTGTTTAGCACAGCCTGGCTATATTGAACTGAGTTGAGAAAAGCCTGGCTGTAATTGGGACTGTGTTTTGAACAGCCTGGCTATATTGAACTGAGTGGAGAAAAGCCTGGCTGTATTGGGGACTGTGTTTAGCACAGCCTGGCTATATTGAACTGAGTTGAGAAAAGCCTGGCTGTAATTGGGACTGTGTTTAGCACAGCCTGGCTATATTGAACTGAGTGGAGAAAAGCCTGGCTGTAATTGGGACTGTGTTTTTTTACAGCCTGGCTATATGGCACGGTGCTGAGTCAAACTGGGCAGTAATTATACTGTGTCTGGAACAGCCTGAATCTTGAAGGGTGTTTTGTTTGAAAACCCAAAAAGACCTGCTGAATAAAGAAAAGTAAAGGAGGAAACGAAAGCTCTGGGGCCGGTGGTGTGGTAAGGCCTTCCCGGACTGGGCCAGACGCAGAGACCTTTTTACACCTGTCTCTACAACAGTGTTAAGGTAGTCTGTTAAGGGTCCCAGTATCTGTGGGCTCAACAATTTGTAAAATTCCCCCTTAAGGCCGTCAGGTCCCGGTGCTGAGTGAAGCTTGAGTGCACCAACGGCTTTTTGGAGTTCCTTAGCCCCAATCGGGTTATCCAAGGAAGCCCTGCATTCTAACGGAACTGAACCCATGTTCACTTTATTCAAATACGTCCTGATGGCGTCCCGTAGCTCCGGCCCCTCCCGGTCCCCTGCATAGAGAGCAGCAAAGTGAGAGTGAAAAATCTGTGATATTTCTTGAAGATTTGTGGTTACCTCCCCTGTATTTTTCCGGATGGCTGGAATAAAATGAGGTTTACGCGTGCCTTTTATCAGCCTGGCCAGCATCCCTCCTGCTTTGTCTCCGTGTCTATATAACCTATATTTCCTATAAAGAAGTGAACGGGACGTGCGCTCGTGTATTAGACTATTGAGAGCTGTACGTGTGGCCATAAGAAGCTCATATTGAATCTGAGATGGTCGCTTACTATATTGCCTTTTTGCGGCTCTCAGCTTTCTCTCTAATTCTATTATTCCTTGCGTTATTGGCTTGTTCCTTTTGCTAACATATGCTATGATCTCACCCCTTAAAACAGCTTTTGCTGTGGACCAAAATAACAGGGGATCCTCTGCGTGTTCTTGATTGTGTGCATAGAACTCCTCCCATTTTTTCTGCAAATAAACTTTAAACTCTGTCGAAGAGAACAGATATGCGGGGAACCGCCATCCTCGTGGTTGGTGGAAATACGCCGGCATCTCTACGTCTACCCAGATAAGAGAGTGATCAGAGATCTCCTCTGGGCCTATTGTAGCTTCTAGCACCCCCTGAAACCATTCTTGTGATGTAAAAATGTAATCTAGGCGGGACTGTGTGCGATGAGCTCTGGACACGAGGGTAAAATCCTTCTCTTCTCCATGGAGAATCCTCCACGGGTCCAAGAGTCCCAACTTCTGACAAAACGATCCCAGGAGGGATATGTCAGGCTCTGTCCCCGACTGTTGTGCCCGAGATTTGTCTAATTCTGGATCTATCACCTGGTTCATGTCCCCAGCTAAGACCAGGGGGAGGGCTGAATATTCCTGGCAGCGTGCCAGAAGCTGGGAATAAAATTTAGCGGAGTGTGTATTAGGGCCGTAAACCGATACCAAAAGCATCTCTTTCCCTTGTAAATTCAGCTGAACCCCTAAGAATCTTCCTTCCCCATCTTTAAAGGCCAATTTGGTCTTGCACATAAGGGATTTATGGATCAAGATTGCTGTCCCCCCCCCCCCCCCGTCTACCTGCCGCCGCTAAGCAATACACCTTTCCAACCCACCCCCTCCTCAGTTTCTCATGCTCCTCTTGGGACAATCTGGTCTCCTGAAGACACGCTATTCCCGCGCCATGACGCTTCAGGGCAGCTAATATCTTTGTTCTCTTAACCGGAGATGATATACCACAGACGTTCCAGGATACAATTCGCACCTTGCCTATCACACTACTGAGACAACTTGTACGTTCTGAGTGACACATTCCCCATTTGCTACCACCCCCGGGGCTCCCAGCCATACCCCGGAGATGTCTCTCCCCCACTGCACACTTCCCTTCCGTCCATGCACATGTGAAAATTTCCTTGTCTTGTGTTTTATATTACCCTGACACTCATCCCTTCTCCCACATCCCGCCCTCCCCTGCTGTCCCCCCTGACCTCCCCCCCCCCATCCCAACTCTTATTCTTAGTCCCCTAAACCACAACATTCCCTAGGCAGAAAATTATGAGAGCCTCTACCATGCTCGAGGCCCCCCCACCCTGTCCTGCTAACAGTGTCTTTATAAACCTCTGTAATTATTCCCCAGTGGTCACCCATAACAGTACTGCTTTACCACCAACAATCTTGCCTCTAGCAGCATCTCTCATTCTCCCGAATGTTGGCCAGGCTTCTCCATCTTCTTTTGTTCCAAGCTTGTTATGTACTCGTTTGCAGCGGATTCCGTGTCAAATGATCTCCACTTGCCATCCTGAGAGATCTTAAGCACTGCTGGGTAGATGAGCATAAACTTGGTCTGTAGCACATGCAAGCGCCGGCATAGCGGAGTAAATTTCCTTCTGCGCTCCTGCAAAGACACTGAAAAGTCCTGGAAAATGCGTACCAGGTGGCCGTCATATTTGGTGTCGTCTCTTTTGAGGTGATAGCCCCTCAAGATTTCCATCTTGTGCAGGTAATTATGCACTTTCAGTATTACCGCACGCGGAGCCTGGCGGCCATCTTGGATCCGGCCCACCCGATGGACTCTCTCCAAACACAGCGCCCCTGCATGATCAGAGAGGGCGAATTCTGAGGCCAGCCAATTTTCCACCACTGTTGCTAACGCCCCCGTCACTCACCGACTCCGGTATGCCCAGAATGCGCAAATTGCTGCTTCTGGCCCGGTTCTCGAGGTCGTCCACTTTATTATTCAGGGCCTCCACGGTGGCTTGAAGTTTTTCCATGCGCTGCTGTGCCGGGGTATTCTCGTCCTCAAGATCGGACATCCGCTGCTCGAGCTCCTCTGTCCAATGGATCGTGTTTGCCAGCCACGTCTCAAAATCCGCGATCTGTGTGGAAATCTTTTCAAGCCGCGGTTCCAAGGCCTTTGTCACTGCCTCCGTCACCACCTCCGTCAGCTGTGACAATTGTTCCACCGTGAAGACCCGCTGTGCGGCCCGCTCTTCGTTGGCTTCCGCCCCCCGCGGTTTTTCTTTTTCTTTTTTGGAGCCTCTTACCGGCATTGTTTTCAGCGGGGTTTCGATGAATCTGTCCATGGACCCTTCACTGAGTAAGTAATAGGTCGCGTTCTCACCGACAGACGGTTGTACTGAGGTTTTAATGGCGATATCGGGTGTTGGGGCCTCGGAGAGCAGAGACACACGTCTTGCTCTCTCAGTGCATCACGTGACCCTCTATATATTACAATTATACATTTTTGTTATTTAAACTATAAATATCGCGAAATTATGGTTTTTTTCCTTGAAGTTACACACCACCCGAGTTATGCTCGGTTTTTTGGCGAATTTTGACACACCAAGCTCAAAAGGTTGCCCATCACTGCTCTAAACACTGCTATACATTCCAACTGTAACAAATCCTCTAGTGGTGAAGTGTGGAATTATGCTTACAAATAATTCAGCAGAAAAAGATCACAGGTTATGAGGTTCCAAAGAAAACTCCACACACAAAGGGGATTTGACAAGAAAAATTAGTAAATATTTTATGAGGAGATAATTTTTAAAATGGTAGTGCTCAAGTATGTTTTTTTAACATTGAGATAGGATGATATTGCAACAGAATGGAACCCGCTGTTAAATATTTTGCAATAACATAACGGCAATAAGGTGTCCAACTTGACAGCAATTTGCATTTCAAGAATTTCAACCTTAACTCTTCTAATGATACTTTCCCCAAACTGGGGTGTTGCTTGGCTCTCCTCAGCCTTTCCACCTTGAGGACTACGAACCTCAGCAGCAAGCAGATCAAATACCCGAATATATCCTCACATAGTATTTGAAAGAAACTCCTTTCACCCTAATGTAATTTAAATCCAGCAGTCGGGTGAGTACCCTAAGGTGCATATATAGACAGTCAGTATACTCAGCCCAGAGATTTCTTTTATTAGAATGTTTGTGTGCATACAAAGATATTACTGATTGCAAATCTTTGCTAGCATTGCCACTGTCTTGCAGTGTGTACCTTTGAAGTCCTCGAGCGATGGCATCAGCTCCCCTGTTCAGGAACTCCAGAGTACCTACGTACCTGACTTAAAAACAGAAAACCCTAACTCTCCATCTCTGATGAGAGCACCCTAACCTCAATCAGTGATTTCTTTGGCCACGGGCCATGAAAGCTAGCTCCTCAAAGAAAAAGATAAGCAGGGGAGTTTCCTATCTAGTCCCCAGTTCTCGCCCTTCTCTTTTAGTTCTCATTCCCACCAGTACTCTACCCCTTACTGGTACTGGCAGGGAGGTCGGCAGGATCACCCAGGAATGGGCGACTGGCAGGAGGCACGTGCACTGGCAGGTTACAGGATTGGAGTTCTTGGTATAAGATTCAAATCTTTTTTTTTTCTTAGGTGGGCTTTCTCTTGGGAGCTAGCGCTTCAGCTGGGACACACTTTAATGCAGGCTTTCTTTGGATCTGGACACATAGCTCGAGTGGTGCTGTTTCCTCTTCACAGCAGGATTCTTCTTTACTGGGCAGCCTCTCATGGGGCTGGCTTCACTCTCCCCAGGGTCAAGACACACACAGGCCGAACTCTTCAGAAATGTGGGCCCCAGCCACGCCACTCTCTTCCAGCTTCTCAATCTGGCCTTGCTCTCCTCAGCACTGTCCCAAACTGTACAGCTCCTCATGGACAAAACTACACCCAGCACAGCCCTTCACTTCTCCCAGGGTGGATCTGCCTTAGTCCCAGCACAGCACTGCTTCTCAGCATAGTCCCACTGGTCTCTCTGCCTCCCTTTCTGTTTGAGCTGGTCTCTGTTGTGGCTGAGGCTCCTCTTCCGCTTTCTTGCAGCTCAGCTTCTCCTGTGTCCCAGCTTGCTCCAGAATCCCTCCTTCCTTCTGCTTGCCTGCACACTTCCCCAGCCTTGCTTACAGTTCTCATGCTCTCAGAATTACAGTTCAGCTTTCCTCCTTTATGCAGGCTTGCCTGTCTTCTTCAGCCTACAGCTCTCCTGCTCCCCAGGCTTTCTTCACTGCCTTCAACCAGCCTGCTACTTCTGCTGCTCGGGCTTGTCCTCTCCAGCCGACATGCAGTCTGAGCTGGCTTCTTCTCTCAGTCTGCAGCCTCACACCAGGGGCGTAGCTACTATGGGGCCACGGGGGCCGGGGCCCCCGTAGATTTGGCCCTGGACCCCCTGCCAATGACCCTCTCAACCCCACTCCTCCCGCCACCAACCCGCTGTCAACCTGCCGTCGCCGTCTAGTACCTTTGCTGGCGGGGGACCCTAACCCCCGCCAGCTGAAGTCTTCTTTCTTCGTTTGGTTTCTGAGTCTGTCTGACGTCCTGCACGTACACAACGTGCAGGACGTCAGACTCACAGAAACAGAACGAAATATATAACCACAGGCAGAATGGGTGTTATATAAATTCTCAGAGGACAAGCAGGCTGCTTGTTCTCACTGATGGGTGACGTCCATGGCAGCCCCCTCCAACTGGAAACTTTACTAGCAAAGGCCTTTGCTAGTCCTCGCGCGCCGATGCGCACCGCGCATGCGCGGCCGTCTTCCCGCCCGAACTAGCTCGTGTTCGTCAGTCTTTTTTTGTCCGCGCTCGGGACGGTCGTGTTTACCGCCGTTTCGTATCCCTCAAGTTGACCCTCGCGCATCTTCGCGATTTTTGCAAAAAAAAAAAAAAAAAGAGACCAATCGGTCTTTAACCCTTTTCCCGTGTTTCCAGCTTTTTCCCGCGTAAGTTTCCTTTTGCTTTCGGGACCGGCCTATTTGGCCTCGATTCGGGTTTTTTCTCCCTTTGTTTTGGTGCCCTTTGTCATCATCGCGAATTTTGATTTCGCCGGCGTGATTTTTCCGCCCATGTCATCGAAGTCTTCCAGCGGCTTCAAGAAGTGCACCCAGTGCGCCCGGGTAATCTCGCTCACTGATAGGCACGCTTCGTGTCTTCAGTGTCTGGGGGCTGGGCACCGCCCGCATGCCTGCAGTCTTTGTGCTCTTTTAAAAGAGAGGACTCAGGTAGCGAGATTGGCCCAGTGGAACGCGTTGTTCTCGGGCTCTTCGATGACAACAGCACGGGCATCGAGTGCATCGACGTCGACAGCATCGAATCTTCGACCTCGGCATCGGCATCAACTGCATCGAGGCCTCTACCTTCGGCATCGACTGCATCGAGGCCCCTACCTTCGGCATCGTCGGTACCGAGGTATCGAAAGGCTGCGTCGACGTCGGTGGTACCGGGACCTCCGCTGTTGCTGATGTCGTCGGACGGTGGTGCTTCATCTGGAGTGCAGGTGAGGGCTGTCCATGCCCCTGCTGGTGGCGGTGAGCCTTCGGGTGGGTCTCCCCCTGCCCTGAGGGCTCCTGCGGTACAGCCCCCCCGAGATCGACCTTCTTCGGCCTCGGCCCCGAGGAAGCGACGGCTGGATTCTACGTCCTCCTCGTCGGTACCGGGAAGCTCCGGTGACATGCTTCGCTTGAAGAAGTCTAAGAAGCATCGTCACCGGTCTCCTTCCCGTCTCAGTACCGAGAGCTCTGGGTCGCCGAGGCAGTCGGCACCCAGTAGGCATCGGCACCGGGAGGACCGCTCACCCTCTGTTCAGGAGGTGTCGATGCACTCCCCCTTGGACAGCCCGGAACAACCTCCACGCCCGGAACAGACTCTGACATCGACGCCTGCATCGGCTTCCCAGTCTTTTTCCACAGCCGCTCTGCACGAGAGTCTCCGGGCCGTTCTTCCAGAGATTCTGGGAGAGCTGTTGCGCCCTTCCCCTCCGGTACCGGGGGTGCTTGCGCCTCCGGTACCGTCGAGTGAGGCGCCGGCTGGCCCCTTGCCCGAGGTGAGGTCTCCGGTACCAGTACCACTTGCGGTACCGGCTGCGGCCGCCTCCCAGGCAGACTTCCCGACAACGTCGGCAGAGGGAGCTTCGCCGGTACTGGCAAGGGAGTCCACCTCTCGACGCTCCTACCGTGGCCGTGTTTCCACGGAGTCGAGTCAGGCACGGCTTCGGACACAGGTTCGTGAACTTGTGTCTGATACCGATGGTGAGGCCTCGTGGGAGGAGGAGGAGGACATCAGATATTTCTCTGACGAGGAGTCTGATGGCCTTCCTTCTGATCCCACTCCCTCCCCTGAAAGGCAGCTTTCTCCTCCCGAGAGTCTGTCTTTTGCGGCCTTTGTCCGGGAGATGTCTACGGCCATCCCCTTCCCGGTGGTCATGGAGGATGAGCCCAGAGCTGAAATGTTTGAGCTCTTGGACTATCCTTCTCCACCTAAGGAAGCGTCCACAGTACCCATGCATCATGTCCTAAAAAAGACATTGCTGGCGAACTGGACCAAGCCACTAACTAATCCCCACATTCCCAAGAAGATCGAATCCCAGTATCGGATCCATGGGGACCCAGAGCTGATGCGCACTCAGTTGCCTCACAACTCTGGTGTGGTGGATCTGGCCCTAAAGAAGGCTAAGAGTTCTAGAGAGCATGCTTCGGCGCCCCCGGGCAAAGACTCCAGAACCTTAGACTCCTTTGGGAGGAAGGCCTATCATTCCTCTATGCTCGTGGCCAAGATTCAGTCCTACCAGCTCTACACGAGCATCCATATGCGGAACAATGTGCGACAGTTGGCGGGCTTGGTGGACAAGCTCCCTCCTGAGCAAGCCAAGCCGTTTCAGGAGGTGGTCAGGCAGCTGAAGGCGTGCAGAAAATTCCTGGCCAGAGGGGTATATGATACCTTTGATGTTGCGTCCAGGGCCGCTGCTCAAGGTGTGGTGATGTGCAGACTCTCATGGCTGCGAGCCTCCGACCTGGAGAATAGAATCCAGCAGTGGTTTGCGGACTCCCCTTGCCGAGCGGACAACATTTTTGGAGAGAAAGTCGAACAGGTGGTAGAACAACTCCACCAGCGGGATAACGCTTTCGACAAATTCTCCCGCCGGCAGCCTTCAGCATCTACCTCCTCAGGTAGACGTTTTTATGGGGGAAGGAGGACTGTTCCCTACTCTTCTGGTAAGCGTAGGTACAATCCTCCCTCTCGACAGCCTGCGGCCCAGGCTAAGCCCCAGTGCGCTCGCTCTCGTCAGCTGCGTGCGCCTCAGCAAGGCCCCTCGGCTCCCCAGCAAAAGCAGAGGGCGAGCTTTTGACTGGCTCCAGCAGAGCATAGCCGACATCAACGTGTCCGTGCCGGGCGATCTGCCAGTCGGGGGGAGGTTGAAAGTTTTTCACCAAAGGTGGCCTCTTGTAAACTCCGACCGTTGGGTTCTTCAAATAGTCCGGCAAGGGTACACCCTCAATTTGGCCTTGAAGCCTCCAAATTGCCCACCGGGAGCTCAGTCCTACAGCTTCCAGCACAAGCAGGTACTTGCAGAGGAACTCTCCACCCTTCTCAGCGCCAATGCGGTCGAGCCCGTGCCATCCGGGCAAGAAGGGCTTGGATTCTATTCCAGGTACTTCCTTGTGGTGTAATGGTATCAGTTTACTACTGAAATATGTAGCATGATATTTTGCTGGATTATATATACACCAATATATTTGTGCAGCTTTTATATATTTGACACTGCAAAGCCCTCTTCCCTCTCCCTTTGGGGAATATTTAAAAGACAAAGGTACTGCTGCAGTTGCAGGGACCTCACCTTGCCTTTTCTCATTCCTTAAACAAAAGACTTAAGACTGCTTTAAAGTTTTAAATTGACTCTATTCCTCTGATCAACACAACAAAGATTGGACCTAACCAGAGGAGGCAAGGAGACAGGCAGGGAAAGGTGTGAAATCCAACTTAAAGACAAAGGGCACCTGCTGGCTGCCCCAGACAAATCTTATCTATCACAGAGAATCAAGCAGGAAGCCCTGTACATCAAAAGACCATTTGCCAGCAAAATCCAGACAGCAAGTCTCATGATGTCATAAGACATGAGACCAAGACTCAGGGGTCGTGTGCAAACATGAGACCAGGACTCAGGGGTCGTGTGCAAAAAACCAGGAAGCCAGCAACCAGATGCACATGGCCTGCTTCCCTGCAAAATAAGAGTATAAAAGAACAAGCTGTTTCCCCAAGAGACAGACTCTCTCTTCTCTCTTCAAGACTCTCCCTCCAGGAGATTCTCTCTTCAGCACCAATCCATATCCCTTGCTCCTGATCTGCAGTCCACCTGCCTCATGGCTCTTCAATGGACCACAAAATGCTTTGCAACAGACTGCTTTGTAAGTTATAACTTTTGATCTAGACCTGCTACTCTACTTTACCTTACTTAAGCACAGATTATCTGTAAAGATCTTTTAAAACCTACCTCTCGTATGCAATTGTATATTAAATCAACCTCTTTGAAGCTAAAAATACGGTCTCTTTGTGTTCTGAGTATATGGTATCTTTTATATATACTTAATTTATTTAATTTATTGCAATTATCACCTTTGGTGATTGGTGGAGAAATTAATATCCTAAAACTTATAAATACAGCACCTGCTCTTAAATTATAAACAGTAGCGAGTGCTCTAGAGCTCTTTCCCCAAAATAAATCATTTCTTGTAACAATGGAAAAGAAAACAGGGGGGATGCGTCCTATCCTAGACCTAAGGGCCCTGAACAAATATCTGGTCAAGGAAAAGTTCAGGATGCTTTCCCTGGGCACCCTTCTTCCCATGATTCAGGAAAACGATTGGCTATGCTCTCTGGACTTGAAGGACGCCTACACGCACATCCCGATATTGCCAGCTCACAGGCAGTATCTGCGATTTCAGCTGGGCACACGTCACTTCCAGTACTGTGTGCTACCCTTTGGGCTCGCCTCTGCGCCCAGAGTGTTCACGAAGTGCCTGGTTTTAGTAGCAGCAGCGCTTCGCAGGCTGGAAGTGCATGTGTTCCCTTATCTCAACGATTGGCTGGTGACGAACACATCCGAGGCAGGAGCTCTACAGTCCATGCAGATGACTATTTGACTCCTGGAGCTACTGGGGTTTGTGATAAATTATCCAAAGTCCCATCTTCTCCCAGTACAGAGACTCAAATTCATAGGAGCTCTGCTGGATTCTCGGATGGCTCGTGCCTATCTTCTGGAGACAAGGGCCAACAACTTGCTGTCCCTCGTCTCCCGGGTACAAGCGTCCCAGCAGATCACAGCTCGGCAGATGTTGAGATTGCTTGGCCACATGGCCTCCACAGTTCATGTGACTCCCATGGCTCGGCTCCACATGCGATCTGCTCAATGGACCCTAGCTTCCCAGTGGTTTCAAGCTGCTGGGGATCTAGAAGACGTGATCCACCTGTCCACCAGTTTTCTCAAATCCCTGTATTGGTGGACGATTTGGTCCAATTTGACTCTGGGACGCCCTTTCCAAATTCCTCAGCCACAAAAAGTGCTGACTACGGATGCGTCTCTCCTGGGGTGGGGAGCTCATGTCGATGGGCTTCACACCCAGGGAAGCTGATCCCTCCAGGAACGCGATCTGCAGATCAATCTCTTGGAGTTACGAGCGGTCTGGAACGCTCTGAAGGCTTTCAGAGATCGGCTGTCCCACCAAATTATCCAAATTCAGACAGACAACCAGGTTGCCATGTATTACATCAACAAGCAGGGGGGCACCGAATCTCGCCCCCTGTGTCAGGAAGCCGTCAGCATGTGGCTGTGGGCTCGCCGTTACGGCATGTTGCTCCAAGTCACATACCTGGCAGGCGTAAACAACAGTCTGGCCGACAGGTTGAGCAGGATTATGCAACCTCACGAGTGGTCACTCAACTCCAGAGTAGTGTGCCAGATCTTCCAAGTGTGGGGCACCCCCTTGGTAGATCTCTTCACATCTCAAGCCAACCACAAGGTCCCTCAGTTCTGTTCCAGACTTCAGGCCCACGGCAGACTGGCATCGGATGCCTTGCTCCTGGATTGGGGGGAAGGCCTGCTGTATGCTTATCCTCCCATACCTCTGGTGGGGAAGACTTTGTTGAAACTCAAGCAAGACCGAGGCACCATGATCCTGATTGCTGCTTTTTGGCCGCGTCAGATCTGGTTCCCTCTCCTTCTGGAGTTGTCCTCCAAAGAACCGTGGAGATTGGAGTGTTTTCCTACCCTCATCACACAGAACAAAGGGGCGCTTCTGCATCCCAAACTCCAGTCTCTGGCTCTCACGGCTTGGATGTTGAGAGCGTAGACTTTGCCTCTTTGGGTCTGTCGGAGGGTGTCTCCCGTGTCTTGCTTGCTTCCAGAAAAGATTCCAGTAAAAGGAGTTACTTCTTCTTATGGAGGAGGTTTGCCGTCTGGTGTGACAGCAAGGCCCTAGATCCT
This sequence comes from Microcaecilia unicolor, assembly GCF_901765095.1. Lineage (NCBI taxonomy): Eukaryota > Metazoa > Chordata > Amphibia > Gymnophiona > Siphonopidae > Microcaecilia > Microcaecilia unicolor. Next base: position 177,193,961 of record NC_044037.1, on the reverse strand, counting down.
CGCTCCTGTCCTACACAGACCCTGCTTGAATACCTTCTGCACTTGTCTGAGTCTGGTCTCAAGACCAACTCTGTAAGGGTTCACCTTAGCGCAATCAGTGCATATCATTACCGTGTGGAAGGTAAGCCGATCTCAGGACAGTCTTTAGTTGTTCGCTTCATGAGAGGTTTGCTTTTGTCAAAGCCCCCCGTCAAGCCTCCTACAGTGTCATGGGATCTCAATGTCGTTCTCACCCAGCTGATGAAACCTCCTTTTGAGCCACTGAACTCCTGCCATCTGAAGTACTTGACCTGGAAGGTCATTTTCTTGGTGGCAGTTACTTCAGCTCGTAGAGTCAGTGAGCTTCAAGCCCTAGTAGCTCATGCTCCTTATACCAAATTTCATCGTAATAGAGTAGTCCTCCGCACTCACCCTAAGTTCTTGCCAAAGGTAGTGTCGGAGTTCCATCTGAACCAGTCAATTGTCTTGCCAACATTCTTTCCCCGTCCTCATTCCTGCCCTGCTGAACGTCAGCTGCACACATTGGACTGCAAAAGAGCATTGGCCTTCTATCTGGAGCGGACACAGCCCAACAGACAGTCCGCCCAATTGTTTGTTTCTTTTGATCCCAACAGGAGGGGAGTGGCTGTGGGGAAACGCATCATTTCCAATTGGCTAGCAGACTGCATTTCCTTCACTTACGCCCAGGCTGGGCTGGCTCTTGAGGGTCATGTCACGGCTCACAATGTTAGAGCCATGGCAGCGTCAGTGGCCCACTTGAAGTCAGCCACTATTGAAGAGATCTGCAAAGCTGCGACGTGGTCATCTGTCCACACATTCACATCTCATTACTGCCTGCAGCAGGATACCTGACGCGACAGTCGGTTTGGGCAGTCAGTGCTTCAGAATCTGTTCAGGGTTTAGAATCCAACTCCACCCCCCTAGGCCCATTTTTTATTCTGTTCCAGGCTACACTCTCAGTTAGTTGGATAAGTTGTTAGGTCAATCTCAGTTATGTCCTTGCCGTTGTGAGGCCCAATTGACCATGTTTGTTGTTTTGAGTGAGCCTGGGGGCTAGGGATACCCCATCAGTGAGAACAAGCAGCCTGCTTGTCCTCGGAGAAAGCGAATGCTACATACCTGTAGAAGGTATTCTCCGAGGACAGCAGGCTGATTGTTCTCACAAAACCCGCCCGCCTCCCCTTTGGAGTTGTGTCTTCCCTTGTCTTTGTCTTGCTACATATGGGACTGACGAACACGAGCCGGTTCGGGCGGGAAGACGGCCGCGCATGCGCGGTGTGTATCGGCGCGCGAGGACTAGCAAAGGCCTTTGCTAGTAAAGTTTCCGGTTGGAGGGGGCTGCCGTGGACGTCACCCATCAGTGAGAACAATCAGCCTGCTGTCCTCGGAGAATACCTTCTACAGGTATGTAGCATTCGCTTTATACAAAGGCACAATAAGTTGAGGGCTGAGGAAACATGAACCAGTACAATAACTTTCACTTTCTAATGTGAGCAAGTGTAAGGTGATGAATGTGGGAAAAAAGAACCCAAATTATAGCTACGTCATGCAAGGTTCCACGTTAGGAGTTACAGACCAAGAAAGGGATCTGGGTGTCGTCGTTGATAATACACTGAAACCTTCTGCTCAGTGTGCTGCTGCTGCGGCTAGGAAAGCGAATAGAATGTTAGGTATTATTAGGAAAGGTGTAGAAAACAGGTGTGAGGATGTTATAATGCCGTTGTATCGTTCCATGGTGCGACCGCACCTTGAGTATTGTGTCCAATTCTGGTCGCCGCATCTCAGGAAAGATATAGTGGAATTGGAAAAGGTGCAGCGAAGGGCAACGAAAATGATAGCGGGGATGGGACAACTTCCCTATGAAGAAAGACTAAGGAGGCTAGGGCTTTTCAGCTTAGAGAAGAGATGGCTGAGGGGAGACATGATAGAGGTATATAAAATAATGAGTGGAGTGGAACAGGTGGATGTGAAGCGTCTGTTCACGCTTTCCAAAAATACTAGGACTAGGGGGCATGCGATGAAACTACAGTGTAGTACATTTAAAACAAATAGGAGAAAAGTTTTCTTCACCCAACGCGTAATTAAACTCTGGAATTCGTTGCCAGAGAATGTGGTGAAGGCGGTTATCTTGGCAGAGTTTAAAAAGGGGTTGGACGGTTTCCTAAAGGAGAAGTCCATAGACCGCTACTAAATGGACTTGGAAAAATCCACAATTTCGGGAATAACATGTATAGAATGTTTGTACGTTTGGTAAGCTTGCCAGGTGCCCTTGACCTGGATTGGCCGCTGTCGGGGACAGGATGCTGGGCTTGATGGGCCTTTGGTCTTTTCCCAGTATGGCATTACTTATGTAAATGTTGAAATTAATGTTTTTCTAATTTATTTTTGTATATAAGGGAGACCCTTAAGCTTTTGTATTTATTATAAGATGATGTTTTACTCTTTTGAATGTTCTCGATAAGTCTGATTATGTATATGTTCTAGACTTAGTGAGCTTTGGCACAGAAATAAGCTATAGTAAATTAATCTTGCCCAGGGGCCATGGAGAAGGGGGTAAGGGGGCATGATTCCCTGGGCCAAGCCCCAGTAATCAAAAGAGACTGATCTGCTGGCCAAAGGTTCTTCATCCTTCTGCACCGCATCCTGCCTATGCGGATACAGGAAGTTACTTCACAGGCAGCAGGACATGGCAGAAAGGAGGACCTGTAGCTGGCAAAGCACTCTCTCTTATTCACTGCTGTGGGAGGGAGGAGCAATGGAGGCAGTGGCAGGGTGCTGAAGCTTGTTTGCCCCGGGCCCAGCTTTGTTTCTCAGTAGCCCTAATCTTGCTTTAATGATCAAAATTAATTGCATAGCTCAGTTGTTCCCAAACTTGGTCCTGGAGGCACCCCTGCCAGTCAGGTTTTCAGGATATCCAGAATGAATATTCATGAGAGATATTTGCATGCACTACCTCCACTGCATGTAAATCTCTCTCATACATATTCATTGTGAATAGCTTGAAAACCTGACTGGCTGGGGTGCCTCCAGGACCAGGTTTGGGAACCACTGGCATAGCTCAAAACTGACAAGAAAATGGACCAAGTCAGTTTTGGAAAAGTGCTGTTCAGTTATGCCAGCACCATAGTAGTTCCTGTCCTTTGTTCATCCTCCACAAGTACTCAAGGTTCTAGAGCCTGACCATAATCATTCCAGGCTGGCTCAAACCACACCATCATTGGGGGTCCCCCCCCCCCCCCCCACACACACACCAATCATGGTAAACTGACGTGCTCAAAATGAACAGAGAAAATAATAAGATGAAGCTAGTTCATATGAATCGCTCAAGTCCACAACTGGTTGCAAGCATAGATTTAAAAGTTGTCTGACACAAACCAATGAAAGGCATAATAACAAACATCCAAAAGGAGACATTTTCAGGCGAGCTGGGTTCTACAGAACTTTGTTTCAAGGACAACTCTTCTTCAGGAATCCATCTGGCATTTTAAACTGCTCCCACTGGACAATCTCAGAGTTAATAGCAACAAAATAGCACTGCAGCAGTTCTAAAGTTCAGATAGAAGAGTAGGCTTCAAAGGGAAGCAACTGAGAGATGTGCTGAAGATTTGAGTTGAGGCATTGGTGAAACCCTCTTAATTTATCTGTCTTAAGTTTTATGCTAAAGAATAAGGTCAGTGTGAGTGTGGAGAAGCTGTTTTTGAGTGGATCAAATTGGAGGGGGGTAGCACTATATGTTAAAGAGCGAATTTAATCAAACAAAATAGATATTGTACATGAAACAGATAGCAGCATGGAATCCTTGTGGATAGAAGTTTCATATGTGAAGGGAAAGAGTATACTAGTAGGCCTGTACTACCATCCACCACCAGAGAACAAACACAAGTTGGGCAACATTATAATAACGGGCCATTTCAGTTACCCCAATATTGACTAGATAAATGCTACCATCAGGGAGCACTAGGGAGATAAAATTCTTAGATGTAATAAATTACTGCTTCTTGGAGCAATTGGCCCAAGAACTGACAAGAAGGGGAGCTATTTTAGATCTAGTCCTTAGTGGAATGCAGGGCATGATATCAGAGGTAACATGTTGGATCTGCTGGGAAACAGTGATCATAACATGAGTGGAGGAGCGTCCTAGTGGTTAGAGAACCGGTTTGACATTCAGAGGGGGCCGGTTCAAATCCCACTGCTGTTCCTTATGGTCTTGGGCAAGTCACTTAATTCTCCATTGCTTCAGGTACAAACTTAGATTGTGAGCCCTCCAGGGATAGGGAAATATCCAGTGTACCTCACCTGAATGTAACTCACTTTGAGCTACCACTGAAAAAGGTGTGAGCAAAATCCAAATAAATAAGTTTGAGCTGATATCTACTGTAGCAGCATCCAGTTTTCAAAAGGATGACTATGACAAAACGAGTAAAATAGTTAAAAAGGTTAGGACTTTAAATCAGGTGTGGACTTTAAAAATATCATAGAAGCCCAGACCAGATGTATTCCACATATTAACAAAGATGGAAAGGAGCAAACGACAGCCAGCGTAGTTTAAAAGGTGAAGTGAAAGATGCTATTAGATCCAAAAGAGTATCCTACAAAGAATGGAAAAAGGATCTAAATGAAGAAAATGGGTAACAATAGCAGTGTCAAGCTAGATTCAAAGCACTGATAAAGGCTAAAAAAGAATATGAAGAAAAGTGGCGATAAAAACTCATAGTAACACCTTTTTCAAGTACATCAGAAGCAGAAAGCCTATGAGGGAATCCATGGGACCGTTAGATCCTGAAGGAGCAAGAGGGGCACTCAGGGAGGACAAGGACATAACAGAGAGATTGAATTAGTTCCTTGCTTTGGTCTTTACATAAAAAGATAAAGAGATCTACGTGTACTGGAAATGGTTTTCAAGGGTAACGAAGCAGAGGAACTGAAAATAATCTCAGTGAACCTGGAAGACGTATTGAGCCAAATTGATAAGTTGAAGAGTGATAAATCACCTGGCCCAGATGGAATACGCCCCAGGGTACTAAAAGAACTCAAACATGAAATTGCTGATCTATTGTTAGTGATCTGTAACCAGTCATTAAATTCATCGTAGTACCCGAAGATTGGAGGATGACCACTGTAACCTGTCATTAAAATCATCCATAGTACTCGAAGATTGGAGGGTGACCAATGTAACGTTGATTTTTTTTTTAAAAAGGTTCCAGGGGTGATCTAGGAAATTAGAGACCAGTAAGCCTGACTTCAGTGCCAGGGAAAACATTAGAAACTATTATCCTATATAATAAAACGCACCTCCAACATTCTGAAGCTGACTGCATGGCTGAGGCATTCCTGCTCTCTGTATCTATCTCCTGAATTGACATCACGTACTTCCGGGTTCGTCACAAGCAGAAGTGACCAACCACACGAGTTTTCTCAGCTTCAGAATGTTGGAGGTGCATTCTATTAAATAGGATTGGTCAGTTCCTTGAAGCACAGCCAGAGCTCAGCATCCTGCACAGTAACGCTCAGACACCAGAGAGAGAGAGGGAGGGAGGGAGGGAGGGGGGCATATCTGTCACACACACACTCTCTCACTCTTACACACTGTGTCTCACACACTATGTCTCACACTGTATCACATTCACTCTCTATGTGTCACACAGTCACTCACACACTCTCTTGGTCTCATACACTCAGTCTCACAGAGAGTCTGTGTCTCACACACACTCTCTCTCGCACACACTATGTGTGAAACACACTGTCTCTCTCTCACACTGTCTCACATACGCACTTGCACACACTCATTCTCACACACACACTCTCTCTCTCACAGACACACTCGCACCCAGACTCACTCTCTCTCTCACACACACACACACTTGCACATTCACTCTCTTTCTCACACACAGTCACTCTCACATACACTCTCTCAAACATACACACTCCGAGGAAAACCTTGCTAGCGCCCATTTCATTTGTGTCAGAAACGGGCCTTTTTTTACTAGTAAAGAATAAAATTATGGAACACAAACAAGGGAAGGCTTGCCTCACCATCTTGCTTCATTTCTTTGAAGACGTGAACAAACATGTGGATAAAGGTGAGCCGGTTGATGTATTTCAGAAAGCTTTTGACAAAGTTCCTCATGAGAGACTTCTGAGAAAGTTAAAAATGTATGGGATAGGAGGCAATGCCTTTCTGTGGATTAGGAATTGGTTATTGGACAGAAAACAAAGGGTAGGGTTAAATGGCCATTTTTCTAAATGGAGGGTGAATAGTGGAGTGCCGCAGGGATCTGTACTGGGACCATGTTATTTAACATATTTATAAATGACCTGGAAAACAGGACAAGTGAGGTGATTAAAATTGCAGATGACACAAAACTATTCAAAATTGTCAAAACACATGCAGATTATGAAAAACTGCAGGAAGACCTTAGGATTTTAGAAGTCTGGGCATCCAAATGGCAGATAAAATTTAATGTGGACAAAAGCAAAATGATACACATTGGGAAGAGTAATCCAAGTCATAGTTACCTGATGCTAGGGTCCACCTTAGGAGTTGTGATATCCTGTTGGGGCACCCCCTTCTGGCCCTAGTGATAAGGCTTTTACCATCTGTTCTGGGACACCTCCTTCCACTTTTTTGGGCTACCACAATAAGACACAAACTAAAGACAATTCAGGAAGATGCAGGTTTTTTTTTTTTTGTAATATGTCCAAACTAAACAGCATTTAACAGAAACTGGGTAATCAGAATACATTCCACATATTCCTGCAATCTCTTAACTTAAATCTCCTGCCTAACCTTGCTCATACACAGTCCAAGCCATGTTTTCTTCCTGGTCCTATACAGCATATTTATTTATTTATTGCATTTGTATCCCACATTTTCCCACCTATTTGCAGACTCGATGCGGCTTACAATATTACATCCTTGGCAGGCGCCAATCAAGAGTAGATAAACAATTGGATTACATACAAAGAACTATCTCCTATCTCTAAGCACGCTATCTTTACAATCAATGGAATCTTTTCCCCTCATATCATTTACAATAAGGATTAAATCACATTCCTTCTCAACCATTCAAGTAGCTAAGGGGTATTTCTTAATAACTAATTCTTCCCCCACTGTGCTACCTTACAAACTCAGGGTTAAACACTATTTCTTTTCACCCTTTAAATTAGCCACAGGGTTTGGCTTTTTCACTAGCCCTTCCCCCATTGTGTTACCACCTAACCTGAACAAATACTATTCTTTCATCACTTGAAACAGCCATGGGGTTTCTGCTTTTCCAATAGCCCTTCCCCCACTACACTATCATAACCAGGGTATTCTCTGCAGTGGCATTCCTATGTCACCTGCCACCAGTGGCAGATCACCACTGTACACCCTCCCCCCCCCCCCCATTTCTCTTACTTCCCGGGGGGGGGGGGGTGCTGGGAGCAGTCCTGTGGCTGTCAACTCCGCCGGTTCCCTGCCTCAGAACAGGAAGTAACATCAGAGGGAGCAGGAAACCGGCATAGGGTTACCATATGTCAGAGGGAGCAGGAAACCGGCATAGGGTTACCATATGTCTGGTTTTACCTAGACATGTCCTCTTTTTGAGGACATGGCCGGGCAACTGGATGGGTTTTGCTTGCCAGCCTGCCCGTTTGTCTGGATTTCCAGAAAAACAGGCAGGCGGACCTAGTGGTGTCCTATCCTCCCCTTACTATACTGCCCTGGTGGTCTAGTGACCTCTTCGGGGCAGGAAAGAGCCCCTTCTTTCCTGTCCGGTGCACCTGCACACTGTTTTTTGCTGACTTCGGTACCAGCGCCGATTCAAAATGGCCGCCGAGAGTTGAAGTGGCCTCACAAGACTTCTGCAGAAGTCTTGCAAGGTCACTCTCGGTGGACATTTTGAATCAGCACCAGGACCGGAGTCAGCAAGAAACAGTATGCAGGTGCTCCGGGCAGGAAAGAAGGGGCTCTTTCCTGCCCTGAAGAGGTCACTAGACCACCAGGGCAGTAAAGTAAGGTGAGGGGAGAATAGGACACCCTTAGGGGGGTGTGATGGGGGGGCAGGGTGTGTGAAAAGGGTGGGGTTATATGTGACGGGGTGGTGTGTGTGGGTATCAGGTTGTGGGACATATGTCCTCTTTTTCGGGGGGGGGGGGGGAGGGAAGCAAATATGGTAACCCTACACCGGTGGAGTTAACAGCTACACGGCTACTCCCTGCACTGTGCGGCGTCCCACCCTTAGTAAAAGTCTCTGTGCCCTTGTTCCCACAGACTTCCATACAACATCAGACCCCTCTCCATTTATCACACCATTCAGGAGAGTAAACACAAGGAGCCATCTGGTAACTTACCCTAACCCATGGAGCTCCTTAGTCTGCTTTGTGGCATCTGAAAGGCTAAAGCAGCTAGGGCTCTTCAGCTTGGAGAAAAGGCGGCTGAGGGGAGATATGATAGAGGTCTATAAAATAATGAGTGGAGTTGAACGGGTGGATGTGAACAGTGGCGTAGCTACGTGGGGCCCGGGCCCCCGTAGATTTGGCCCTGGCCCCCTGCCCCACGATCCCCTTCAACCCCTCTCCCGCCACCAACTCTCCCCCGCTGTTGCCGCCCACCCCGTCGCCGCAAATGATACCTTTTTTGAAGAGAGGCTTCCTTCTGCGCTCGATTGCCGGAACTTCGTTGAAGAAAGGCGCTACTCGAGCGCGGAAGGAAGCCTCTCTTCAAAAAAGGTATCATTTGCGGCGACGGGGCGGGCAGCAACGGCTGGGGAGAGTTGGTGGTGGGAGGGGGGTTGAAGGGGATCGTGGGCAGGCCAGCGGGGGGGGGGTCCGATGTGGTGGCGGCGGCTCGGGGGGGCGGCGGTGGGGGCGGCTAAACAGTGCCCCCCCACCTCGGGCTCTGGCCTCCCCTCCTGGTGAGGTCTGGCTACGCCCCTGGATGTGAAGCATCTGTTTACGCTTTCCAAAAATACTAGGACTAGGGGGCATGCGATGAAGCTACAATGTAGTAAATTTAAAACAAATTGGAGAAACGTTTTCTTCACTCAACATGTAATTAAATTCTGGAATTCGTTGCCAGAGAATGTGGTAAAGGCAATTAGCTTAGCGCAGTTTAAAAAGGTTTGGACGGCTTCCTAAAGGAAAAGTCCATAGACCATTATTAAATGGACTTGGGGAAAATCCACTATTTCTGGGATAAGCAGTATAAAATGTTTTGTACTTTTTTGGGATCTTGCCAGGTATTTAGAAATGTTAAATAGTAGTAGTAGTAGTATTTGTGACCTGGATTGGCCACTGTTGGAAACAGGATGCTGGGCTTGATGGACCTTTGGTCTTTCCCAGTGTGGCAATACTTATGTACTTATGTAAATGTGTACAGAAAAACAAGACCTTAAAGACTTAAATTGTTGCAGATGGTGCCTCTGAGGTAGTTGTGGGTATCCTGGTTAGATATTTAACAGTCAAAAACAAAGCACTGGGTTAATTAAATTTTCAAGAATAACAGGATTCCTTAGCCTTATCTACAGATGATTCATTGGAACGGGACTTTTACCATTGCCATTCTGGTTATCAGACAAGACTTCTGGAATCTTTAAGTGGAGAAGTAAAGCAAGAGATAGAAGTGAAGTGTTACATTGAAATGTAAGTTTTGCAATGGGGCAAACTCATAACGAGTTAGACACCAAGGAGCCTTTGTTGCTCAAAGGCTCACAGCATGCTCAAACTAATGAGCAGGCAAATTACTGCCATGTTACAATCCCAGCTTTTCTGTTAGCATCTGAGTGGTCACTGGCTCAGGCACTGACAGAAGAGTTGACATTTTAAAAAACAAACACAAGCAACCCTAACTTCTTCCAGCCCCCCCAACATATCTTTGGAGTCTAGGGGCACCCACCCTGCCCCCTACATGACTGACTCGACCCCTCCATTTCCTAATATAAAAAAGATTCCCTGGTGGTCTAGTTGCACTCCGGCCCCACTCCCCTCCCGTCCCCCCCAGTTGCAAAAAAATTCCATGGTGGTTTAGTAGGCACCCAGCCCCTCTTCCCTCCCTAGTCACAAAAAAAATGCCCTGGTGATCTAGCAGAAGCCCATCCACCCTAACCCATGTAGCCCACATGAGGGGGATGGGTGGACTCCCGCTAGACCACCAAGGTAACTTTATTGTGACTGGGGGAGGGAGGAGGGGGTCCACTTAGACCAGCAAGGTATTTTTTTAATATTAGGGGAAGAGTGTTGGGTCAGAAGAGGAAGTTGAGTCAAAAGGGGGGCCATTAGACCAACAGGTATTAAATATTGGGGAGGGAGGAGGTGGTGCCGTGTTGGAAAGCAGTCAGAGGGGGGCCACTAGACTACCAGTGAGGAATTTTTAAACTGGGGTGGGGGAGGGTGTTTGGGTAGGGTCATGTCAAGGAGAGAGAGGGAGGCTGGGACCAGTGCACAAACCAGTCTGAGGCAGGGTAGTTTGGTTGGAGAGAGAAAATGGGGGGGGGGGGGCACTAGTCATCCATTCCTCTCAACCAATACTTCTACGCTATGTTTTCCATACTAAACCTGCATGAGGAAAACTTTTTTTTGAGCAAGGCTGAAGAATACTAAATGACTGCATTAACATGCATTTCAATGAATTTAAATGCCGTCTGTAGTAATGGTTTCCGTATGAGTTAATACTTGTGCTGAAACTATTTGAGTATTTCATGGCAAGTAAACCCGCATTACAAGTGGGTTAAAGCTGCATTAATGTTTTGTGCATCGGCTCCTAAATCCAAAATACAAAACAGAGGGGCAGCAGAAAATCATTTTGCTTGGGACCTGGGTTGGCAACTGGATGTTTTTTCATAAGCCAGACTGGCTGCCAGCAGAACCCTAAAACTGGCCATATAAAAGCCGATTTTTTTTGTCCCTATCCTCCCGATCTCTCTCTCCTCCTCCCAGGTCCAGCCAGCGATTCTCTCACTTAAGACTGTCAACAGAATCCAGATTCACAGGACAGGGTTGATCCACTCCTGGGTTTGCCCCAGTGCATGCTGGGACTTGTAGTCTTGCTTTTCTTAAGGCATGCAGTGCAGAAATCAGAATTACAAGTCTCTACATGCAACGGGGTAAGCCCAGGACTGGATCAATTCTATCCTGCAAATCTGGATCCAGTTGGCAGCCTTATTATCTCACTCTCTCTTCACCTCTACACCTCCAGGTCCAGCATCTCTCCCTCCCACTCTCATCCAATCCTCTAAACTTGACTTGATCAGCAGCAGCGTTTAAAGCACATTGCTCTATCTATTGTCAGAGATTTCCTTCTGCCAGGTCCCGACTTCTGAGGTAACTTCCTTTTTCCACATGGGTGGGCCCCAGCAGTATGCCTTAATCACTGCCAGCAATCGTGGACAGTTTAGAGGATCAGGGGAAGGGGGGTACAGAAGCTGGATACAAGGGGGTAAGGGAGAAAGAGATGTTGGATCTGTCGGGGACCCATTATTCAGCATCTAATGCACAAACTACTACTACTACTACAAATCATTTCTATAGCGCTACCAGTCGTATGCAGCACTTCACAATTGAACATGAAGAAGAGACAGTCCCTGCTCAAGAGGTTCTGCATCACTTTACTGTTTGCGGTAGCAGCTACAGATAATCCTATGCAAATGTATTACAATAAGCTCATTAGTATTACAATGAGCATTCCACACATTGCACAGAAAGGAGCTCCTACCTTTAACATTCAAAATTTTCCAGCAGGTCTGGAGCTGTCATTGTAAGAGGCGACTTCTCAGTAGAGGAGTCTGCTAGCATTTTTTAAAATCTGTACATGTGTGGGAAATGTGTCGTGTGTGTGTCCTGCATGTAACAGTAGTGTCAAAAAGTTGTCATGAAACAAACAAAAAATTTTCCATTCTACTACCATAGCAAGGAGCTTCAGTTGCAACTCTGTGCAGGTTTTTTTTGCCCTTGTCTACTGCTTCTGCCTTCTTGTCCAGAGCTCCAGAGACCACAGCCATACCCTCTACTAGGGATGCACACGAGCTGTGCCTACCACTCAGCTCTTGTGGGCATGTGCCAGGCACGTTCCTCCTCCTTTAATATCCAATGTTTAACACTAACAGCGTACATATCATTTGCATGATGTTGGTGTTGAACAACAGTTAGTAATGTAGATTTGCTGTTCCAGCCAGTGTTTTCCGGCACTGTTCCCTACAGTGCCAGAGTTCTGTTCAACTCCTCTTGAGTCCTGAGAGTTTATAGTGCAGTTATGGTATGGTAAGGTTTTGTTTTTTTTTGTATGAGTTTGTGCACAGGTTTACCACTGGAGGGATTGTGTTGGCCTTAATGAGATAACATCAAAACTTTAATTTTAGTTTGTCATAATTAGAAAAAGTACAGAGAAGGGCGATGAAAATGATAAAGGGAATGGGACGACTTCCCTATGAGGAAAGGCTGGAGCATCTAGGGCTCTTCAGCTTGGAGAAGAGATGGCTGAGGGGAGATAAGATAGAGGTCTATAAAATAATGAGTGGAGTGGAACGGGTAGACGTGAATCGTTTGTTTACTCTTTCCAAAAATACTAGGACTAGGCATGCGATGAAGCTACGAAGTAGTAAATTTAATACGAATTGGAGAAAATTTTTCTTCACTCAAAGTGTAATTAAACTCTGGAATTCATTGCTAGAGAATGTGGTAAAGGCGGTTAGCTTAGCAGAGGAAAAGTCCATAGACCATTATTAAATTGACTTGGGGAAAATCCACTGCTTATTTCTGGGATAAGCAACATAAAATGTATTGAGCTTTTTTGGGATCTTGCCAGGTATTTGTGACCTGAATTGGCCACTGTTGGAAACAGGATGGTGGGCTTGATGGACCTTTGGTCTGTTCCAGTGTGGCAATACTTATGCACTTATGTAATATCAGATAGGGTTTGTGAAACAATCATAGAACATACATACGTGTGTCTTTTTTTTCTTCTGAGATGGCAACCTTAGTGCAGACAGTTGAAGCAAGGTGAGGGAAGGGTGCAACAGTAGGTATGGCAAGGGATTTAGGGTGGTACAAGGGAGGGACATGCAGCAGCAGGGTCGCTGTTAGGGAGGCAAACAGGGCAGTTGCCCTGGGCCCCGCAGCTCCAGGGGGCCCCGCGGTCTGCCACCTCCTCCCTTTCTTGCCACCCTCATCCGAGGTCTCCCTCCCTTCCCTGTCTCCCTTACATCACGATTTTGTTAAAGGGGGTTGCATAAGCAGTGCTGCAGCAATTCTTATACAATGCCTACGTCTGCCCCAGCGCTGTTTCTCTGCTGTATTCCTCCCAGGCTGAAACTGGAAGTTGCATCAGAACTCCCTCACTGTGTCCCTCCCTCGTCACTTCTTGTTTCCATGAGGGTGGGTCACAGTGAGGGAGGGCCCGAATTTGGGAGGCGATATTGATCTGCCGCTTTCACACGGAGGTGAGGCGGAGGCGCTGACGATTTGAATGCAGGGAGCTCGGTCACGGTGGTGGACGGAGGGGAGCTATCAACAGAGCCGAGGGTGGGCAGGTGAGACCAGGGACTGCAGTGCCGGCAGCCTAGGAGCAAGAGGAGAGAGACCCGGCGCTGGGGAATTTTGTCCCCCCTGCCCCCCCCTCTCGGCTGCCCTGATTTTAAGAGTGAAGAAATTATGTCAAGTTGTTTTATATGTGTCAGTAATGGTGGGTGGGGAGAATGGGGGAGGGGGCCCCTCCTTAATTTCTGCCCTCCCCTGGGCCCCAGCATGTCTAAAACCGGCCCTGCAGGGCAGGTGTCGGTTTTTCTCTGTCAAAAAAGCTGGGAACCTTACTTGGGAGCAGGGGTGTGGCCAGACAGCAGATTTTGGGTGGGCCTAGGCAAGAAGTGGGTGGGCACCAAGTGTTCTCCCCCTCCCCCCCAAAAATATCTAAGCTGGTGGGAAAATGTTTCTCTCCACCTTGGCAGTCTGCAGCAGGCATGCGCTGAAAACTGAGCATGCATAGGTGCCGTTATCATGGAGAGTAGCATTTTCATTACCATCAGGGGGAAGTCTTCAGTTGGTAGAGCTTGGGATCCCCACCAGATACCACTAAAAGTGTGCTACTGTGCCCCGGCCCACCCAGGCCCACCTGTGGCTAAGCCACTACTGAGGGTTCAACACCTCAAGCTCTGTCCCTACTCTTGTATCTCTCTGGCTGCTGATGCTGTGTGGGGCACAAGGTAGGGTCATTCTTAGCCCTTCTCACTCCGCCACCTATGCCACCATCATACAATTGAAGTTAAGTACCTACCACACCTAGCTAGTTCTTCTTCAAGACCAGACCAGAGACCACCGACCTGACCTCCTAACATTTTACCTATGTACAAACAATAAGCTGCTGCTGTGCGTGAGTTTAGAAGGGGCGGGGACAGTGACGGTTCCTAAGTACTCGGGTCTTTTGGAGTATATGGGGGTGGGTGGGGGGCAGGTTTACTAATCTTCCGATTGGCTGGTACGGAGGGGGCGGGGACCGGACAGCAATAAATACCCGTACACAGGCCAAGCCCCGCACGCTTATTTTTCTTTCGTAGGAGGTGGCGTGAGGCAGAGGGGCGCGAGATTAGATTTCGGGACCCCTGGAGGCGGTCGTGGGTTTTTCTCGCTTGTAGTGTTCCAGTTTAGGCTTTCCTAAACTAGTTTGCGGAGAGCGCTGTCGGTTGTGCATTGGCAAACGGAACATGGCGGCGTTTAGTTACATCTGTGACTCCGTTGCTGTGATCACGATGAGCAACCCCCCTGTCAATGCCCTGAGGTAATAGCCGGTAGTTTCTCCCACTGTCTTGTGTTAAGCATTTAGCAAGCATTTATGACTAGCAGGGAGCAGGTCTTGTGTATATTTGTGTTGAGATCTGCAAGCGAGTTCAAAGGTTGGATTACTCAACACTGTCAACCATGGGATTCGGAGAAAGGTGTTACCAAAGTTTATAAGTGGCTTTTGTTTCTGTGGTATACTTTTGGTACACAGTGTTAACGTGTCAGAGCCAGTGGGGGAGGGGTATGGGTTGCTTTTTTTTTTTTCCCCATTGCAGACGCGTGGAAAGTACAAGTTCTAAAAAGTTGTTGGGTCAAAAAGTTTTTGCCAGTGAGCTGAGAAAAAATAACCACAGAGTAAAGTGCAGGGGCTTCTCCATCTTTTTTTTTTTTTTCTTTAATCAGCTTTTTCTGTTACGTATAGTATTCTTCCCACTCTCCTATTATCTTCCTCTTTATTTCTTTCTACTTCTCTGACGTGCATTTCGTATGTGTAGAGCTAATTTCAAGAAGCAAGACTTTTTTTTTAAATCATAATGCATACGTTTTGCTTCTCAATCTTTTCCTCTATCATATTTTTATATATATCTACAGTATATCGGGTATTTAATTATATCTTCACTTGCTTCTTGTTGAGCTTATAAATAATTTTTGCTGCTGCTCTCTGCTTCTTGAGTAGAGTTGTAGGTTGCCTGCCAGTGTGACAGGGTTTTGCAAAAGTTCTCATAACCTTGTACATTTTTCATATTCTGTTGTCTAAAAAGTGTAATTTGAAACGCATTAAAGTGAGTTTTCACTGGTCTAAATAGTATACACTTTTAAAATGAGACTAATAGAAGTATTAAAATTAAGAAGCTATAAAATCTTGATTGTATGTCTTCAGTCTGTTAATAGCAAATCTAAATTTTTTGTTTAAAAAAAATTGCAAACAGTTGAAGGAAAAAAATATTTTTTTTTTCCTGGAGGGAAATTTTCAGGGTGTTGCTGCCAGGAACGCAAGCAACAGTTGTAACTGTAAAGCAGGGATGTCCAGCCCCAACCTTGGTCCTTGAGGGCTGAAACCTAGTCAGGTTTTTCAGGGCTTCATAATATGCTTGAAATCTGTTTGCAGATAAAACCTGGTGGTGATGGCAAGAGAACTTATTAGATTGATTTCAGTGTTAAAATAACCATCTCTGTCAAATACACTGGAATTTAAAATATATATCCTGAATACATTTGTCAAGACCTCAGCAGTGCAACTCAATGGATCCACTCATACCATCAAGAATTAAACACCCACTTTGTCATCAGTCTTTGTATTTTTTTCCAAATATTATGCATTGTTCTCTGTGAACTAATATCCATAAATGTGAAAGTAAAACACTTCTTTATCGGCTCAGGGATAAGTGGTCCGAGATGACTCATGTTTCGTAAACTTTTTCAAGGACAAACCAAGCAAGCACATCTTGCTGACCAATGTTACTTCGTCCAATGCTTGGCTTAATTGAAGAGGGTTTGTTGAAAAAGCAGTTTGCAAAACATGAGTGGTTTATTTTAGCACTGAAAAATCTAAACTTTTCTTGCCATCATCACCAAGTTTATCTGACTGGATATGTAGACGAGTTACAGCAGGAGCAGAAGAGGTGCACCACAACTCCTACTATTTAACATTTCTAAAGCGCTACCAGGGTTACGCAGCGCTGTACAATCTAACAAAGGACAGTCCCTGCTCAAAGGAGCTTACAATCTAAAGGACAAAAAAGTACAGTCAATCAAATTGGGGGCAGTTTAGATTTCCTGGATAGAGGTACAATGGTTAGGTGCCGAAAGCGACATTGAAGAGGTGGGCTTTGAGCAAGAATTTGAAGATGGGCAGGGAGGGGGCTTGGCGTATGGGCTCAGGGAGTTTATTCCAAGCCTAGGGTGAGGTGAGGCAGAAAGGGCGGAGCCTGGAGTTGGCGGTGGTGGAGGAGGGATTTGTCCTGTGAGCGGAGGTTACGGGTAGGAGCGTAAGGGGAGGTGAGGGTAGAGAGGTAATGAGAGGCTGCAGATTGAGTGCATTTGTAGGTTAGTAGGAGAAGCTTGAACTGTATGCGGTACCTGATTGGAAGCCAGTGAATTGAGGAGAGGGGTGATATGAGCATATCGGTCTAGGCGGAAGATAAGTCAGGCAGCAGAGTTCTGAATGGATTGAAGGGGGGGGTAGATGGTTAAGTGGGAGGCCAGTGAGGAGTAGGTTGCAGTAGTCAAGGTGAGAGGTGATGAGAGAGATGAGTTCGGGTGGTGTGCTCGGAGAAGAAAAGGCGAATTTTGCTGATGTTAAAGAGGAAGAAGCGACAGGTCTTGGCTGGCTGCTGGATATGGGCAGAGAAGGAGAGGGAGGAGTCGAAGATGACTCCGAGGTTGCGGGCAGATGAGACGGGGAGGATGAGGGTATTGTCGACTGAAATAGAGAGTGGAGGGAGAGGAGAAGTGGGGTTGGGTGGAAAGACAATGAGCTCGGTCTTGGCCATGTTCAGTTTCAGGTGGCGGTTGGCCATCCAGGCAGTAATGTCGGACAAGCAGGCCGATACTTTGGCCTGGGTTTCCGCAGTGATTTCTGGTGTGGAGAGGTAAAGCTGGGTGTTGTCAGCATAAAGATGGTATTGGAAACCATGAGATGAGATCAGCGAGCCCAGGGAAGAGGTGTAGATTGAAAAAAGGGGTCCAAGGACAGATCCCTGAGGAACTCCAACAGAGAGCGGGATGGGGGTGGAGGAAGCTCCATGAGAATGTACTTTGAAGGTATGGTGAGAGAGAACCAGGAGAGGACAGAGCCCTGGAACCCAAATGAGGATAGTGCAGCAAGAAGTAAACTCTGATTGACAGTGTCAAAAGCGGCGGATAGGTCGAGGAGGATGAGGATGGAGTAGTGACCTTTGGATTTGGCAAGGAACAGGTCATTACAGACTTTAGTGAGTGCCCTTTCTGTTGAGTGTAGAGGGCGAAAACCGGATTGAAGCGGATCGAGGATGGCATGAGGAGAGAAAATCAAGGCAGCGGCTGTGAACGGCGCATTCAAGTATCTTGGAGAGGAAGGGTAGGAGGGAGATGGGGCGGTAGTTGGAAGGACAGGTAGGGTCTATTGATCGTTTTTTGAGGAGTGGTGTGACTACAGCATGCTTGAAGGTGTCAGGGACAGTTGCAGTGGAGAGAGAGAGGTTGAGGATAGAGAGAGGTAAAGAACAAGTTTAGCCAGAACATGGGACAGAGGTTCCATCTCTCTCCACCCTGTCCTTGTGCCCCTCTTCAAGAAAGGAAAAAAAATAGAAAATTGGTCTTTAGGAGGCCTGAGGAGAAACTCTTCAGTGCAGCATCACAGAATAGAGGAGAAGATTTGATCCTTTTAATCACTTTGTTTGCCCTTCCCTGCACCTCTTCTAATTTCTCTGAAGAGATCAGAATTGTACCATGTCTAAGGAGTGGGTTCCCATGGAGTGATAAAGGCATTGATATTCTCTTCCTTTCCTAATATGCTGTTTGCTTTACAGTAAGCCAACTGGGTGGTTTACGTCACAGTAACATCATATAGAATGAGTATGAGGAACTATAAAATGTTAATGGGGAAGAGGGCAAAGACATACATATAATAAACGTGACAGATGATGGCCCCTGAGAGGCCTGAGAAAAGGGTGCCTGGCTACCTGAATGTTTAGCTTCTTGTTGAAGCGGGAAATGCTTCACGAAATAGAAATGTTTTCAGTGCTGATTTAAATAGGGAGTGGGAGGATTCGAAGAGCGGGTTAAGGAATTCTATAATCCATCTCTTCTCCCTTGCTTTTGGCGCCTAACCACCTTCCCCATTCCTGTTACCTACACTGACTACGTAGTCTGTTACCGTTAGATTGTAAGCTCTCTTGAGCAGGGACTGTCCCTCTCCGTGTTTAAACTTGTACAGCGCTGCGTAACCCTGGCAGCGCTATAGAAATGCTTAGTAGTAGTAGTGTAATGCTAAAAGTCCAAGAGCAGCTAGTGTCAGGCCTAAAAGTGAAAAGGGAGTTCTAAGAGTTGTTGCTGTGATGATCGGAGATGTCTTGAAGGATTGTAAGGTGTCGAAAATCATGAAATGTACAATGGTTGTCCCAGAGCTATATATCTTATGGACACGTACCAAAATTGTAAATGTAATCCAGTAAGTGAGCAACTGGTAGCCAGTGTTTTTGGTGTAAAAGTGGGGTCACGTGATCATATTTTCAAGAATTGGTAATGAGCTTAACATATTTAGAACTATTTGGAGCCATCAGACGTCAGAATGGCGAATTCCTTGTAGGAGTGTTTTGCATTAATCAAGCTTACTGATGACAAAGGCATATATTAGTACCCCTGAGACAGTCTTATGAAAATAAATCTTGCAGGCATTGTTGCAGCACATTGAGCCGATTTCAACATATTGTCCATGATGATGCTTGGACCTTTTTCTAGGTGGTAATGCCTATTGTGAAACCTTACATTATGTAGCTTTAATTTGGGGTATTCTTCCCAATGTGCATTTCTTTGCACTCATCCACATCTAAATTTCATTTGTTGTTTAGATGCCCAGCCTTTCAGGATCCTCTTGCAATTTCTCTCAGTATGCATGCAGTTTAACAACTGTGAATAATTTTGTATCTGCCAATTTGATTACCTCTTGTACACATTTCCAGGTAACTTATAAATATGTTAAAAAGCACTGGTCCTAGTACAGATCCCTGTGGCACCCCACTATTCTACCCTCCTCTGAGGGAATTGGCTGTTTGACTTTAACTGTTTTCTGTCTTTAAGCCAGTTCATTTTCCCCAAGAGTGAGGGACTTTGTCAAAAGCTTTCTGAAAATCTAGATATACATCTGGGTTTATTCATACCTTCAAGGTTATCAATAGAAATCAAACAAAATAAAACATGGAAAAGAAAATATACCTTTTTTATTGGACATAACTTAATACATTTCTTGATTAGCTTTCGAAGGTTGCCCTTCTTCCTCAGATTGGAAATAAGCAAATGAGGTAGCAGTATATATGAGAGCAACATCAAAGCATTACTTTGACTGTCTGGGTGGGTGGGGGTATGCATGGGGACATCAAAGCATTTCATTGGTATTCTAACAGAATGGGTGTTGGTAGGTGAGAGGAGGGTACATAAGACCTTTGAAATAAGAATGATTGAATATTTTGACACCCAACAAACAGAACTTAATAAGGATCTGGGTTTTCTAACTCATAAAACATAAAGCTGTAATTCTCTGTTTCTCTGTTTAGTACCCTCCTCTCACCTACCAACACCCATTCTGTTAGAATACCAATGAAATGCTTTGATGTCCCCATGCATACCCCCACTCTCCCACTCTGTCAGACAGTCAAAGTAATGCTTTGATGTTTCTCTCATATATACTATCTGCTACCTCATTTGCTTATTTCCAATCTGAGGAAGAAGGGCAACCTTCGAAAGCTAATCAAGAAATGTATTAAGTTATGTCCAATAAAAAAGGTATCTTATTTTCTTTTCCATGTTTTATTTTGTTTGATTTCTATTGATAACAAGAGTAGACTAACATGGCTACCACACCTCTCTTCATACCTTCAAAAAACCTAGCAGATGGTAGAGTGGAATAGAACGGGTAGACATGAATTGCTTGTGTACTCCCAAGAGGCACGGAATGAGCTACTAAATAGTAAGTTAAAAATAAATTGGAGAAAATATTTCTTTACTCAATGTGTAACTATCTCTGGAATTCATTGCCAGAGAAGCAGTTAGCTTAGGGTTTAAAAAGGTTGGACAAGTTCCTAAAAAGTCCATAAATTAAGATGGACTTTGGAAAATCCACTGCTTATTCCTGGGATGAGCAGCATAAAATCTGTTTTAATCTTTTTAGGATCTTGCCAGGTACTTTGTGACCTGGATTGGCCACTGTTGGAAACAGGATACTGGCCTTGATGGACTCTGGGGGGTTTCCCAGTGTGGCAATGTTGATTATTCTTGGTGAGGAATGACTTCCCTTGGCTTAAATCAGTGTTGACTGTCCCATTACACCATGTTCAGTCATTTTTGTTCTGACCAGCACTAATGTCAGGCTCATCTGTTTCCCAGATCATTCATGGAATTTATTTTTTGTTTACATAGAGGGTTTTGCAGTGAAGTTATAAGATGGTGCCTTGGTCTGAGCAGCCAGCAATGGGAGGCTGCAG